>NW_028277037.1:608863-913295 GCF_059951505.1 Python bivittatus | reverse complement strand
ATTTTTTATGATATAGTGATTTGTCCTAATAAAAATAGTAACCAATGGCAGATTTTTTAAAAGGTTTTTATGTCTTATGATTTTGTTAAACTACCTTAAAATGAAATGCAGTGTTGGCACATGAAACTTACTACAGGTATAGTTTTGCTCCGTGGCAGTATCCTAGCTAATGAGGCTAAACTGAGAGATAATTACTGCTAACTGAAAACTTTTCCCAATATCCCGTTATGATAACTTGATCCATTAGCAATTGTTGACTAATTATTTTAATGAGTTGTTTGGTGAATGGGTAGCCATCTAAATCAAATGAATGAATGAATGAATGAATGAATGAATGAATGAATGAATGAATGAATGAATGAATAGATTTCAGGTTTTGGTTTTAACTGCATTGATTATATGGTTACATTTTGTATTCTGCATTTTACATGTAGTTAGCTGCCTTGAGTGTTAGAATAAAGGTGAGGTGTTAGATTCAATAATAAATAAATAGACTACAGACATATTCAGAGAACGAAAAACATAACTATATAGAGGCAGAGATTGAGGCAGAGATAAAGATGTATATGAAGAAGACACTAGTTGGATCCTCTGTAGAAACTGCTTTATCTCTGCCATTTTTCTTCTTCCAGGGATATTTTCTGTTTTATAGCCCCAGGAGAGGACCAAAGTAGGATCACCATGGTTGCAGAGTGAAAAGCTGAGAGAATTAATTTCCCCTGCCTATGCATGCTTTAACTTGCCTGCATTCTTTGCTTTATATTGATTCATTTGTCAACCCAGGGCATGGATCTGTTTCCATCATGTCCAGTTTTGCCCTGAAAAAATAAAATGAGATCCTGTATTTCACAACTGGTGTATCAGCATGTGTCCATTTCAGTATCTATCTGTAGAGCTCCTAACATTTTGACTTGGGTCTAATTCCTTAGCTCTTGCCCCAGAGGATTCCATGAATCATTTTTATGGGTGTGGGTGTGCGTGTTCCTTCACTGAATGCCTTCTCTCTTGTAGGCTATACTTACGCTTAGTGTCTTTTAAGACAAGTGTGATTTCTAAGGGATGTCATTGAGATACTGGGCATTAAAAACCCATAAAAGAAATTCACAAAGAGATGAATTCCTGTTATGTGGAGAAGTAAATCAAGGCAAGCAACTTTTTCCAGCCAAGGGGAGAAACTTTTGGGGTTTTTTTGGTTTGTTTTTTGTTTGTTTTTTTAGATGGTGGTGCCTTGTATTTGGTGATATCATCCAAGATTTGTTTTGTTTCTTTTTTATTTTTCTCAGATTGGGGAAGGGATTTAAGTGTAAAGTGCACTGTCAAGAATGGATGTTTATACAGCCCAGTTTTGCAGGAGTGTTTCAAAATGTCTGTGGTCCTAAGAAGTGGAGGGCCGATTAATAGATGTTAATACAGATAAAAAGTAAAAATGACAGCCACGATGGTCCGCTTGAAGCTCTGCCCCTTTTTATGTGCATTGTGACTGCCATCTTGACTTTCTAACCATACCCTGCAGACCCCCAGACCTCAATACAAGCTGTGAGATGGAGATTTGTAGTGTTTTTTGTATCAGTTGATTGGCATTTTTTCCCCCCAGTAGTATAACTTCAAATCTGGTTACCAGATAAGAGCGGCCAAAATCAAGATGACAGGAGATGGTAGTAAAATAACATCTCTCACAAAATAACTATTTTCTGGCCTCTAGTGACTGCCTGGAGTTTTGCAGCCTACATCTAAGTTAAATGGAATTGAATATAAATTAACCCAGAGCAGTACTGCCAATCTTAAGGCTGACATAATGCAAAAAAATAACAATGTGATGGAACTGACATGTAAGGAGTTTTAACAGTAATAAAGTCCAGTTGGAGTAAGAGGACACAGAAAGCTTTTTTATATCATGGTGTATGTTACATAATCCAACGAAGTTACATGGCTGACCTTGAATTCTCATTCAGGCACTTGTGTAATTTTTGTAAATTCTATATGTATCAAAAATGTCAGACATAATAAATAGTTTTAAACAGATGTCTGAATAGTGTCAGAAAGGCAACACCTTAGAGATTTCAAGAATTTACGGGTTCTTGCTCTTGCCTAAATAGTCACACTCAGTAAGTATCACAAAGGAAACCCAAAGTAATATATTCTTCAAAAGTGAGATCTTGACCATACTGAATCCTGTGAGAATTCTGATAATTATTCTAATAAATAAACAATATCTCTTCTGCTTCAGAATCTGTATTCAATGACAAACAGATTTCTGGCTCTTGGATGCAAAAAAGCCATCCTGGAAACCCACTTGATTTTCCTACATAGTATAGTCAGCTCACTAGCCAAGATCAGATCACTGCTTCCTATTGCTAATGACTAGGATCACAGGCCAACTCAGTGCCAACCTCCAATACAGAGTGGACAGGGCAATTTGGATAATTTTAACTCACTTAAGGTAAGAGAGATTTTGACTAAGTAACCCACTCCCTAATTCAAACTCTACCATGAATCTCTGCCTCTGATATGTAATCTGAGAACTGTGCTATAAAAGGAGAGAGGAAAGAACTATTGGATTCTGCAACTAACAGGTTGACTTCCAAGTTACAGCAGTCCTTGTAATAAGAAAACCATCTCTTCTCCTTATCACAACAGCTTGCAGAAGGAAAAGGAAGTTAAAAGAGATCTCCTTTCAGTTATTTGCTCCCCATTGTTTTCCTTCTGTTTTTGTAGCTGTCATCTCCTTAACTCGCTTAAGGACCACTGTTTCCTTTTAAGGAAAATACAAAGAAATTAATTGTATACACTTCCCACTGCAGCTCCACTGCATTCAGGAGAACCATTATTCACTAACCCTTACCCTATCAAGCTCTCTTCTTGAAATCTGCCATGAATATTTCTTAGTATAGGATCCATTTTACCTGTAAATGTCATTTCCATCTGTCTCACTACAGACAAGATAGTGAGTGTTTTTATATCACTGTGAATGAGCATCCATGAGGGAAAGGGAACTCATGACGTCCTTGCATTGTTTGACACACATATGATGACAACATGACCCACATGATGTCAGTGGGATTAACTAGCACATGCTTCAGATTTTGACAAAAGGGAGGGGGTGACAACCAGAAGGGGTAGCTGGACAAACTGAAGTAAAAGATTGGTGAATAGCTTGAATATGCTGTTTAATTAACAAAGTCTTCTGTGGTCTCCCACCACTGCCACCACCACATTTTCTTTTGGAAACTGTCTCCATGCTGCCTGCAGTTAGGATTGCAGCCCAGCTGAAAAAAAGCCATTCTTCAGGGTTGAAGCTTCAGGGAAAATAATGGGCTTTGAAGTTATTGACTTCTTCCATTTGAGGGATGTGGTTGGGTTGTAAGAATGATGGAATGGTTGAAAGACATGATCTACAGATAACTTTTTGTCTCAATGTAGTTATCCTTGAGGCTTAATTTGACCAGTAATTAACCCCAGAGTTTGTGTAACTAGCCAAAGAACTCATGAAAGTGGCTTAATTCTAGAGCAACAGTTAAAAAGAAAGTGCTTTTTTGGAGCAAGTCCTGAATAATTTCCTACTTATCTATAGAATGCAACCAATATATGCAGAATACAGCTTCAAGACTTCTTTGAAATCCTCAGCTCTGGTTATGTACTGGGTATGTTCACAAGCAAACCAGTACAAGGATAATAATGCAGGTTGCCAGGGTTGTCCGCAGGGTATGGTCAAAACAATCAGGATGGCAGCCCCAACAGTGCAATCAAAGCTCTGCCTTCATGTTGACCATTTTTTGCCACACCCAGCAAACACCCCTGCAGGTTGCAACAATGTGATGTTCTACTACCAGAGTTACAAGTTATAAAAAACAAAATAAAGTTTGCAGTAATATGATGTAGCTTTTTGGTGGTCAGGTCTAAATAGCAAAGTGCCTTTTCAACAATGAAAAATCTGACAAATGCTTTTGATTGTCTTTTCCCACAAGGATTAGACAATGAATGATTTGACAGTTGTTTTAAATTTGTTAAGAAGACAGTTGGACAATATTCCATGGCAATAAAATTAATAGCAGCCTGCTATCTAAAGAAAACACAGTTGGCACTTCATAATCAACTCTTCATATAGTTGAATATTGAAAATATTTGTATTTCAAAGGGAGAAATGGCTCAGTGGTAAGATGCAATCTTAGTCTGGAGAGAAGGTAGACCAACATAAATCCACCATATCCCTGAATCAACAAAGCAGGCACCTGCTTTGCTAAGACGCCACAGCCTTTCATTTTCCCCACTTCTCCCCTATCTAGAATATGTGAGTGTTTTGTTTGATTTATCTTCTATTTCAGCCACCACTTCTATCTTCCATCTCCTTCCTACTCCTCCCATTGACATCAGTGACAACTGTTAAAACAGGATAGATGAGAAACTTCTGGGGGAAAATATGAAAGTGTGCCATGGCAGAAAAAGATAATTGTGATCCAGCTATTCAATTTGTTTCAATAGATTAGGTTTTAAAACAAATGTTGGGCTGTGGGAAGGGTCTTTTCAGTTGTAGTTCAAAAATCTTCTCAGGGTCTGTAGACTATACAGTCTCCTTTATTTTTATTGCTTCACAGTACAAAAGGAAAGAAAAACAAAATAAGAGCTACAACAAAATACAAAACAATATTACACATAGAAAAATACCTCCAAACAACAAACACCCCCATCAGATTAATATGCAAAACAAATTAAACCTTCCCCACACAGAATCCTGTTTATCAGTGTTTCCATGTCATTGTTAAATATCAGCTTATTCAAGAGTGAACACATTTCTTCAAGACTTTAAGTCCCAAGGAGTAATTTCTTGCTGACTGCCCAGAATTATCTGACTGTTACATTCCAAGCTTGATATGTCTAAATTCTTCATAAAGTGATAAATTACAAATTTTCATGCCATGTCAGTCAGACAGTACTCCACTGCTAATTGTTCTGATCTGGTGTGTTTTAATGAAACTTGCCTGTATTTGCTAAGGGAGAGGTTTATAATGATATAGTTCTACAAAGAGGGGACCAGAATACATCTGAGGGTTGGCAATGGTGCTAAGGTTACTATCATCTCTGGCAATCTTGTCACACCAAGAAACAATCTTCTGGGAACCTGTCAGTCACTCTCTGTGGTTTTATCTTGAGATACAGCACTCATTTTCATTATTTTGGTATTGATGATACAATACAAAGAAATAACCAATTGGCATAAGAAACAGAATTCTGAAATTTGTCTCTGTTTTTACTAGAAGCAACCAGAACATAATGTAATTACTGATAACTATCAGAATTTGAATAAGCAGACTTTTTTCAGACAAGAGGACAAAAAAGAAAAAAGAAAAAAAACAGACTTTTGAGTAATATGGTTAAACTTTTTAGAGATGTGTCTTCCAAGCCACTTTTACTATGATTATTATGAGGATGTTATCAAATGTCAGCTCTAAATTCCATCTGTAATTCATTTTAAAATGTAAGTTTAAATCTATTACAATGCATGCAAGTATTCATGTGACCTCTGAATCAGAAAGAAATCTCTAATAATAATATGTCCAGAGTCCACTAAAATGCAACTTTTCCTGCATAAGCCACATTTGTATTGTTCAGAAGGGAACCATTTATATGTTCTTAAAAGGGGGTTGGAAAAATCTATAGGCTTCTTTAAAATTGTATTCTATAGGTAACTTGTCTACTTCTAATTGTAACTTGTCAAGGAAGACATTGTCATTATGTCTGCTGGAACATACATCTTCAAGCATACAATGCAGTCAGTTTTTTCTTACTATTTATTAGTGGGAGGTTTCTTTCTCCCTTGTTATTTTTCTTAATAAAAAGTGACTTTAAAAAGTGACAGCTCTCTCTTTATAACCCAGAGAGAGCACTAGTTAGATGTAAGTTGGACAGCAAAAATCAGATTGTCATAAGCCATTCACATTTGATGACATTACACATTTGGTGTGTAAAATTTAAGATGATCATATAGTTAATGTATATATAATTCCACAATTTATTCACCTTCTGTAGTCACCCAACTGGCTTCCATGCCTAAGGCAGGACCTGAACTCAGGTTTCCTCACTCCTAATCCTGCACCTTTAACCACTACACCAAACTGGCTCTTGTACAATATTATAATAGCTGTTAAATATATTGTGTTAAAAATGAATTATTTTTGTTACAGAATTGTAACAGCACCAAAACCATTTGATGCAAGTGGGTGTCAAAAGTGAAAAGTGTGTTTACGATCACCAGGAAGACTTGGTGACTCATTTGGACACTTGCCCTCTCTTGAGATTCCCCTCTTAAATACACTTTTAGCTCTTGGGATGGCATAATTGTAGCCACTTTGCTCAAAGAATTGAGTAATCTATAAACTCAGATTTATGATGTTTTAGCATTTCACGTTATTAAAGTAATTGGATTGGCACTTCCAGTATGTTGATCACTGTAGCTCATGTATTACATTATGTGCAGAATAATGTTGTCATGGGTTAGATGTGGGAGATAAACATGTTTTTCTCTATCTGGATGATTTGCCCTCCTCTTTGTAAACTTAGCCAGAATGATAGCTATACTAGGCAAGATCCTCAGACAATTAACAGCATGTTTCTAAGCACTTGGAGACACATGCTACAGTTATCAAGAGCCACCATGGATTTGTCACAACAAATCGTGCCAGACTAATCTACTTTATAGAGTTAGATGGACTCATTTGGCTGATCAGACCCCCAACATTCTTGATATTGGCTTCACTTAAGCTTGGAGGGAAATATCAAGTAGAGTGCTACAGTTCTGGATCCTATGATGTTCAACCTTTTTATAGGTAACTTAGATGAGATAGTTGAGAGAAAAATTACCAAGTTTTCAGATGACACAATTCTGAGAGCTAATATTTTAGAAGACAGACAAAATACTCAAAAAAATCAAGGCAAGCTTGAGTAGTAAGCTGAGAGGATAGAATTTACCAGGGAGGAATGTGAAGTTCTCCATGTGGGGAGGATACATGTAAGACACAAGTATAGGATGGTGCAGACCTGGTTGGGCAGCAGAACATGTGAAAGGATCTTGGGGTTTTTGTAGCAAGAACGTAGGCCAGCACTGTATCTGGTAAAAAAAGCAAATGGAGACAGGACAATGGAGATCACTGAATATAATTGCTCCATTCTATTCTACCTTGAGTTGAGGCTGAGTACTGTGGCCAGTTCTGGGCACTACTGTTCAAAAAGGTCAGTAATAAATTGGAGCAAGTTGAGAAAAGGGCTATGGTGAGGGTCTGGAAACTAAGCCCCATGAGGAACAGTTAAAAGATCTAGGTATGTTAAGCTTACAGAAGAGATGACTGAGTGTTCAAATATCTGAAGGGTTGTCACACAAAAGAGGACAACCCTGCTTATTTTCTGTTGCCCTAGAGCATGCTGGCTGGGGAATTCTGGGTGTTGAAATCCACACATCTTCAAGTTGCCAAGGTTGAAAAACACTGCCCTAGAGGGTTAAAATTATAAAGAAGGAGGTTCAGGTTAGATATCAGGAGAAACTTCCTAACTGTGCAAGCTGTCAGAACAGGTTGTCTCATGAAATGATGAGTTGAGTTTTACTAGGGTCTTCAGACAGGCTGGATGTTTACCTGTCAGAGATGGTCCAGTGGGTCCTGCACTCCTGCACTTGGAAGGCTGGACTAGTTGACCTCTAAGGAACCTTCCATTCTGTGGTACTATGGTTCATTTATAACAACTCTACAGATGTTTGCTGCAAGTTGTAAGGCTGAACAGCTGTCTGTTAATTATCAAAAATGGAAGTTGCTGTTTTTGAGGGGAGAAAAAAAACAAACTTCAAAACTGATAGAAATCCAAATGAGCCTGGGGGTAATCCTTCAAGCTATGCCAGCAGGGAAGACGTATTGCAGTGTACTCTGTTGAATGTGCTCAAAGTAGTGCAGTTGCCATTATAAGATTCTTCTGTACAAAAAGTGAGTCCTGCGTTCTGCTGTCTTAAAGAGTTTTTGAGGGGAAGTTGTTAACTCAGTTGCTATACAGGCCGCAAATAGGAATTGTGATCTATTTTTGCAGTTCCTAGTTGTGTTCCAAAGAAGATACTGCAAATTGTGATGGGGTTAATCTCAACAAAGGCTTGGCTTTAGCTGTATTTTTAAAAGGTTTGATTAAAACTTGTTTTTGCACCAACTGGTTAATTATTAGATATGACAGAAAAAATTCACTCCATCTGGAGAAAAATATCCAGTTTTATAGTTTCTCTTTTGAATGTGTTATTGCATGGGGATTTGCCAATGCCAACAGACTATTAAAAAAATTGCACAGTGCAGCTACAGAGGCTCAAATCTGATTCCCATTTAGTTCTTTAAGGAGTCACTAAGAATAATTTTATAGTCCTGAAAGTATCCCTGGGACTTATACTACCTTGATTTAAAGTTTTACCTACAGTACTACTGATGGGCTGATATAACAACTCTCCAACTGTCCCTTTTTCTAAGAAATCCAAGTGATCAGGCAAGGAACCCAGATTCGAATGTTTTTTATCAGTCCAAAACCTGGACATCATCAGCAGCATAGGGCAATTTTTGTGCCATCACCCATCATATGTGTCTAAAGTCAGTTAGCATGATTTAATCTAACATTGGTGGAGAACTATATATTTGTAGGCTGGTCTGTTTGACTGTAATAAATTAAACTAAACTAAGGGGATACAGGAAATCTGAAGGGCAAAAGTGGACCAGAATGATGCTAATGCATGGAATAACAGTTGAAAATCACTGCAATTTTGCAGGATTAACATACGAATAGTCTCTGTAAAAACAATTATAGGTTATAAATCCTTGTCTAAATGTAGTTTGAAAAATACAGTACAAAATTAATAAGGCAGGCCTAGAGATGATTACATATCTTATTGCTTGCATATGCTGCCTATTGAATAACTTGCGTATAAAAAACGGACATCCATTACAGATAGCATTGCATTTATCTTTCCAGAGGTTTCTGTATGGAAGCAAAAAGCAATGGAGGTGATAGATTATACATGACAACCCTGCATGTTGTTACACAAAGAGGTTCCAATCCTCAGTATCCTCTGAGAATTGTTCAATATTCTTGATGGTACCTTATGTCTGGAATGCCTAAGATACGGCATTTTTTATGTCCTTAGTAATCAGTCAAATATAGCATGACATTCAAGCAGTTTTTAGATGACGCCACTTCAGCTGGATCACCTTGAGCATTCATATACAAGGAGCATGAGATCTTCTATTCTGTATAGATGTCAGAAATGTAAGCACTTTATCCTAAGAAATTTGATGACTACTCAAAAACTAGTATTTCGAACTAATCAAATATTTTGATTATACAAATTGGTGAGTTATCCTACATGCTAGCTCAGAGGTCCTATTCATCAGGTCTGCTTGCCAAATCCTCCCTCTGCTTCCCATAGCTTCTTCCTCTCCCCAAGCAAACCAAAAATTTGGCCGGGAATTGGCCAGGATCCATGTCCCAAAGGAATATTGAACATATTAAAGTGTGCACCCTGGAATCAAGACGCAAGACATTTATGGGTCTAAAAGGAACCAAAATATTATGAAAACTTGCAGCTATTATGAAATAGTATGAAAACTAGAAGCAATGCATTCCAAAACATCCAATCTAAAAGTGCAGATTAATGATTAATCTGAGAGCAAGGAAGAAATTTTCCTGCTTTCTATCTTAAGTGGAGCTTCCTGGCTCCAAGGACGACATCAGTTCAATGACTAATGTATGCTTTTACTTGCCTACTCACCCAAAGGTGAGCAAGGAAGCCTGTACCATCCAGATAGATGGCCTTACTGAGAGGTGGCAACTCTCTTGCTATAATTGTTCTCACTAGACGACAGTGACAAGTTGGATAAGTCACCTTTCCTACTGAAGGAATTCTGTCTCTTATTTAACTAATAACTTTCAATTTACACTAGGAGCAATTAGATGAACTACAAAAACTCTTTCCTAGATTGAACTAACATATTAAATCCATGCATGTGCAGCAGTGAGGTTCATCCACTAAGGCAAGAATGCCTAGAAACGATATTCATGTATTCCAAGAAATAGGTAGCGTATAAAATAGCTGACAGTTTCTGAGCGAACTGGAAAGATAGTTCAGAATTTCATAGAATTGTAATATGGAAGGGTTCGAAAAATTCCTTCTAAGGGACCTAGAAGTCCAATCCCCTGTCCAATACAGGAATACATTACTACAGCATCCCTCAACAGGTAGTCATATAACCTCTCTTTAAATACCTCCAGCAAAGGAGAGCTCATCACCTCTCAAGGCGGTCTGTTCAATTGCTGAACAGCTCTTAGGATTACAGATTCTGCAATGGGCATAATATTCTAGGTGTGGCCTGACCAATGAAGAATATAGTAGAAAGGAATGTTGATTTCTCTTAATCTTGACACTCTACTTCTGTTGATGCAGCCTAGAACTTCATTTGATCTTTCTGCAGCTGTATCACCCTGTTGGTTAATGTTCAGCTTGTGACCCACCAAGGCACAGATCTTTTCACTTGTACTGCTACCCTGTATTGTCCCTCCCATCCTATACTCGTGCTTTTGAATTTTCATATCCAAAGTTAGGGCTTTGCATTTGTTTCTGTTGAAGTTCATGTTGTGGGTTTCCTGCTTGTTATTCCAATTTGTCAAGATCTTCCTGCATCATGATATTGTCCCCTAAGATGTTTGCTACCCTTCCCAATTTATGCATCAACCAAAAATCTGTTATCCTCTTATCCTTATCACTTAAAAATATGTTGAACGACACAGGATCTAGAATGGGGCCCTATAGTATGCCACTCAGTGTTTCTACATTTTGTTATCTTTTCTCCTAGAATCTCATAGGAAACTTTGTTGAATGCTTTGCTGAAGTCAGGATACACTATATTCACCTCATTTCTGTGACCAATTAAAAAAAAAGAAAAGACATTACCTTTTCTGGCGTGAAAAGGTCTGGCATGATTTGTTTTTGATAAACCCATGTTGGCTCCTGCCAACACTGCATTCTTTTCTAAATGCTCATAAATTGACTGTTTAAAAGTTCTACGTGGTACTGACATTAAGTTGACCATTTTATAGTTACCTGGATCCTCTTTTTCCTTTAATTTAAATATAGGAATAACATTTGCATTACTCCAGTTGTTTGGCACCATGCCAATTCTCTGTGTTTTCTCCAAGAACATAGAAATGGGTTCTGGAATGACATCTGCAAGTCACAAGACACTCAGATGGAATTGGTCTGTCCTGGATATTTAAACTCATTTGAGATAGCCAGGTTCTTCCTAAACATCTCCTTGTTTATCTTGGATTTGCACTCTCCCCCCCCCCCAACCCACAAGTTGTTCTGCTTAGGTCCATTTGAATACTGTTCTCCATGAGGAAAGGACTGAAGCAACATAGGAGTTGAGATCTACACTCTTTATCGTCTGTTATCAACCTACCATCTTCAAGATGATGTGACCATTTCCTTCCAAGATTCCTACTATTTTTATCTCTTCAACCATTTCTTTTCTATTGGTTAGGACCAGATCTAGGATTTTGGATCCCCATGCTTCTTTTTCCCCCAACTTTCTGGAAAATGAAACAAGTCTGCAAGACCACTGAGGAATTTTTCAGTCCTTGCAGTCTTGCCAGAGTTGATTTTTCAACAGTCGTCTCCCATTAATTACAATGTCTTTTATCTCAGAAGGTTCCTTAATCTGGTTCAGGAAGGCTTCATCCAAAACTTTTGCCTGGCTCAGCAATCTATAGTAATAATATCACTGTGGTTTCCCTTCTCTGTACTGTTATCTAAATGCTTTCAACTCAAATATTCTCCTCATGCACAAATTCCTGTTTTTGTACCAGGTCAGTTCTTTGAGTGTTCACATGTTCTTGTGATGCTGTACTCTCAGAAGAGGAGGCTTGAATTTCCTTTTATCTCCAATGCACATCCGAAGTACCCATTGATGATGGATGATTGTTTACATTATCTACCTTCCTGCTACACCATCCTGAAGAGTCTTTCAACTTAAGTAGGAATTTTCCAGCCACCAATATCAGACTACCATGCCTAGCTCTGGTACCCACACCTTAAAACTGATATTGCAGAGCTAGAAGGGATACAAAAGGGCACAACCAAAATGATGGGGCAACCGACCACAAACATAAGATCTTTCAGGCTTGAATAAAGAAAGGTAGAAGCATTTTAAAGGTTTCCCTTCACCATAGAAGCCTGATTCAACCAACCGGGACAGGCTAGTACAGCAGTGTTTGCTTTCACTGAATTGCCCCACTACTTTTTTTTCCCCCTTTTGGGCAGTCAAGGAAGAAAAATATTGCTCCCTTTTTATGAAGAGTGGAAAACACAGGTAGAGTTTAATTGCAGCAATTTATAGTCAATCTGCAGAAGCCTAGGCCATCTGAGGCATTTCAGTCCCCACTCACACTGGCTACTAATAGAGTTGGAGGCTGACTATGTGCTGAATTATAAGCAGCAGGTCTTAAATGCTGGTTGCTGGTAGTATCAGTGGAAGGTAGTTATCACCCTCAAGTCCAAACTCGTGTACTTCCCAAATGCATCTGGTAGGACACAGTTTGTTGGAATAAGTAGGCATATCCAGCAAGGCTCTACTTAAGTAGTTAGGTAGATTCATAAATCCGGATGCAACTCAAGGTGCTGTTTGCCACCTTTAAAGTTCTTCCTGGGTCAGACCCTCAATATCTGTTTTATTCCTTGGTCTTATATAGGTGATTATATTGATAATGCTGTAAGGCTGTATATTTTCTTTTGTACTGTTTTCATCCTGACATTCATGTTGCTCAGAATAAGTTCTGACTGGAGCAGCCTCTAAGCCTGTGTGAGGAAGGGGGGAGGAAGGAAGGAAGGGTCAAATGAAAAGGTGTAGGGTTAATCCAAGAGAAAAAAAATACCTTGAAAATTGATCCATTATATTGGTAACAGTGATCAATATTGGTGGCAGGGCTGTCACTTAGAGTGTAGATATCAGGAATAAAAGATTGTCTGACCAAGTTGGTTGGGAATTCTGGGAGATGTAGTTTCAATTCATTTGCAAAGCACAAAGTTGGGGAAAGTTGGGATAGATAAACCAGTGGAATGACATAGTATAAGGCAACTTTGTATCTTTGTGCCTCTTTGTTCCTCCAATATTTTTTTACTAACAGACCTACAGTCACCCACAATCTGCTTTCCCGTTGCTCCCTTTGTTGTTGTTGTTGTTCAGTCGTTAAGTCATGTCCGACTCTTCGTGACCCCATGAACCATATTGTGCCAGGCCTTCCTGTCCTTCACTGCCTCCCTGAGTTTGCTCAGTTTCATGCTCATTGCTTCAGTGATGCTATCTAACCATCTCATCCTCTGCCGTCCTCTTCTCCTTTTGCCTTCAATCTTTCCCAGCATCAGGGTCTTTTCCTCTCTTCGCATTAGGTGACCAAAGTATCTGAGCTTGAGCTTCATTATCAGTCCTTCCAATGAGCAATCAGGGTTGATTTCCTTTAAGATTGACTGGTTTGACCTCCTAGCAGTCCAGGGGACTCTCAAGAGTCTTCTCCAGCACCACAGTTCAAAGGCATCAATTCTTCAGCGCTCAGCCTTCTTTATGGTCCAGCTCTCACAGCCATACATTACTACTGGAAAAACCATAGCTTTGACTATGCGGATCTTTGTCGGCAAGGTGACATCTCTGCTTTTTAATATGCTATCTAGGTTTGCCATAGCTTTCCTCCCAAGGAGCAAGCGTCTTTTAATTTCATGGCTGCAGTCTCTGTCTGCGGTGATCTTGGAGCCCAAATAAATGAAGTCTGTTACTGCTTCCATTTCTACCCCTTCTATTTGCCAGGAATTGATGGGTCCAGATGCCATGATCTTAGTTTTTTTAATGTTGAGTTTCAAGCCAGCTTTCGCACTCTCCTCTTTCACCCTCATCAAGAGGCTCTTTAGTTCTTCTTCACTTTCTGCCATTAGGGTGGTATGGTCTGCATATCTGAGGTTATTGATGATTCTCCCTGCAATCTTAATTCCGGCTTGTGATTCTTCCAGCCTGGCATTTCTCATGATGTACTTTGCATATAGGTTAAATAAGCAGGGTGACAGTATACACCCTTGTCGTACTCCTTTCCCTATTTTGAACCAATCGGTTGTTCCGTGACTGGTTCTAACTGTTGCTTCTTGGCCCGCATACAGATTTCTCAGGAGACAGGTAAGGTGGTCTGGTACCCCCATCTCTTTAAGAATTTGCCACAGTTTGTTGTGATCCACACAATCGAAGGCTTTTGCATAGTCAATGAAGCAGAAGTAGATGTTTTTCTGGAACTCTCGTGCTTTCTCCATGATCCAGCGAATGTTGGCAATTTGATCTCTAGTTCCTCTGCCTCTTCGAAACCCAGCTTGTACATCCGTTGCTCCCTACAAGTGATCAAAAGCTCGGATTCTACTGTTCAAATCAGCACATTCATAGGCATCTATAACAAGTTAAAATGATGCCTCAGTGACAACTTGTGCATCATGACATCATTGAAATGGTGCAGTGATATACTTGTGTCACGACCTCTGACTCAAGTTCAGAAGTTCTATCATTTTTGTAATAACATCATCACATTTTTCCTTGCTCACCCTGTCTCTTACATACACATTTTTCATTGCTTTTCTCTCTTTTACATATATAGAGAAAAAGAGAATAAATAGCATATAGGAAAGTTTTTAGTAACTCATTCCAACTTGTTTTTCTAGGAAATATTTAAAAAATGCAATCTATTATCTGTGGCCTGAAATAGACAGTCCCAGGAGACACTGTCCTGTGATTTTATTAAATACATAAATGAATCTTAAGAAAGAAAGAGAATAATATATTTTGAGATCCTTGAAAAAAAGAACTAGAAGAAAAATATTGCAAAGCTTTTGCCCCTAACCACATAGATATATAAAATTATTCTGTAATTCAGCAAAACTTTATTCATCTATTGAAGTGGATTCCAATCCACAAAATCATTATACCAAAATAGGTTTGCTAGTCTTTGAGGTTTTAAAAGACCCTTTGTTAGTTTCTTTTCATCCTGCAGTCTTTACTCTCAGAGTTTTCTTTTGATGGGCGTATTTTATGTTCCTCCTTATCCTTCTTAGCTCTTTAAGGTGTACCAGATCCCTTGGCTGGTTCTCATCCAAACTTCTTTATCTGGGACTTTTATTTTGACCTTTATATTTTATGTGTCCCTCCCCCTTGTGTTTCTTAGCTGTTTACTTCATAAACATGTTTGGAGTTTGGAGTCTAGACACAAGCCTTTCCCTCTGTCCCACCCTTCTGAGGTATCTGAAAAGTGAGTCTCACTATCTTACTAATGGCAGGGATAAATAAGAGTCCTGGCAATAAATGTCGTCTCAAATAATCCCAAATCACCTACAGCCCACAAAATGTTTAGTTTTGTCTGGATATGTATGTATAATCCAGACAAGTTTCTGGAAGAATCACCTGCATGTCTGATTGAGAGAGATAGATAGATAGATAGATAGATAGATAGATAGATAGATAGATAGATAGATAGATAGATAGTCATAGGGTTGGAAGGGGCTTGGAGGCCAACCTCCTGCCTTGGAAACCTCCAGTGATGGAGCCCCCCCAGCCCCAAAAGGCAAGCTGTTCCACTGTGTAATGGTTCTTATAATCAGAAAATTCCTCCTTATTCTGAGTTTGGATCTCCCTCTATAAAGTTTCTTGTCTTACCCTTGGGTCCTAGGGGAATGAATCCACTCCCTCTGCCTTTCAAGGATTGAAAGGCTGCTCTGGTGTCTCCCCTTTGCCTTCTCTTCTTTAAGCTGAGCATTTCCAATCCTTTCAAATGTTTTTCATAGGGTTTAGCCTCCAAGCACCTCATGTTCTTTGTTGCTCTTCTCTGCATTCTCTCCTATTCCTTAGCATCCTTCTTGCATTGTAGCAACAGAACTAGACATGACATGGCAGGCGTGGTCTGAACAATGCAGCATAGATTGGAATTATCACTTCCCCTGATCTCGACATTCTACGTCTCTTGATGCAGCCCACTTCATTACTTAAAACCCTCAATCATTCCCCTGCTCCAAAGAGAATCTTGGCTTTGCCCATTATTGGAGTGTGACCCTTGTTTGTTTTTTAAATTTGTTTGTTAAACCTTTAGCGAATTACAAAGGAATCTCCTTTTCTTTTATACCACCTACAACAACCTTATGAGGTAGGCTGGTCTGAGAGAGAATGGCTGATCCAAAGTCACTCCCTGAGTTTCTGTGGCTGAGAATAGACTAGAACCCAGGGCTTCCCAGTTTCAGTCCACCTTTTTTGCCATTACACCACCCTGGCTCTGGAAAGGCCTCTTGAAACCAGGGTTGGCCTTGAAACAAAGTCATGCAATAATGCAACTGTGCGGGTATGGGGGAATCTCTGTAAAAAGAGATTGAAATCACAGCAAACCTAACTAATGATGAGAGCAATATTAGAAAGTTTGCTTCATGGAAACTCAAAAGACACTTTGTAGAAACATGCAAGAAAAGAGACTTTTCATAGAAGCTTAAAAAGAAACAGATTTTTTTTTAGTCCACCAGGAAGGAATTTGCCAAGCTTTCTAAAGTCATACTTGCTTTGTTATCTAATACATTATAAACCAAATAACACAGCAAGTATGACTTTAAAAAGCTTGGTTCCTTTCTGGTGGGCTAAAAATAAATGGACAAATGTTTTTATAAGTTATATATCTCTAATAATCACTCTGCTTAGCTCAATTATTTGCTTCTCCCTTCTTCTCAACAGGACAACATTTTCAAGCTGGAAGATTCACATTTTGAAAATGGCAGAGGAAAAAGCCCTTATGACCCTAAACTTCTGACAGCTTCTCTTTTAATAGGTATGTAGTCTAAAATAGTTAAAAAAAACAACAACAGCCAAAAGCCTCTACCTCTGTTCCTTCAAATTATTGGGCCCAGCACAAGTCAGCTCTGATTTGATTCAAATTTCAGATTTGAGGACAGGAAAAATGGGCTTGATTTATATTCAAGATTTGAAGGCAGACCAGGTCAGCTGGAGCCCCTCCAAGATCTGAGGTTTGGTTAAAGAAAAAAAGTAAATGCCAGTATGTCACATACATATATTGGAGAATAAATAAATGCCTATAGACTATATACATGCTAAAGTGCTTTTTGATTGAACTGGATAAAAATGGCAAGGACAGTAGAGGATATTAACCTGGCCAACCTTCAGTTGAATACCTTCAAGGGTTTCATTTCAATACATTTTTGAAATATTTGTCTCACACACCACTACAAAGGCAGAGATAAAAGCAATGACAGGGTGGTCTGCAAGGCGAGGTTAATAAAGGCACAATGGTGGGTTCAAATCTCCATCTCTTTTTTATGCGTGTCATGTGTGATACACATAAAAACAGGTGGAGCTTTGATTGCATGCTTCTGGCCTCCATCCTGACCTTTTTTTTTAACCTGGGACACCCCACACAGCAGTCGGCAAATTGTCCAGCTGATCTGATGCAAAAAGCCTTTTACTACTTTAAAAGAACCATTTTCAGAAACCATTTTCAACAATAAGCTTTGTGGATGGTGCAGCTTTGTAGTCTCTTATCCCTGGTTTTGATGGAAGGTTGGAAAAGCTGGTTAGTAAGCTTGGCCTCTCTGGGCAGGACTTACAGCAGGATTAGGGTGGCTGGAAATATCCTATGTTAGTTAATTAGTCGGTGGGCTGGCCCAGTGAGACCCAACAGAGAGAGAGGCAGGTCCTGAGAAAGAGACATTTGTGGCATCGCTCTCCCATCCCCGCTTCTGAAAAACATAAATATGGGAGCCAAGATCCAGTTTAGCCTGACATTCATTCATTGTCAGGAGACTTGAGCTTCTAGGCATGCACAATGCGAGAGTATGTTCCAAGTTAGTGCATTTATAAATAAATGTAAAACACCAGATGTAAAAGTAAGACTGAAGAGTGCATCCTGGACAGGTCAGGCAGGGCTCATATTCAGAGGAGAGCGAGCTTGGATGAAGCCCCCGTCTTCCTGTTGGGAAAATTAGCTTAGAAGTGTAACTTTCTATTAACACCAGAGAATAAAACCAGAGCATGTGGATGGCGAGAATACAAATGTTGAGCTGTGAAGCATGTGAATGAAGCCTCCCAAAAAGAGGTCAAATGGGCAAAGAGTTGAATGAGGTGGTAAAACTTATCCCACTTATCCCTACCCCATCTCCATATAGGGAACAGAAATTGCAACATTGTGCATTGTTTGTAACATCCCCGGAGGTGGCAAAAAGATCATCAAAACTGAAGCATTTGCAGAGACTGCAAAGTGCTTCTTAGCCTTTCTGTGATAATTTAATCATATTTTGTCAAATCAAGTCATCATCAAAGGTTTGCACAGTCCTCAGAATAAACTGTTTCCTGGGTTTAAAACCTTTCAGAAAAAGCTGGAATGTGGTGTTATTCAGCTGCATTGCATTGCAAGTTAAAACATGCATAATCCTGCATGACAATAGCAATCTGTCGTTTCTGCAGATAAGTGTGCATCTTGGGAATTTCTTATAATGAGGATGCAAACTTTATCCTCTCTTTGAACCTGTGGGCAATGGCAATCATGCAGAGCCTTTTATGCAATACAGTGTTTCCAAATGCAATCCTACTGCGTCCTAAATGTGATCCAAACATGAATTGTACATCTCTTGAATTTTTTTCAGTTCTCCCACTCTAAGCCAACACTGTTTTCCTAAACTCTGGACTTCTTCTATACATGAAAGGGTTAGGTAATTTACAGGAGAAAATCAAGTAGGGTGCTTCAATATCAATTATCAGCTACTTTACAACCTCTTCTACTCCCCCCTAGTTAACTCCAACTTCACAGTAACAGGAAAATTAAACTATCATTTCAAGCAGAAAATGATGTTTGGGCCTGGAAGTTTATAAAGTATAAAGAGCTTAAATTCAGTTAATTATGGCTGTATTTTTTTTTAAAAAAAAGCACCTATGTGGCAGCCCCTAGCCAAAGTTGGCTGATCTTGAAAAGCTAAGCAGGATCAGACTTGCGTGGTACTTGGATGGGAGCTCATCAGAAAGTCCTAGGCCTGTGAACTGAACAGGGAAGTACGGTTACCAAGAAAAGTACACAGACATGACTTTGAAGTTACCAGAAGTGAAGCAAGGAAATTATACTTTATTTAAAAGATTTGTATGGTTGCCTATCTTAAAGCACAACTCTGAATACCCCTGGATACCTTTGAATGTTGAAAGGATATTATATTTCAGACCAGGATCACACATTTTTTTCAAAAACCAGGAGGAGTCTGGTAGCACCTTTTCCAGCTGTCCAATTTTATTTTATTTCAGCTTATGTTTTTGAATAAAACTGAGCCTTGGTTAGTCAGAAAAGGTGCTACCAGACTCCTCCTGATTTTATAGATGGCATGGCTCTCCTCCAGTCTTTTCATGGATTTGTTTTTCCCCCTGTGAAGTATTAAAGTGAAGTCATGCATCATGTTTCCCAGGTTCTCTTGGCAGAAAGTTTGGTAGGATTATTTTTTTTTTCCATTGGCAGAATGAGAATTCTTTTGCACAAAGAACATCTTATTGAGGTTGGGGGGCAGGGGAGGACAAGCCAGCCCTTTTTATTTTATGCTGCTTACCAAAAGGTTGGAGAAAGGAAGGAAGGAAAACTAATCACATGAGCCTCTTCCAGGCCTCTGGAGCTCCATGTATCCTTATGGACAAGTGTCTCCAGTCAGCAAGTCAGACCTAACTGCCATGCATTCACTGAAAATGTTTTGAAATGGCTGGCAAAAAAAAAAAAAATGGTGTCAAGGATCCAAGAGTGAATTTAGGAACGTCCAAAGTTTGGAGCACATTTCTTTCTCTCTCCCCTCCTTCCCCCCATGAAGAGTAGTTTTCTGTGCCATGTTCCAAGTATTTGCATCCAATAGTTTGCTGGATGACAGACGCCAAGGTGCTTGCCAGCATATCTTGGGCAATCCCACGCGTGGGTAGGGCCTGACCTTTCTCTCACTCACGCCTATTGGGGTGATTGTAAGGGGCAGAGGCCAAAGACACAGATTTCACCCCTCAGGGCCTGGGGTAAAAACCTTGCCTGGTCCTGCCCACCAGTGCTAGCCTGAAGATGTTACCTAGCCGGGTAACGAAATGTTTGGAGGAAAACAGTCAAGCTCAGAGAACCCCAAGGACTCCACAGTTCAACCCTGAGTTACACATATTCTCTTCTATTGGTACATCCAACTCTCTGCTCACAAATGTAAACAGAAAGTTCCTTTTCAGGCTATCTAAGCACTTAAGGCTGTGTTCTTTGGATTTCTGTCACCATCTTGGTGGTTGTTCTTCCTCCTCCTCCTCCTCCTCCTCCTCCTCCTCCTCCTCCTCCTCCTCCTCCTCCTCCTCCTCCTCCTCCTCCTCCTCCTCCTCCTCTTCTTCTTCTTCTTCTTCTTCTTCTTCTTCTTCTTCTTCTTCTTCTTCTTCTTCTTCTTCTTCTTCTTCTTCTTCCTTGTTTAAGGGTCTTGATCGCATTCACGCTGGAAACGCTGGGTGTGGTCTGGAACCTATAAAATTAAAATTTTAAGAGTATGCGTAGCGCTAGTCAGTAAGATGTTACCATAAAAGCACAGGAAATTCAGAAATGATTAATAGTTTGCTGTTATTTAAGCATCAGGAAGAAACTTTAAATATCTATCCTCCAGATGTTATTTGAAAGATGAAAAGTTTTTCAAGATTGTTTTTCTTCTGTAGCACTTCAGAAAAGGAAATAATTCTGTGTTTTACCAAATCCTTCGTGCTTTTTAAAATGACACTCAGGGAGTGCAGAGCAGATTGTCTAGATCTCCCTCATCTGGAAATTTAAATGATTAGACGTAACTACCCTTAGGGTACTTTTTAAAATACAGCCGTTCACTTTGCAGTAACTTGCACCTTGAATTTACTCAAAATAAAAGGAGGGGGAAAGTCCTTAAAAGACAGGTGTATAAATTAGTGCCTGGAGCAGCAAACATTTGTGGTGATGTTTCCCTGGTGAGATTGACTTTACAATTTGTTTTAATATTCAGTCAACAAAAAGTATGATGGCAAATCAGCACAAAGCACATTATGGCATCTTGCCATATAAAGTAAGCAGAGTCTAGCTTTCCATGTGCACTTACGCTAATGCGGTGGTGTTGTTTCTTTGCCTTTTGCTTTGATTAAAACAAATATTTTCCACTTTTTAAAAAAGGCAAAGAGAAATTGGGGGCAGGGAGTTAAGAGAAAGAGATGAAGATGACGAATCTTAACCAATAAGTTTGCCTCACATTAGAGTGTGTGTTTATTTCCTCCAGGATCATAGTGGTTGGAAATTCAACAAAATTACAATCTCAAATCATCCAAAATATTTCCACTGATGTTATTTGGTACTGAACCTCTTTCTAGCTAATTCTTAAAACACTTTTTCCCTGATTTTTCAAATTCCACAGAAGGAGTTTATATTTCTCATACCTAATTCATGGTCTAAAGACAGATTAATGCATCCTGCATAATTCAAATATAATGATAAACAAAACAGGGAGTTTAAAAAAAAATCATGGAAGAATAGCATAAAACAGAAAAATCAAAAGTTCAGGATTTTTTTTAATGACATCAATTCTTCTCTAGCTCGCCTACCAGTCTGAACAAAATGATCTGCTCCATATAGGGCTCATCCTCATGTTTGGCTTGCTACAGCACAAAGATACTACTAGCCACTTTTAAGGTACACATCCTCATGACATCACCTCCATTTCTTCCCCTGCTGCTGCTGAGGCTAGAGCTGTCTTAGTTCGTCCAGTTTGGATGTTTTTCTTCTGGCAAGACAAAACTTCCCATGTTTTGGGAATCTAGGTCAGGGGTTTTCAAACTTTTTCAGGAAGTTTGAAGTGGAACATATTAGATTTTTTTTTAATGTCCTAGAACCCCTGATCAAGAGGCAAAGCTCTAGTGATAGAAAACTGACCATGTTTGAGTGAACTGGCTTTTTGTTTGTTTGTTTGTTTGTTTACCTTCCATCTCTCCTGGAACCAGATGACGTTCTGCAGAGCCCTCGGGGTGCCTGGAATAGAGTTGGGAAAAGTCCAATCAAGCCCTCCTAGGGGACAACTCTGGGATGCAATGAGGGGCGGTGATCTGCTCAGATCTAAGTTGGTCCAGCCAGACTGATGTAGAAATTCCCCCCCTCCCCCAGCCATTTCAACTTTGGCTATAAGAAAGACTTTATCTTTTTCTCTTTACACTGGAATATGAAACTCCCAGGAGGCTGAGGATTTCTGCTAATTGGTGGTGCATGTGTGTACAGTGGAACCTCGAGTTACGAATTTAATCCGTTCCGTGACTCTGGTTGCAACGCGAATTGGTCGCAACACGAGGCAAATTTTCCCATAAGGTTCAATGTAATTACCGTTAATCCGTTCCGGCGTCCGCGGACCACGCGGCAGGGGCGGAAAAACGGCCGCGGACCACGCGGCAGGGCGGAAAAATGGCCGCAGACCACGTGGCACGGGCGGAAAAATGGCCGCGGACCATGTGGCACGGGCGGAAAATGGCCGCGGATCCAGTTCGTAAGTCGAGGCGAGTTTGGAAGTCGAGGTAAATTTTTGGGGGCGGAGCTGGTCGTATCTCGAAAAATTCGTAAGGAGGGGCGTTCATAACTAGAGGTACCACTGTATATTACGTCTCTATGTGTGTATACACATGGATTGTGGTGATTACCAAGTAAGAAAAGTGCATGAAACACACTACACATACGTATGAAATTGCCTGGTAGGGGTTACTGGTTTCAAGAGAAAGAAAGAAAGAAAGAAAGAAAGAAAGAAAGAAAGAAAGAAAGAAAGGAAGGAAGGAAGGAAGGAAGGAAGGAAGGAAGGAAGGAAGGAAGGAAGGAAGGAAGGAAGGAAGGAAGGAAGGAAGGAAGGAAGGAAGGAAGGAAAAGAAAGAAAGAAAGAAAGAAAGAAAGAAAGAAAGAAAGAAAGAAAGAAAGAAAGAAAGAAAGAAAGCCAGCCAGCCAGCCAGCCAGCCAGCCAGCCAGCCAGCCAGCTAGCTAGCTCTCTGTTTGCACTTAGAATCATATAGTCATAGACTTGGAAGAGGACATCTAGCCCAACCCTGCTCAAAGCAGGGTCTCTAATGCAAGACCATCCAGCCTCAGTTTGAAATCCTCCAGCAAAGAACAGCTCACACTTCATGAAGCAGCTTCTTCCATTGGCTGGCTAAACATTCCTTCTTATACTCCCTTTCTTGTAGTTTTAACCCTTGATTTGGTCATGCTCTCAGGATCAATGGATGTTGCTAAATCATGCTGTTAGCTATAAAGTTGTTAGCCACCCTAGATAAGGAAGCTTTGGGATGCGTGTTGAGGTTATTTAGAATCATAGTTTGAATTATCAACCTCTCCATTTGACAAGTGTGTGTTTCTTGCATGACCAGTCTCAAACAACAGATGGACATGCTTCAGCAAAGGAGCCCTGGTTTATTTGTTTTTTAAATCATGAGAAAGCAATTACTTGATTTGATTTGTTCTCTGTAGTCTTTTAAAATATGTAATGAGCAGAATTATTTAAACATATTCATGTAATTAGTGCAGTTCTAATCCTTTTTTTTTTAATTCAAAGTATCTGTTACTCAGTGCGCTTGCAACTGATTTTCATTATTTTAAGAGCTATTTCAACTGTGCTATAAAAATGCCAGTTCTGGATGAGAAATAAATAGCTCTGAGGCATTGTTTAGCTGTCATTCATTATTAATGGACTGTTGAAGGCACAGCTACTGTGTGCATGCCAGTGTCTATGTTTGCATTTTTCAATAAAACCTTAAAAATTCTTTGATCCAGACACAGGGATAAGATCTATATGAAATACCAGCCAGAATTCATAAAGACTATGTAACATTGAAACTCTTTGCTCATTAATGTAGCTGAAGCTATGCTATAAGAGCTTTAGGGCACAATGTGGAGTGTTTTTTATTTGTTTCCAACCATTTATTCTGATTATTTGAAACAAAGTTCCATATTAATTCAATTCATCAAATTAAAGATTCAGTTTGGATCTTGGCTGATTCATGCACTATTTTGCACTTTTGAGTCCTATAATACCAAAAAAAGTGGAAGAAGTTGAATACTAAGAAGACTTTCCTAATCTGGGTGTCCTCCAATCAGGTGGATTCCCAAGAATTCCCCAGCCTGCATGACCATTGTTAAGAATTCTGGAAGATGAAATCCACACATCAAGAAGCTGACATCCACAATGGGGAAGGCTGCCAAGATCACCCTCTTTTCCTTTCTCCCATCTAACTGAATGGATGGCAATTATTCTGAGAAAAATGAAGCAAATGAACAATTGGGAGACTGCAGTGAAGCCATGTTCATGTGCTGAATCCTATGGAATGAGTTGAAAACAATATATCTCTGTTCACAAGTGACAGGGCCAACTTCTTCAAACTCCCCACCCCCAACCCTTGCTAGAACAGTACTTGATTATCCCGCTAAGATGCTGCTAAACATCAATAGGCAGATACAGGTAGAGCAAATAAAATAGCCTAGGATTTAACAATATTGTTCTCCCCCACCCCCCTGTGACCTTTTCCCCACTTTTGACAACTATGAAATAAAAGCAGGCTTCTTGACTTTCCCTTGATTTATACTGATCTATCCCAAATCTCTTGAGAGAGACTGACAAACAAATGGAGGTAAAGTTAAATAAAGGCTAACAGAGGCATCAAAGGCATTTTCTGGAGCACAGTACATAATAAGGGCTACAATTAAGTGATTGTCTCTCCTTTTCAAAATATAAAGTGGCAGATGAGACAGAAAAATGATAAATAGGTAATTAATGTGCTGTTCTCTTTCACTCAGTTTTGATTATCCCTTCTGCTGGGCATAAGTCCTCTAGTTGCTTTTAATCTTCTTATTCATATTCCATTATCATGATTTCTCCTTTCCTGACTTCAGGATACAAAGACCTTTGCAGACTATCTGAAAATCATGTTTTGAACCTCTCAAGGGAAGGTAGCTTGATCAGACATGGTTGCCACGCCACTCAGCAGTCTTGTAAAATTGGCATGGAAAACACAGGCATGTCTTGGAACTAATAAGCTTGTTAGTTCAACCAAGTCATATAAAATTTTATCCAGGCCATTCACTATGACCATGAAAAATGGAATACCTGAACTTCAATATGCAGTCAACTTCTTCCACAATTTATGTTTTGAAAACATATATATATATATATATATATATATATATATATATATATATATATAGAGAGAGAGAGAGAGAGAGAGAGAGAGAGAGAGAGAGAGAGAGAGAGACTTAATGGAGCATTAAAGAACTTTGAGAAGTAGGATGTGTATGTGTGTGTCAGTACTTATATACCCTACCTACTTCTCAAAGCTCTTTAATGCTCCATGAAGTCTCCAGTGTCAAAACAAGGCTGGTGGGAAGCACATTTACTTCCATTCCAGTTTATTTTCTATTTATTTAAACCATCCTATTTGTCCATATAAACCACCTTTCTAGTGCTCATTTCTCCACTGTGAAACACAAATGTCTTTTTCTTTAGACAAGACTCTACCTGCAGACCAGTTGTCTCCTTGTGGGTGAAGAGGGGGAAAACAGCCATTTCTCTTCTCTTCTGCAGGCTGAAAGTACTCAGTTCTTATTCCATATTTTATAGAGCTTAGTTTCAAGCCCCATCACCATCTTGATCCTCTGAACCTGTTCCAGTTTTTTTTTTAACTGTCTTGTTTTAAGCTGCAGTGATGATGCCCATAACTGGGCACACTATTCTGAGTGGGGCCTGACCAAGACAGAACAGCCTGGGACTTTGGCTGATCTGGACTTTGGTTAACACTTTCCAAAATAGCATTTGCCTTTTGAATGGTTGCATTACACTGCTAGCTCATGTTCAACTTGCAGTCTACTATAACACCCAGACCTTTTTCACATGTCCTACTTCCAAACCAGGTCTCCCATATACTTTCATTTTTTTTCTCCACAGATGCAAGACTTTTCATTTCTCCCTATTAAGTCTGATCCTGTTAATTTTGGCCTCCTGTTTAAGCTTTCCTAGATCTCCTTGACTCTTCCCTCCACCTGACCAGTTTGCTTCCCCCGGTGTTCCTCCACCACTTGCCACCCCTGGGGCAACACCACTCACTTTCACCATCTCAGCCAACTTGGGACATGAGTAAGCCTTCAGCTGCCCACCCAGATTTCCTCTAGAGTCAATATAGATATAGACAAGACTTGAGTGGCTTTGGACAAGGTTTTGCTGACCCCAGCCTTTCAGTACCACCCTCAAGTGGGCCTCCTGCAGGTGCAGTGGTTTTGGCCATAGGCAGAACCATAACTTTCAAGTTTTTCACCCCTACTGACACTAGTGCACCCCTCTAGAAATCAGGGAGTTCTGTACAGAGCAAGATATCTGGGATCAGCTGAAACCTAGGAAGCCCTTAAGGACTTATGACAGTCACCTACTTTACGTGAGGGGAGGGAGAACCATGAATATAACAGCTCTTGGATGGGTGTTGGGGGAGAAAGAGGACACAGCTTTTGAAAGCAAAGTTGTCAGTGGTGTTTGGACTGAATTTTTTTTTAAAAAAACCTTTTCTTTAACCTATCAGTACAAATAACAAGGTTCAAGCAAACAAGCAAACAAACAAAACAGCACTCCACTCCATGCTACTCTTCTTGCTGATATGGAGCCATTTATAAGTATTCTCTGACTGCAGTCATTCAAGCCATTATTCACCTCTAAGAGTTGCCTCATCCAGTCTATATTTATTATCCAGTCCATTTCATTATTGGGGATATAGCAAGAGATGTTGTGAATGCCAAGTATCTTATGTCCTTAATGTGTTAAGCTAATAACTCTCTCAAAAATGGCTTAAATGATCTTTTGTAAAAATATGAGAGTGGATATATTAGAAATAAGACTTTTTATCCGTAACAGGAAGACAGGACACTTAATTTCAAGTGGGTTTCCTGGATTACATTTCCAGCGGAGGTCAAAGTAATAGAAGAAGGGGGATTTTAATGTGGAAAAATTATTGTGTAAGGATGACAACTTTCCCCCTGAAAGTTATTCCAGGTCTAGAGGCCCAGCCTTCTTTTGTAACTGGTCATTCTTTGCGGCATCTCCACAGTTCTGTTTGCTTTGCAGGAGGAAACTAACAGTGACCATGCATTTACTCTGCTATACTAATATGAATGTGTCTACTTTGCTATACAAATTTGTGTATTTGTAAGTAAACACATGACAGAGTCCTTTTCCTCCATTCCTAAAGTGACATACCACTGTAGCACGGATTTTATCCCTGGCTCACGTTTTCAGGGGAAAGTACACGTCTGAGCATTAGAAGCTTCATTGCTGTATCTTAAGAAATCATCATGGTAGGTTTGTTCCTTCACTAATTCTGACCTAGTGCAATTCCATATTACAGATGGTGAACTTTATTCAGGAACAGCAGCAGACTTTATGGGGAGAGATTTTGCCATTTTCCGCACTCTGGGGCACCACCACCCAATCCGGACTGAGCAGCATGATTCCCGATGGCTTAATGGTAAGTCTGACTTTTCTTTTATGTTTTCTTCATGTTCACCAAATTCTAGCACTATTTACTTCCTTTCTGACCACTCAGCACCAACTTGCTGTACAATATTAAAGCAATCAATGAAATTAATAGGAGTTACTTCACATAGATGGAGATAATGCCTTACTATTAATTACATGGCTATTTCTGGTGCCCAAAGACAGCATAAACTGCATAGTTGTTGACCTCTGCTTTACTCTTAGAAAATGGACCAATAACTGGAAACACATTTTATACGAGTGATTCCCTTGCCTTTCATCGTGAAACCAAAAGTTGTAATACATTTAACACATAATCTCATGGACATGCAAATATTTGCTTGTTTAAATACGTCACATTTCTTCTTCAGCCAGACAGAATTTTCACTTACCTGGAGTCAGTTTCTAAATTGAAAATGAGGTTATTGGTGAAGCATCTTATAATATTTGCATGCAAGGTTGAGTATGGATGGAGGAGCACAGTTTAATGTTCTCACAGAGATGCTTCCAGAGCCAAATCCTCTCAGATTCCCTGTTTCAGATGGAAGGGAGTGCACTTTCAGCCACCCTCAGAAAACCTGGTTTTGAAGTTTGGCATCCAGAGTATCCACAGGAGGTTTAAAAAAGTCCAGATGGCAATCATGACCATACAATCGTAGCCACCATCTTGATCGTTCTGACACACACCCAAATTTTAAGCATAAGTAAAATAAATGAAGGTTGCAACTACATGAGAGTCTTTATGTGTTGTGGGATGTTTGGAATCTGCCATCCCTGTTCTGACATTTTCATTACATTTTGCAAATGATACTTGTCCTTCCAAACATGTGAATTTTATTTGCTTTAAGCCACATCTTTATGTGCGGGTTCATCTGGGCACCTTTTGGTTTCTCAAAAGTTCCAGCTGACAGTCTATAAAGTATAAAAGCTACGTCTTTGAAAACCAATCACTGTAGTGTTGTTACAAAGAAATTCTGCAATAGCTGTGGACTTGTACTGTAAACTTTTTTACAAAGCCAAAGAAGCTGGGATGCCTTTTAATTAAATCAGCACCCTGTGCCAGACAACATGACTCACTGATTAGGAGTCCTGTAGGCGCTAATGTAATATAAATAACAACTGTGAACCTCTGCCAAACATATGGTTCTGCTTGTTGTCTGCCTAAGATGTCTGCTGGACAGGTTTGTGTGTGTATGTTATTTGTGAAAGACACATCAGTAAACCATTCTTTTTGTCTATATTTTAATTTTAATTATCATCAAGATAGCTGGAATTCTCAGGCAAGGATGAAGGGAAGCCATTGTATCTCCCACCACCACCATGTTCTGTGAGTCTAGAGCAGTGTTTCTTGACCTTGGCAACTTTAAGATGCATGGACTTCAACACCCAGAATTCCCCAGTGGGAATTCTGGGTGTTGAAGTCCATGCACCTTAAAGTTGCCAAGGTCAAGAAACACTGCTCTAGAGCTACAGAATCTACTGTAATATGTAATACCTTACTTTCCAGTCCTGAGGTTAAACGACACTAGCCAATATGAGGCTCAGGCATGTGGCAAAATCTGCTTTTGTGCAGTAGATTCACTTGCGGAGAACCAAATTGGAAGGATTTATGCAGTCCGAAACAATTTATCCAATGACCCCACACCTTATAGCCAAAATAGGGCCATTCCTGTCTCCTTTTTCACATACATTTGGCAGATTCTTAGCACTGAATGTGAGAAACTGTTTTCCCAACTTAGTACATCTCAGAATTTAAGGAAGTTGAAACAGACCAAAGATGGAGAAGGACATGGTTATCTGCTATGGGCTTCCAATATTTCAGCAAAAACCAGTGTATTTATACAACTGTTTAAAAGATGTGACCTGTAAATTATAGCCTGCATAAAACAGTGGTTTTCAAATCTCAGTGTAACTTTGTCATACCAGTTTGTCTGCCATGGAAGTAGGCCATGTTCTATTGACATGTACCTATAAGGGTGCAGACTCAAATCATGCCCAGCAACAGCTGTTTCACTGATCTTTGCTGTTATGGGAGGAGAACCTTCTATGGTGGCAAAAAGCAGAAGGAGTTTAGTAGTACCCTTTTTGGACTAACAAATTTTATTAAAAGGCAGGAGATTTTATGAACTGCCAGAGCTCCCAATCTTTTGAGGGGCACCCACATTTTTTCTGCCAATGGACATATTCGAAATTTGAGAGCATATTATGAGAACCCTCCTGATTGCCATGCTGGTTTGGCCAATCACAAAACATCTGTTTATCAGCCAGCAAACCAAAATGGAGCACCCGCCATTTGATTTTCCAAGAAGGCACCAGAGACATTCAGGGCACACATTATAGGAATACGGGTGATGCTTGAGGTTGGTGCTTTGTTTTATTAGCTTCCTATTCATTTTCTTTACAAAATTAAATTAGGTGAACCTAGGAGGCTGGTGGATGTCAGGAATGGCTATTGGTCACATTGTTGTCTATCAGATCCGTGCTGGAGAACCAGGGTCTATGCACTGCTGTGCTAGAGGCATATCACATCATATCTGGGCTGGAGAAATCCAGTTGACCACTAGATGGGAGCAAAGAGATATATACAATGCACGTTTTTGTTCCATCTAGTGGTCATTGTCATTTTTTTGTTCCATCTAGTGGTCATTGTCATTTTTCCAGCACAAATATAGTATGCCTATTATACTATATTATCTGATCTGGGTTTTTTTTTCACCCCAGCAAGATTTTCCCCCCAAAGTTTGGGAAGGTCCCCTCTGTTTTCTGCATGCAGAGTTTGTATAATCTTTCCCTTCCCCCCCCCTTTTTTTAAATCAAATGTTTATATAAAAATGCAGAAATTGAGCAAGAGAGGAAATTTTGCCCCCTCTATTTTATTCTGAGAGTGGGTAAAAAAATAAAATATGGGATTTGAAATGAGGATGGGCATTGTCTATTTTTTGCCTAATGTTGGGATTTTCTTGCTTCTAGATCTAATAAAGCATTAGCAACCTTTCTATGGTTTAAAGTGGGAGAGCAACGATGCCAAGTTCTCCAAAGAGATCATCCAGTAATCTTTATGGTTCCCTAAGTAGCCAGGGGTGTTTGCAGAGTATAATCAAAAGAGTGAATATGGTGGCCAAGACAGTGTTGGTGAAACTTCACCTGTTTTGTGTGTGTGTGTGTGTGTGTGTGTGTGTCTAATGGAAGGAAGGAAGGAAGGGAGGGAGGAAGGGAGGGAGGAAGGGAGGAAGGGTGAACCTTTGTACAACGTCAGTGTAGTTGAGCAGGAATTATGGCCTTGATTCTCTTATAACAATCAAATAACCTTCCAAACTCTGCAAACAGCAACACCTGGGAAACCACCAGGGAATCCAATGTAGGCTGCAGTGGGTAGTCTAAAAATAAGTATCTTCCAACATTAAAAACAATAATCTGCTTGACCCCAACAAGATTTTACCTTTACAATATTCTAACCATTATAAATCAGTAATTCTACCCTTCAGCAGTGCCCAGTGGAGGAGGAGATTCAAATAAGGCAAGATGGTGGTTACAGGAACATAATCAAAGCATCACCCTTTTGCACGTGTGTTGACACAACAGGGATTTGATCACCCTCCCTTGACTACCATCTTGCCTTTTTTCACCCTGCCTGCCTATAGCTAGTGCCATTGCCTTCAGCTTCTACCAGCAGCACTGCATAGTTATTTGTTCTTTTACCAACCACCTGCACTAAAGGTTTATATTTATATCTATATCTATCTCCATCTGCCACTCTGAAGCCGCTTCAAACTGCCCCATACAGGAATTGTTATCATAGAGTAAATTATTTGCAGGAATTTTGTCAAAAACCTGCAAATCACCACAGAAGGATAATTTGCCATGGGTCTGATGAAGTTTGCACAATTCATTTAATCATGAGTTACTGCAATTTACTGCGGTTTGTTGCTGGCCTATGACTGTAATAAAGATTTGTGGTTGTTACTGTGGTTTGCATAAATAAATGACTCACCACAGACTAAGGATAAAAATTATAGCAGGCTCCAGTGATGGTCCTCTGTATTGAGCAGTCCTGTCAAAGTCTACATTGCTGGAAGGTACCGTGCTTCCATTTTGCCCGTCTCCTTCCTGTATCCTGGCTCAGACATGAAAGGAAGGCTTAGAATCAAAGCTACAGTTTGACCCACTGTAGATACAGCCAATATTCCCTTCTGAATCTTCCCACTGAACCCTCTGAATCTTGGCTTACAAACCCACAGCTCCTATTCTTCAGTCCTGAAGAAGGAAGAAAATACAGAATAAGGCACAAGCCCTTTAAAAGCCATAGGCAGCAGGAACAAGCTTCTTAAATTTCCTTTCCTGGGATAGCAGTCCTCCTCATAAGAGAATACTTCAGCCAGCATCTGACTGCTCCTCCTTTCATTGTGACCTGGAATATATGGGACATCATTCTGCTTTAGCTTTTTAATTTTAAATGCAACCCCCCCCAAACAATAAATAGTAATAAACTTAACGAAAGGAAAGAAACAAATATATATATATATATATATATATATATATATATATATGCACATACATACATACACACACACACATACACATACCCACACACACATTTTGGCAGAGCATAACACATATGCATCAAGTAATAAACAGTATATAAAAGTTTTTATCAACCCCATGGGAAGGCTAAAACTTTTTTCATTGAGATGGGCTATAATGACAGAACCGCAAGTCTGATTGTGCTGGACCTCCTCCCCTTTCTCATACTCCAGAAATCAGGGAGGGGCCTGCCTGAGCTGCTTCTAAACATTATCTCGTGGTTCTGAACTTAAAACTTGTTTCAGCCACTTTTGCCTAGGTAATGGTTCCTGCATATTTCCATCAAGTTCATCTTCCTTACTCTCTACATTCCTGTCAAACTCAGCTTGGAGTCCATGACCCATCCTTACAGTTTTCTTGGTAAGAATATGGGCTTCCCCCATCTGCATTAGGGACATTTGTTGGTTTGCTTGTTTACTTCCCAGGAGACCACAGCCCTGGAATTCCCTGGACTTCTCCCATCCAAATATGAATCATCCCCAATCCCGCTTAGCTTTCTTTAGACTAGTCATGGTGGACTAGGTGCTACCCCTTGCTGAGGCTCCACAAGTCATCACTTCCAAAAGAAAGAGATACCTGCTAACATCCTTCCCCTCCACACACCTTGATCTAAGCAAATGGGGGAATGAATGCCTGCATCTGTTAATCAACTAGATTAAAGGTGTCTGATACAGCAGGGCTCCCTGTTTTGAGTCCCTCCTTTTTGTACATCTGTTGGATTCTGCCCAGCACATCCAAGAAAAAAACTTTTCTTTTAATCTTCTGGAAGGATTTTACTTGACAGTTACCTTTTCCTCCTTGTGTTTTGGATAATCTTCCTTTTACCTCTTGGCAGCTTTCAGTTCCCACTGGAATTCTTGTTTTTTTAAGGGAATTTTTTGTATTTGTTCCATAAAACATTTGTTAATAATGTAATTGTATAATATCAATGTATTGGTCATCTTAGAAGGCAATACTTTCAGGGGCACTCTGTTGTCTTAACTAAACTATCTGAGAGCACCACAAACTAACACTACTTTTCTTCTGCAATGTCTAAACAATCTGAGGTTATGCATTGTCCGCTTACATGTTGGGTTCAGAGTATGCAACTTTTGGAGACCCAAAGACCACACCAGACTATAAGGGTGCAGGGCACGGAAAATAACTTTTAATTAATTAATTAATTTTTAATAGTAGCTAGGGGTAAACACTAATTAAATTAACTAAATATGAGTATTACAGCTTTTCATTAATTTCATTTCATGCACGATGAAGCAGGATTAGAAGCAGCAGCAATATACTACAGAATATGGGTGGATATAAAAGGCCACGTAACTTCTAACAGTCGGCAAGTAGACCCCATGCCCCAGATTGATCACAGCTTGAGTTAGCTAAATAAGCTACTTTGTAGCCTATCCCTTGTTGCAGAATAGAGCCAAAGGCACAGTGGGAAAATTTCCTTTACCACATTTGGAATTTATTCTCCCCAATGATCCTTATTCTACAAGGGCTTGTTTCCCAGAGAAGCCATCTGCAGACACATGTGCCTAGCAGCTCAGTAATATTATCCAGGAAGACAATGTTTTTTTGTTTTTTTTTCCCAGATACATACATCTAAATCTGGATCGCATCTGTATGTTCCTGGTGGTTTGGCTAGTCTTAAAAGCAATTTATACCTAGTTTCTGCAGTAAGATTATTATTTCCTGTATTATTCCATTCACACAAGGGAGAAATAAGGGTTTTTTTCAAATTCCTCCTCTGTTTGCAACCTCATACACCATATATCAAATCCCCCAAAGTCCAGGAACTGACCTACAGAAAGAAAGGTAGTACTTAGGTTTCAAGTTTGTACCTGATACTCAATCAGAATGCTAGCTTTAGATGCAACTTCTATGTACATTGTAGGTCTGTTCCTCTAGGTATAAAGTCCCCTGCTCATTTCTATATAGCCCCAATCATCTACATTCTTTAAACACACACACATACACAGAGAGAGAGAGAGAGAGAGAGAGAGAGAGAGAAATGCATGTGGTGATAGTGCTAATATAATATACATGGCTGACTACCATGAGGAATATTTTTTAAAATATAGAATAGTAGTTTTCAAATAGTTTTAAAATTTGGCATAGAGGTAATTTGGCTTGCATGGGACCTGCTCCATACCTTGCTGGGAAGAAGAAACGAATGATTGTTGGAACTGTTGGAAGAATTTTAGGTTGTGCACACTTAAAAAATAATTCAGAAAAGGGGCTTTGAACCTCATTGAGCATAGGTCCAATACATCTCTGCTGTTTAATAATGGAACTTCCTGTCATTTTTCACACTTCTGCATGAGCCTGAAAAGTATTGTTGCAAGAGTACTGTATATTTATGTTCAAGTAATAAGAAATGTAACTTTAAAATAACTGCAACATTTTGTTTTCAGGCTAAAGCCTGAAAAATGATAAGATGCTTTAATGAATAGCAGAAGTCCAAAAAAGTTTCTCCAAGTTATTTACGAATCATGCACACCCCTTATTTGAATATAGATGTGGTCCAAGAACTATAGTAATTGAAACAGCCATATAGTTGGTAAAATTCTTCATCTTTTTGGCCCCAAATGGTACAAAAATGTGTGCACTTAATCACCTATTTTCATTACAACCTCCTCTTGAATTTTTGTTCCCCTTCATGATGTCCTTTGGCCACCTCAGAGATTAAAGAAAAAAAGCTGCTGTGTTTCACTGTTCTATAAAATAACATAGTGGTGGAAAAACACAACTTGTAGCTATCAGAAATACTTAAACTTTGAAAAAAAGAACTAATTAAACTGGAGAGAATAATTACTCACCAAGTTCCTTCCTAAATAGGAAGGTCTTAATCAGCTTCCAGGAAATTAATAGAGAAGTGATGGCGCATGTCTTCCTTGGAGGAGAAGTTGGGAGCACACAGACAGCAAGAAGCTCCTCTCCTAATCCCAAATGTCAGCCTTCATACTGAGCAAAGGTTAAGTAGTAATTTATTATCCACTTGAGTAGTATTTGATGTTCTGCCACCAAATCCGCCTTACAGATTTCTTATGTAGGAAAGACATAAGACATGCACGACATATCAGTCTCAACAGGAGAATTTTTGTCACAGAACTCAATATACATAATTTTATCTTCAATCTCTGTAGCTCTATTCTCCTCTTCCTCCTCCTCCTCCTTTTTTTTTAAAACAATTCATTTAGTTAACACTGACCCTGTCGATACAAATTTCTTCTTTGGGGCCACCCTATTCAAAGCCTGGTGGGCAATAGGAAATTAACAGTTGACAGCCTCAGCTGAGGATCTGTGTGTGGTAAAATGAGTGAGGAGAATTGCACAGAAAAGTGGGAGCCACAATAATGCCAGCTGTCACAGCCTGATCACTTCTGATGACATCACTCTCAATAGCTCTCCCTCTGTGAAAATTGGGACTGTTTGCAAATTAATTAGTTTCTGGCAACAGCCTGATTGTTGACCCAGAGTGTATAGAATGGGAACAATTGGATTAGTGTGTGCAGTACAAAGGCCTAGTGAGACACTGGAACATAGTTTGCCAAACAGAAATCGGGGCATGAATGGAGTGAAACAAATTCTTCTTTGGAGACACCATGGCAAAGGTTAAGTGTGATGAGACTGCAGCACATGGACCACAAAGTGGGGTGGGAAGGGGATGGATTAGCAATGCCATGTGCATTAAGCCATGGCCAGTTGACTCCTAAAGTGTTGTACAGATATGAAAATACTTAACCAAGAAAGCTCCATTATAGAGCACAAATGCAATCCTATTAATCTGTCATTGTTGTTCAAAGAGCAGCCCAATTTTCAACTCTGAAATAAATGGTTCTGAGGACTCCATGGCATTTTATGCCAAATAAATAGGCATAAAATTGCAATCCCCATGTGTCTTAAGCCTTTGGGTACTGTTACAAGGTTTAACAAAAAGAAGATACTGTATTCTCCAGCTGCTCAAATAGCTACATGTTACATTAAATTAATTATGAAAATAATTCCACAGATCATTCTTTATGCAGTTATAGCCAAAAGTATACCTACCATTCATTTATTTTATTTTTAAGGGGTTCTTTTTGTTATTGCATAATTTAATCAAACAACAGGCATTGAATTTATTGAAGATGGCATGCTTTTATGGAAAGATTATTATGGAAAGATTTTTAGATAACTTCTTCTTTGAAGCATGAATTATCCTCTTAGAGTAGAGAATATATATAGGGTTGATCTTATGGGTTCTTGGTGTTTTTTGAGCTTGGTTGTTTTCCTGCAGACATTTCATGATCGGGCTAGGTAACATCATCAGTGAACGGGAGAGGGGGGTTTGCAAATTCCAATCTCCTATGCACTGATACTGTTACCAAGCCTGGCATTATTATTCTGCTTGAAGACTATTTTTAATAACTCCTGTTCATTTTGGCTCACATTCTAATGCAGCTTGAATGTTTTGAATGAGTTTCCTCCAGTGCAATGTGCTTTAATTACTTCTGTTTATTTTTCTGGTGTTTTTAAGAGTCCAATAGCAACGTATAAATTTAATTAATAAATAAATAAACTGACAAGGTCATTTGTCCATAAATTTAATTACTAAAATAATGCTAGGTTGATTCATGCAGCAAAAAAGAGGTCACCACCTGAAAAACAAAGGAATTTCTAACAATGCAAATAAAGTATTTTTAATCAATAAAATCTTTTTGGAATTTTATCTTTAATTGTTCATGTTACTTAATGCCCACACATTATTTCAGTAATTCAGTATTTCTGTAGTTCAGTAAAGTTTCTACTTAAAAAGTCACAAATGGTTAAATCCCTTTCTATTTCCATGATACTTTGCAAGTAGTATGAAAACTGGGGTGATTTGCTTTAAAATTCTTCAAACATTTTATTGAAGCTAGACCTTCCAAGCTATCTTTGGCAATGTATTTACAGTTATCCATGAGACAGGCCACATTCCCAAGGATTGGGGGATTGCAACAATTGTCCCTATTTATAAGAAAGATAATAAGGAAGATCCTGTAAATTATAGACCTATCAGTCTATTAAGTATTGTAAGTAAAGTATATGCAAAGCAAACTAGACATGGGTGGAAGGAAGGGATTATAGGGGATGGGTTTAGAGAAGGCCTGCCAACTACAGACCAAAATAGTATTAGTATTATACCAACTTATTCACAAATAAGTGCACAATTTAAAATCATCTATATATGTGACATTTCTGCACTTCAAATATGCCTTCGGTTCTATAGCTAGGAATATTCTGTGGATAAGCTCAAGAACACACTGCTACAAACAGACAGCTACTTTATTTGGTACCAAAACTATACACTAATTCCTCTCTGAGTGTAAGGTATAACAACTATCTAGAGTGATAAATATACAGCAAGGTGTGTGACAGATGCATTCTGGCCCTTCCCCTGTTTAATCTATTCATTAATTCCATGATTGAATCAGTGAAGAACTCTGACAGTCATACCACAAATTAGCAGACCACAAAATTTCAGTATTACTGTATGTAGATGATACAATCCTTATCTCTCATTCTCCAACTGGAGTCAAAAAGGCAATGAATACTGCAGTCTAATACTGTAAGGAAAATTGGTTGGTAGTAAATTTCCAAAAATCTAACATTATGCTCTTCTTCAAAAGAGTCAAAATTCAAAGTTAGAACATAGAGGGGAACCCAACTTGAACAGGTCCACATTTTCGAACACCTGAGAGTGGCTTTCCACACCAAGAGAACATGGAAGGCCCATCATGATTACGTCTCCCAGACAGCATTAAGTTCTGCAACTGCCATCAAATAATTCTCTTTCACTAGAGGAGGCAAATTAATACTGGCTGCTTTGAAAATGTCTCAGCCTTAGGCCAGGTACTGTATGGAGTCCAGGTATGACTTCATGCTAACAATAATGCCTCTAAGTAACTCCAAACAAAATTTCTAAGATCTATACTTCAGCACCCAAAGAGGTTACTGATGCCCACCTAGAAGCAGGAATGCCTAAAACTGAGATTAGTGCATGGAAGGTGATGTTAAACTACTGGCTGAAGGTCCAGTTCTTGCCCTTGGGACTACTTCCATTAATAATGATTGATTATTGTCTCTTCGGCAAAGTCTAAGTCTAGTGCATATAGTTCCACAGCTTATAAGTAGAAACTGTACATAAAACAACTCCTCGTAGAACCACTCAGATTGAGGACTTCTACATTGTTGGAAGATCATCTGCCAAACTTTACCCAGAGCTGCTCTCCTAGGTATCTTGCCTTCAAAATATGCATAGTTACAGCCCTGCTGCTAATATGACATATTAAATATGTACATGCCACTCATTACAACTTTGAGTTTGATTTATTCATGTCATATTGGCTTTTGTTATGTATTAAATGCTCCAACTTGCATATTGTTGCATGTCCTCTGCTTATTTTAAGGAAGTCTGTTGCATATAAACAGAAAGCCTGGGACTCCCTTTTCGAAATCATTTATGGAATTTCTTGAGGTCCACATGCTTTCCCCGTCTCTGTTTATGTATGCAGAAGTCCCACAGCTCAAGCTCCTTGGCAATTCAGAGATGGGGCAGGAGGGCAGATGAGAAGACAGTCAAGCAAAGACTGGTGGATATTATGGACAGGATGTACAAACATTCTCTTTGATGTGCTATCTGACTATATCCATGGGGATTTTAAAGCTGGGAAGCTTTAGAATATACATACATGATATCCTGCCTGCACTTTAAAATAGTTATGATTATTTTATAGCTTTTAAATAATGTTTGATTCTTTTGCATATGTACTATATGGCTAGGCTTGGGTGAAGTAGATTTTTAAAAGGGAGGCATTCAGGTAATAGAATTCAGAAATTGCACCCTTGACCTTTCTTTTCACTTGTTCTTTATATGTACATGGTGGAAAATGGAATCATTTTGTGTTAAAAATTAAAACAACAGGATACAATTATGTTATGGGAAAGTTGAGATACTCCATCATTTTGGGCTCATTTGTTGACCATCTATTAAGGCCATCCATTGACCATTATGTAAAGGTAAGCAGTCTCAGTGCTCAGATAGGAAACCAGGAAGAAATCCCAGGGCTAGACTGGCAGTTCCTCCCCCCACAAAAACTAAACAAAATGCTAGGAGAATTATACCTGGTAACTTTCAGCTACATTTGAAAAAACTAATCTAGGTTTATAAACAATGCTTTACAATCTATGATCATTGGTTTATGAATTTTACAGCATTTTTAAAAAACTGCAGAATCGCTAAAGTACCTTGAATGTGCTAAGAGAATGGTATAATTTTGCTAAATAGCATTGTAAGAGTCATCAGTCTAGTGGTTAAGGTTTTGTTCTAGGAGCGGGGAAAATCTGACTTCTAGAGCTGCCTTAGGCATGCAAAACTCTGGGTGACCTTAGATGTTTTCTCTCAGCTCTGGCAAGAAGGCAATGGGAAACCACTTTTGAAACTACTGCTTAAAAACGGCACAGACTTGTTGAGTCAAGTCTGACTTGAAAGAACAAATATATATACACTAGACAACCCATGACCCACTGGGTCATCATTTCAGAGATATCTCCTTACCTAAACAGAGAAACAGAATGACCAAGGGCAAAAAAGGAGGGGGAGTGTGAGTGACACAACTTGCTGCCAGCTTCTCCATTGACTTTGCTTGTGGAAAGCTGGCAGGGAGTGTCAGAAATCTTCCTTCCTTCCTTCCTTCCTTCCTTCCTTCCTTCCTCCCTCCCTCCCTCCCTCCCTCTCCACATATAATCTAGGTTTGTGCCATTTGCTCTCGACTCACAACTCTCAGGAGAATCCCAGTGAAGCCTCCTCCTCTTCCTCACCTCACCCATGGAACTGCCTGCCACTTTGCTGGAGGGAGGTGGAACAAAGGGAGACATAGACTGAAAAAACTGCACCCCCACTCCCCATTCTGATATGTCCCCAGGGGCCCCCTCCCTCAAAGGAGGAAGAGGGCTCACCCGTCAACTACTGGTGTCCCCCAGCCAGCCCTACTTCACCAGCAGGCATCCAAATCACTCCCTCATCCTTCCCTCAGTGCCCACACACTTTAAGAGATTTCAAATTTCATTTCCAAAGCAGCCAATCACTGCTCTCCTATTGGGCCTTGCCATCAGCCAATTGGCCACAGGGGACAGAGGGAGGTAGGAAAGAAGTCAGGGATACGCCCATGACAATCATGTGACCTGGGCTGACCACAGCAGTGCAGCAGTACAGCAGTGCTGAAGCAGCCACAAATTTCCCAAATTTCAATCCCACAGGAATAATGGGTCCCAGATTTTGGATGCATTCTGTAAGTTAGCCCAGTTGAGGTACCTTGGTTCAAAAATTGTTGCCCTATGACACACTTTTTCTCCCAGTTGAAGGTTACAGACACAAGAGTTTTAGTAGTACATAGATGTGTGTGTGTGTGTGTAGGTGCGCACACACATGTGTGCATATATTGTTGCAGATTCCCAGAAGATAAGTATGTAATGGGTTATTTATTGAGCCTTTTTTTTTTAAATTCCCCCCAAATGAAAAACAGTACTATACCTTGTGCATTATACCATTTTACACTTTGAATTCTGGGAGAAGACATTTGTGAAAGTCGTCCAGGGCTAATTTCTAAGCAGTACATTTCTGCTTAGAAAAGTGTTCTGTATGGATAGGAGTTTTAGCTGCGTGGGAGGGAAGAATGTTTCACATCTCTTTGAAAATGGAGATCTCATCTATACATTTGTAAAGACTCAGGAGTCTTTCTGACATTAACTCTAGATGATACTGAGCAGGAACATCAGCAATTGCTTTTGATCAGACAAAACTATTTCTTCCCTTAGCCAAATCTATGGATTCAGGTAACAGATTTCCTATCCCAATTTGTTGTTTGTTCTGGGAAAACCCAGGAATATTTTGCAGGCAGTACATGTGCTCAACCAGCCCTCCTATGTATAAATACACAAAGAATATTATCTTGATTGACAAAAAGATCAAACACTTGCCATGAAGTTTCCATACAGAAAATCAGAGGACAGGAAATAAAAAAGATGAGAGGTAGGGATCTGACAGAAAACATCACAAGAAATAATAGAAATAGGATGTGGGAGTGGACAGATACAGTGCCCTGCAAAGCAGGCAAATAAAGGGATCTTAAAGTGAGTTGAAAAAAGTTAAAATACAGTCTAAAAGAAAGATGGGAGGGAGGCCTGCATCCCTAGAATTTTGCGTTATGATTTGAAGATGGTTGGAAGTTTTGTATCTGCATCAGAGCCCAGTAAGTTAACCAATAATAGTGCTGTCAGAATTAGGCACATGATGATTTATTTCCTTCCTTGCACAGCTTGTCTCAATTTTGTAAAGAAAATGTATTTTCAATTACTTTAACAGCAAGATAAATGAAGTGGAAGAGTACAGTGTGATTACCTATCTAGAGGAATATTTGTACTTTAGCAAAATAACCCCTTCATTTCTAGCCTGTAACATTGCTATCTTTTCCACACACCCACAGAATTGTGCTGCAATGGAGGTTTTTTGCAGAAGTCTTGCCCATCTATTGCCTTATCTGGGACATGGGATTAATACTTATTTCCATTTCTCTTTTGCCCTCCCATTCTTTACCTTCTTTTATTTTCAAATCACCCTACCTCAGCTTTAAAAAGAAGAAATTAATCTACAGTGGGTATACTTGTTAAAATATATGTATTGTAATGCTGCATGTTTTGTAGTTGAAATGTTTTCCTTGCCTCTGATAAGGCAGTGAAATGCATAGCCTCATGATATCAAAATGTACCTAGGGTAGGTAGCCAATGCTGGTCAGTGACTGTAGTGAAGCTGGTCAGTGACTATAGTAAAGTCACTAAACACAGACTTGTTGCTAAGGTTGGAAGGGAGGTTATAAAAGATCTCCAATCTCAGTGGCAGGTCAGCACTTCTGTGGGAACCACCCTGTTCCTTGTTTATAGAGAAATTTGTTGTTTCAAATGCAATCTGTTGAAATCATTTGCCCTTTTCAGTCATTCACATTTGATTTACAAGTGTACAAGGGCTAGCCTTCCATTAATAACAAGATGGCCACGTGGCTTCTTACAGATATCCCCTATGGAAATAGAAGGCTAACATCTTCCAATTGGGAAAACTGCAAATTCACTGTATTATTAAAGTTTCTGCAAATGTGTATGAGTGTTAATGTTTCAGAGTATGCATTAGGGTAAACACATGACAAACTTTAGTGAACTGAAGTTGACCTTTAAACTACAAAGGAGAGCACACATAGAGTGACAGGAAGATGAATGGTGTGGTCAGGCAACCAGCTCTCTTTCCATTCTCTTCCGTATAATTCCAACCATATCCACCACCCCCATTTATTTATTAAGCAGGGAAAAAAATCAACAATATCAATCAGAGATCAATTCGTAAATAATGAAACTGTGAGCTAAATACTGGGGTTTATTCCTCTCATTTTTACTGCTAAATTAAATTGGAAATTACACATTCTGTCCACATGAATACCAAACAGGGCTGTCATAACTGATGAGAAAACACTGAATACCAAAAGGAGTAATGAAGATTATTTTTTGTGCTCAGTTCTGCCAACTGTTGTTTCTATGCTGTGATGAATTTCAGTAACATGACAAATTAGTGTTAAAAAAAAAAAAAACCAAGATCATTCAACCAGTGCTTATTTCAAACTTTACTGCACCATGGGTTTAATCTTCCTTTAATAGATTATGTGTCAAATTTGTCTACATTAGCTGTGAAAATTAATTATAAGCCCCACAAAAATATATTCAATGTGATCCCAGATTTGTAGCTGTCTTTGTGTCTACAAAGTATCGAATGTTTAAAATACAGCAGAACAAGAAAGAAATACAGTATATTTGAGAAGTGAGTGAAAATGAAACATCAAGAAATAAAGAATCAGGGCTTGAGCAGGTGTAGAAATACTTCATGTTTGTAGGGAAAGATGAACTGTGAAGAGAGCATCAGTTCCACATTCCATATTGCATGAAAATCCTTTATCCTTTATGACATCAGATATTGTCACAAATCCAGTTCAGGATTTTGCACTTGTATTCCTGTTCAAGTTGAAGGAGAATTTAATGCACTTTCCCCCAGCTTTCAGTCTGTTTGGGAGCAGTATTGTATGGGGGGGGGTGTGCGCGCACACGCACCTTCAAGTCAGTGTTGACTCCTGGCAACTGTCTGGACAAGTCCCTAAAGTTTTCTTGGCAAGATTTCAGAATTTACCATTGCCTCTAGGGCTGAGAGAAAGTCACCCAGCTGCCTTTGTACCCAAGGCAGGACTAGAACTCATGGTCTCCTGGTTTCTAGCCTGGTGCCTTATCAACTACACCAAACTGGCTCTCTAAGTATTACCAGCCTCTTGATTCCAATCTAGCATATTGTGGCATCTCACTCCAGGCAGTATTGTCTCTTGGCCCAGACAAAGCCTTAAGGGAACTCAGAGGATCTGGGATTTAGACCTACAGAATTATAGGGCCAAAATCATCCATCCCTATTATGGTGCAATTGCAGCTTCTCCATGGACAGTTCCTACCTACTTCTGTAACATCCCGAATATCTCAAGGGACTTTTTCACTTGGCTTGAACTGGCGCACTAGTTATTATGGAGACTACAGTTGAATATACTAGTCTCCCACACAACAGTCGTATGTGCTTCTGCTCAGATATAGAGGTAAAGTCAATAACCCATGTATTGCTACACTGCCCATTGAACCACCCATGACGTCTGGCACTCATAAACCCAATTATCAGAAACCCTAGTTTTCTTTCTGATCAAGAAATTACAATCTTTCTTCTGTAAGACTTAACTTGGACAAACCACTACAAAGGTTGCCGAGTTTCTTGCAATAGCTAGGGCTTGCAGAAGCCAGGTGATATCCTTGTCTTGTTATTCATTGTTTCATAACATTTTGTTCTGTTTTTATTCTATATTTTAAATTTCATAGCTGTATTTTATTGGTCTTTTAAATTCTGTATTTGTGTTTTATTGGTCTCTTTTGGCCTATTCTTGTCTTGTGATACTAACTGCACCCAGAGGTGAAGGAAAAAGAGATGGGCCGTGCTGAGGATAATTTGTTGATACGTGCAGGGAAGGAAGCCCACTGTGTGCATCATACCCAAGGCTCTCCACTCCAATATATAGCATCTGTCCAATACACTGTATGCATCCTCACTCCTAGATGACAAATGGAATATCTAGTGGTCCCCACTGAGAAACATTACTTGAACCCCCAGTGGATGTTGTGGAAGTTATGGAAGTTTCCTATGATAACTGAATTAGACAAATCACATGGAAAATCACTCACTCCTGAGGATCAATTTTGCACTGGTCAGATTCCTGATTCAGTGTATAAATTCAGATTTCTTCTTTGGATTTCTTGTTCAGATTATCTAATCTCGATGTGGCTAGCAAAGAAAATTACCTCCTTAAAATTACTGAGCAGCTGATAGGGATTGTTTTGTGAGGAATCTAATTTACTTGCAGAATTACATATAATTTCGCACTTCATTTTTTTCACTTCATCGCATAATTAGTCATTACAGAGAATCAAAACTATTGTTTTCTCCTTAAGAACAAAGGCCTTGGGAACTGCTAATTATACCACAGCTCAACATTTTCCCCTTTCTTTCTTCTTAATAGGCTTTTCTGAATATGAAGCTTTGCATTTGACAGTTTTCCAGAGAAAGAAGTATTTTTCCTTCTCATAAGACGCATAGAACAAAAGAAAAGATGCTTACCTTACTTAACAGTCTTTAAGAAAAAAAGATAATCTCTCCCTTCCCTATAAATTTAGCAAGGAGTTTTAGCTAATTGTACATTAAGCACTCTCCATCATAACCTACACTCCAGCTGCATTAAAATAGAAATTCCAAGCAAACAAATATGGTCTCATTAATTCTATTTTTGGTGTTTCACAATTTCTAATTCAGTAGGACTTTTCTCAAGAATAAATCTGAAAATAGCTCCTGTATAAGTGGAATATTTTGAGCCAATATTTCCATCAACAGTAATACTGTGTTACTCTGAACAGAAATGGAGAAAAAGCTTTAACAGAAGATCCAGTGTTACTGCAACCAGTTAAGGAGAACGTGTGGCAGGGGATAAATGTTACCTGCAGGAATCTGTGTTACAATAGGATCAGAAATCAGGAGTCTAATTGCACCTTTTCTACCAGACTCCTGATTTTGGTTACCATAGACTAGCCTGGCTTTACTCCTACAGTGACTAATAAGATCTGGTACTTGATCTTATCATATATACGTAGGCATAGTGTCAGGGTCAGGGTTGAGCAATTATTGGATGGCTTTTCTGTTTTTCAGTTTGTTTTGGGTCACTCATTATTTGCCACTTTTCGTATATGTATATGTATATGTATATGTATATGTATATGTATATGTATATGTGGAGAGAGAGACAGAGTTTAGTTGTAGTGGTTAAGGCATCAGGCTAGAAATCGGGAGACTGTGAGTTCTAGTCCTGCCTAGGCACAAAGCCAGCTGGGTGACCTTGGTCAGTCACCTTCTCCCAGCCCTAGGAAGGAGGCAAGGGCAAACCACTTCTGAAAAACATTGCCGAGAAAACTTCAGGGACTTGTCCAGGTAGCCTCCAAGAATCGGACACAATTGAATGGATATATGAATGGAACCATTCAATCCATTCACATGGATTGAATGGATAGACACACACACCTATTCCTTGCATGGTTTGCAGTGAATTTTTCACTTCATATTTCCTGGAGACGGTCTTTGATTTCAGTTGGATATTTCATGTTGCACTAGTTCATGATAGACACAAGCTATTTTATACTCTTCTTGTAAATGTGTTTTTTAGATTGATAGATCTTTGGGCTTATTACCTCATCATGGTTTATAGCACTTAAACATTCAACACTGTACACAACAACAGAATAAAATAATATAAAACATATAAGCTAATAATTCTAAAATGAATTATCTGAATTATTACAGTAGTAACCTAAAAGTTTTAGTTCCACCTTCTAGCGTATGATTTCCATAAAAGAGTTTTCCCTCATTAAACATTTTTGGGAGATTATCATGCTGTATGTGAGTATGTATGTGGATATCTCACTGTAGGAGTTTTGAGAAGAGAATTTTATTTTCTTTTACTAGTTTTCTTTTTCTTTAATCACTACAACAGAAATGAAATGCTTTAGGGCATAAAAAGAGTTCAACAATATATTGATGTTGGACAAGAAATTGCTGAAACACAACTCTCAATTTTTCTTTCATTGGCTATAGTTATAAGGGATAATGGGAGTTGGAGTTCAACAGTATGTGGTGGACATATTGCCTACCCCTGCTTTAGAGTTATTAGAACTGTGTAAGTCTGTGTGGTTTTAATGTGAATTTCAAATGCTGAGAGTACCAAAAGCTGTGCTATTAGGAGAACAAGGAATCCTAAGAGTCCTCACCATCAAGGTATGCCTTTCGTCTTGGTCATTGTCAGAACCTGCATCACCCAACTGTTGTTGTTTTCCATTGTATTCGCCACAGACTGCGAAATTGAGATGGTACCAGGAGCAAAGTACCCAACCCCAAAGATGTACTCAATGACCCAAAAGGAAATGGGGGCATTGAGGGAATTCATTGACAAAAGTTTGAGCAGAGGCTTCATAGTGCCTGCCAAATCCCCCCTGGCAGCGCCAGTACTTTTCAGAGAAAAGAAAGATGGGACTTTACGCTTATGCACGGACTATAGGGGGTTAAATGCAATATGCACAGAGAACAAATACCCTCTCCCATTAATAAAAGATTTGTTAGGCCATTTGGCAAAAGGAAAATTTTTTACCAAACTAGATTTGAGAGAGGCATATTTCAGGGTGCGTATAAAAGCTGGGCACGAATGGAGGACTGCATTCTGCTGCACCCTGGGACACTACATGTATCGAGTCCTCCCATTCGGATTAAAAGGCGCACCCGGGGTATTCATGCAGCTGATTAACGAGGTCTTGCACAAGTTCCTCTATCGTGGAGTGTAGGTATACTTGGACGACATTTTAATCTACACCGAAACAATGGAGGAACACGTGAAATTGGTCAGGAAAGTGCTGGAGAAACTGCTAAATGCGCAGTTGTATGCAAAATTATCCAAGTGTGAGTTCCATAAGGATTGCATTGACTATCTGGGCTACAGAATATCTAATAAAGGAGTGGAAATGGATCCCAATAAGGTGCGGGATGTCTTAGCTTGGGAGGCCCCAAGAACCAGGAGACAACTGCAAAGTTTCCTTGGCTTTGCCAACTTTTACAGACAGTTTATTCCTAATTTTGCACAAGTAGCCCTCCCTCTGACTGATCTTTTAAAAATGAAGGACAAACCCTTGGCAGCTGCAAAAGCCCCCAGCGCCCCTTTAAAATGGACAGCAGAATGTCAGGAGGCTTTTGAAACCCTCAAGAAAGTATTCACTGTTGAACCCATCCTAAAACACCCAGACCCAGCAAAGCCTTTTGTTATCCAGGCAGATGCCTCAGACGTAGCCATTGGAGCAGTCCTCTTACAAAGGGATGAGGAAGGTGTGTTAAAACCATGTGCTTACTTATCTCGCAAGTTCACTGAACCTGAGCGGAGGTGGCTAGTGTGGGAAAAGGAGGCTTTCGCAGTGAAATGGGCTTTAACAAATTGGCAGCATTTGCTGGAGGGAGCAGAAGAAACTTTTGAGGTTTGGACGGATCATAAAAATTTGGAGGCTTTGACAGCACCCAGAAAGTTGTCTCCTAAACAGATAAGATGGGCACAGTTCTTCAGCAGATTTAATTTCACTTTAAAATACTTCCCAGGAGGGAGGAATTTCTTGGCAGATGCTCTCTCCAGGCTGCCCCAGCACAATAGCCAAAGGGAGAAGGTGGTGTCAGCTGTAATCCCAAACCGGCAGGGGCCAGAACTGGCAGCTGCAGTCACTAGATCACAAAGTACTGCCACCAAAACCCTCCTCAAATCAGAGTTCTTAATGGACTTAAATCGATTCCTGGAACAGGACGAGTGGTTCCAGGAGAATAAAGAGGAACTAACCCAGAGGGAGGGGGCATGGTGGAATGCAGATAGACTGTATGTGCCCCAGGAGGCTCGCAAAATGGTACTACAAAGGTGCCATGATGATAAAACAGCAGGACACTTTGGCTTTGTCAAAACTTTACATCTACTCCGCAGGCAATTTTGGTGGCCTTCGCTCAGGAGAGATGTGGCAGAATATGTAACTACCTGTCCTGTATGCGCTATGGCCAAAAGGCAAGGGGGGAAACCCCCTGGGTTATTACAAACTGTGGCCTGCCCTGAAAAACCATGGAAAGAAATAAGCATGGATTTTATTGTAGGCCTGCCAGAGAGTAGGAAAATGACTGTGATTTGGACTGTTATTGATCTCTTCTCTAAACAAACTCACTTCATCCCGTGCAAAGCCATTCCTTCAGCGCCTGAACTGGCTGCCTTGTTTATACAACACATATACAGATTACACGGTTGTCCTGAAAGAGTGATCAGCGACCGGGGGGTCCAGTTCTCCTCTAAATTCTGGAAGCCATTTTTAACCCTTTTGGGGTCTAAGCAAGCAATGAGCTCTTCCTTTCATCCTCAAACGGACGGAGCGACAGAGAGGAGGCATGCGGGGTTGGAACAGTATTTGCGATGCTTCATAAACCATCAACAGGACAATTGGGTGGACTTATTACCTTATGCTGAAGTGGCTTACAATAATGCTGTACACGATAGTACTGGGCTGTCACCTTTCCAGATTGTATCAGGGCAAGAATTTGTACCTATACCTGAACTCCCCCATGCTCAAACAGGGGTTAAAACAGTAGATGAATGGGGGGACAGGATAAGGGGATTGTGGCCTATCGCAGAAAAAGCGATTGCAAAAGCTAGAGAAAGTTATAAAGCACAAGCAGATAAGAAGAGAGCACCACATGAACCGTGGAAAGTGGGGGACAAAGTGTGGTTATCTACCAAGAATCTGAAATCTTCCAGGACATGTAGAAAGCTTGATAATAAATACATAGGACCTTTCACAGTGGATAGAGTAATTAATCCCGTGTCTGTACGCTTGAAACTCCCCAAAACCCTCAGGAAGATTAATCCTGTCTTCCACAGTGAACTATTGAAACCCTACAAGGAATCTGATAAATGGAGGCCAGTAGTGCCCCCTCCTGAACCTATTATGATTGAGGGGGAACAACACTTTGAGATCAGGGAAATATTGGACTCTAGAAACTTCAAAGGAGACATTCAGTATTTGGTACATTGGAAACATTTCCCTAAATCTCTGGCTGAATGGGTCTCCAAAAGACATGTTAGAGCTCCTGATTTAATTTTGGGCTTTTATAAGAAGTATCCTAACAAACCCAGGTGAACATGTTGAACTCTATAGGATGTATGTTTTCATAATTCCAGTTCCTCTTTTCTTATTTCTAGGGCTCCTGGCCAGCGTGGTGAAGAGGGGTTTTTGGGGAGGCAGTATGTCAGAACCTGCCTCACCCAACTGTTGTAGTTTTCCATTGTATTGCATTCGTTGGGAGTTGGATTGATTTGCTTCTGCCACTTGTAAATAAGGAGGGGGGGTTAATGGTTGTAAGGGGAGTTGGGAAGCAGGTTAACCATATATGGGCAATTTAGACTGGCTTGATTGCCGGCCAGGCAGCTGGGGCCCAAAGAACCAGGAAGAAGCTCGGGGAGGAAGGAGAGAGGTCAACAACAGGTGAAGAGGAGTCACGACGCTAGGCAATAAGGGGAGGGGAGATAAATAGAGGGAGGTTTACCCAAGGCGTTAGTTTTAGCAATGTTCTGTTTACAAGCTACATGTACCTCTTAATAAAGAAGTATTTATCTGATCCAAGCCTGGTTGTGTGAGAATGCTTCAGAACTGAGAGTTGGACATTGTGGACTTGACATTCATGTTCCTTATATCAATGGTGTCTCATTATGGCCTGCCAATTCAAATTCTTAATGGAAAAGGAACATAAGGAATATCTGTGAAGTTCTGATTGAGCAACCACACTGACTTCACTGTTGAAAGAATTTAGAAAAGGAGATTGAAAATAGTACATATTGTGTCTGCTAGTCAGAGGACCATAGTAATCATCATCATCATCACCACCACTGCAACAATAAACAAATGCATATTGCTTGCTTGCGTTTCCTTTTTTTAGTATTTCTTTCTCTTACTTCAATTGTTGTAAACCAAGTGCTATTTTCAGCATCTGCACTGAGATCAGAGGCCTGGATGTTGTTGAGAAAGCTTACCAGCATATTCTTAAAAGCAACTTGTGGCTTTATCCTTCTTTGATCATGCTTAATCATGTTTAGGTATGGTTGGTGTTGCTTTAAAAATGCCTTTGTTATTTTTAGCACACTTCACCACAGATCAAAACTGGGGAGGGGAAAGGTTTTGTCAACCCTTTAATCCTAACACTATTTCATTGTGTATTTTTTGGAATATGTATAAATCAGTTGTTGAATTACTCCACATTGTTGTTGAAGGCAGATGTATAATTGGCAGGTCAAAGGGGACTCTTCACTCCTGCTGTAACCCACTTTTGTAACTTGTTCTACAAATCACACACATATATAAATGGTGCTTAAAACAAGTGCAGGATTAAAGAGATGGTGCATTTGAAAGTTGCCAGAAATAGAGCAGAAGCAGGTTTCCAATCCCCACAAGAGTCTGATTAGCCATTGTGGAAAGAGAAGTCTGGATAAAATAAGTTTTGTTGATTTTAGTTTTATTTCAGTTTTTAATTTGACTTTTTAATGACTAAAGTTTTATGTTATTTATAATGGATTTTGTTTTTGTTGTTTTAATCAGTTGGTTAATTGCTTATGTGAGCTGCCCAGAAAGTTTATGAAAAGAGCAGGATAGAAACTCTGGAGTTACAAAGTCACATGACTGCGACTTGTAACTTCTTGCCAGCTTCCCCATTGACTTTGCTTGTCAGAAGCTGTCTGTGAAGATCACAAATGGCAATCACATGACCAAGGGACACTGCTATGGTCATAAACATCTGCCAGTTGTGAAGCACCCAAATTTCAATCATGTGACCATGGGGATGCTGCAACAATCATAAGTGCAAGGCCCGGTCATAAAGTTGTTTTTTCAGTGCCACTGTAACTTTGAACTGTCACTAAACAGAGCAGTTGTTAAGTGGGAACTACCTCACTTTGGAAATCTTGATGGAAAAGTATTATGGAAAAAAGTACAGTGTATTAGTATATTTTAAAGGAGGGGATTAAATCAATGATGTAATGTTAATAGCAGCTATTATTCTTATTTTTACATAGCATAGATAGATTTGATTTAAATGTATGCATCCATGTATTTATTGTACCAATGAACTGGTATTTTATTGCTTCAGTGGCACCCAGCAAGGACCACTGTATTGCAAGCTCACTCTTATAGAAGCCTCATGAGTTTTGAACAGCTTAATCCTTGTCTTTCTTTTACAATTTTCTTTGATTGTAATCAAGTAACCCTTGATTTAATGGAGAGATGTGGGGGAGGTTATCCATTGTTAAATTTTAGTGGGATTTTATGTATGCATATTTTAAGTATTTTACATAAGCATCCTTGTGATATCAACCAGGAACTTGCTTTCCCAGACAGGGAGTGGACCTGTTTCTCAAGCAGGATCTTCCTAAGTGAGCCATGGCTTAGGGTCATATAGGCAAGGAGATTGCTCCCAAATCCCTTCCTTTCAGCCAGATAGAAAAGGGTTGGTCTGTTACAACAAGGGCAGAAGCTGGGTACTGGGGCTAGGAAATATTTTTCTTGATGTTCTTCTTCTTGGAGCTTCTTTTAAGCCACTGTCTGTGATTTGAGCAGGTTTACATTTTTATCTCCTTTGCTACTGAATGTTTTGTGTATAATTACTAAACATGAGGGATTATAGTCTCTCTTTTCTTTTTCTTTTAAATGCAGTTTGAATTTATTTACATCTTCTAAGATGTCTGTGTCCCAAAAAGGGAAGCAAGAAGAGGTTTGATTTTGCTAGACACCACAGGGCCAGGACACAGTGTTATAGAAAATATTTCATTTTTTTCTCATCTAAAAGAAAAACAAATGTCAAATTTGTTTGTCAAATGTGTCAGAAAAACAACAAAAGGTGTTGGAGCCCTAACTCACAGGCCAGGGCTGGGGAAGTATGCTATGTGAGGTACCCCCATGAAAGATAGCTACCAGGCCACTACACCAAGTCAGCAGGGGGAGGCAGGGTATGTAGATCCTGAGGATTTCCAGGAGAGGAAGTTTTAGATCTTCAACCTTCACCTTTTGGACTGAGCTGGACCTCCAGTGAATAAAATAGTGAGTGAACTTTTAAACATTTGCAGAAGCATACAGTGTATGGATAGACCATTTGAACTTATGACAGGACTGAAAGAGTGGTAGTTGTGACAGGTCCTCATACTTACGGCCATCACAGTGTCCCATAATCACATGATTGTGATTTGCAGCCTTCCCTGCCAGCTTCCAAGAAAGTCAATGGGAAACCCAGCAGGAAGTCATAAGTTGTGGTCATGTAAGGTCCTTGCTTAATGACCTGTGCAGTCCTCACTTAACAATGACAGCCAGGACTGCCAGAACTTCTGTTGCTAAGTGGTCTGGTCAGATGGCTTTTTGACTTACAAACTCGTTGCTTAGTGGAGTTTCTGGTCCCAATTAGCACTGTTAAGCTAGGACTACCTGTATTTGAAAGCTCTTGAGCACTCACCATCACTGGAATGAGCTGTGCTGTTCTAAATGGACTGATAATATGACCTAGTAGAAGATAGTTTAGCATACTCACATTATGAAACCATGAATCTTTTAAGCATAGTTAGTCCTGGTTAGTACTTAGATGGGAGGCTCCAGGATACCAGGGCTGTAAGCAAGATGAGGAAGTCAAAAAAAAAAAAAAGTCCCAGAAGATGTTCTGTTTTGTTATGAAGAAGATGTGTCCTGTGAAGACACCAGGAGCTGAATGCAACTCAAGGGAGAATCCTCCTTTAATCAAAAACCTACTTTCCAAAATACGTTAACTATTAACTTGTAATCTTATATGTCAATTTCCGTTATATCCACCTGGATGCCTCTTTGTTTTTTGTTTTGTTATGTGTTGGTTGCTTGCTTGCTTGGGTTTTGTTGTTGTTGTTTTGGCTGCTTTGCCTTTATTATTTCCTGAATATAATTTAAAAGGAACTTGAAAATATTGGAACATAACAAACTGTTGGGAGAAGGTTACTAAAGGGAAGGAGTGTGTGTCTCCTGTCTTTGAGAAATTTACCTACTACATTCAAACACTGCAGGCTTAATTTGAAATCCCACACATTTTCAGTAAAGAGTAAATCTTCCGATTTGTTTTGAATATCATTTTAGGAAAACTCTCAAAACAATTTGGGATATGCATTTCCCTTTTTCACCAATGCATATACTAATGTTACTGAAACTCTTTTCAGTTGCCACTGAACTCCACAAACGTAACCTACAGAGATCCTTCATTCCAATACTTCACATCTATGTTCCCTCTAAAGTGCCCACATGTGCATGCACACACTGCTCATGAAACCCATGCACATGATAAAAAGTCCAGCACACACAGAATTAAGTTGTAATAATAATTATTAGAATGATGATGATGATGATGATGATGATGATGATGATGATGTTGATGATGTTGATGATAATAATATTTAGTCCCCGTAAACTCCAGACTGCACAAGCTTGCTGAGCAGCCTAACTGCTCTGCACTGACTCAGCAGGACCAGCAGGACCTCCCACTTAGTCCGTGACGTGGCAATGCCAAGGCACCCTCTCTGCCGAAGTGGCGAGTTTGGCCTTTGGCCTGGAATAGCAGGCAGATGGTCCTTTGCCAGCCTTGCAGTGATAGCCAACCTGCTCCAGACCCCAGAGCCTCCTGTGATGAAGGAGCACCTCCCTCCAAAAAAGGGTTAATTAATATCTGTTGAGTTTTGAACCATGTAAGATCCATTATCGCTGTTACCTTTATAACAATTCCCAAATTTAAATTAATAATAATAATAATAATAGTAATAATAATAATAATAATAATAATAATTAAAGTTTAGGTAATGTCACAAAGAATAGGAAAAAAAAATGAGGAGGGTATCAAAATGCTTTTTGTATAATGCTTTTCTTCTTTTCTTTTTCTTTCATTACAAAACCAAATTCTTCCCCCTTCCCCAGAAAAAGAAGCAGTTTTAAATGAGTACAAAATATTGATGGCAGTCATGAGTTGAAAGGAAAGGCACAATGAAAGGAAATTGTACTGCTTGGATGGTGTTTGGATGAAATGATCATTTTTATTGTTTTTATTGTTAGGGTTAGGGTTATTGTTTTATTGTTGTTGTAGACCACCTAGGATTATTGTATTTAGGACAGGAAGCCATGTAAGTTTAATAAATAAATACATACATACATTTGAAATTAAGCAAAAATAAAAGTATAAATGCTGTCATGTTTGTATTTGCAATTTACTCATATACTAGTATTGTGCCACACACATTTGCCCTTAGTTTGGGAAAAGCTGCACAAAACAATTGTTTCCCCACACAGAGCACTTGTCAGAACTTAGAGGGAACATTGCTTACAGTGTTCAATAGCCACTCAAGATCAAACAGAGCAGAGGCACATGTAAAAATAATGCCATTAAACTTCCCTGCTGAATCTTTCGATATGGATTTGGAGCCAGCAGCTCTCTGTAGGTGCATGAGAACAGCCAGATTGGAGCTAAGGAGCACATCTGCTTAATAATGCAACCTTATACAGAGGTGCTCAGAAATAAATTACACTTTGTTCTTTGCAACACACATAAGTGGTTACTGGGTTTACAACCTATCTGGTGATTCATTTATTTTCTTTTGTTGTACGTAAGTAGTTTCCAAGTGTTGTTTGTAATTCTCATGACAAAAGCTTGTACATATGTTTTCATATCCATTATACCTCTTGAAAGAACCCACATAAACCCATGAAAAAGTATATTACTTATATTCATATCATGAGAACTCAATCCAATTTTAAATATAATTTAAAAGAGTCACCCTCTGGGGGAGATGAGTGGCATACAAATTTAATTAATAAATAAATAAATAATTTTAAAAAAAAATCTTGTGTACACAGAAGCTTCTTTTTTTCCTCAGTTCTTTACTGCTTAACTCATAGATTCTTCTCAGATTTAAAACTGAGTTAATGAGAACTGAACTCCTCAAACAGAATGTTTATTTTCCCACACACTTTAAATTACCTTAAAATAATTGCTGTCTCTTAGGCTAGGGAAATGCAAGATCAATTTTTAGAACTGAGTAGGAAGCACTACATAGCCCTATTGTCTCTAAACCTATAGTCCAGTCCTTAGAAAACTTCATCCATTTCTTTTCAGGTTATTTATATTGATCATGGTTGAAACAACTTCCAAGGATATGGTGCTAGTTAAATTCATAGGGCAATAAGCAAACTCCAGGAAGTTGGGGAGTGTTGGGCTTCAGGGTTTAGTGACCGTGTTCTAGAGAACAAATTTCCAGACATTTTGTTTGCAACTGTGGCAAAAAAAAAAAAGTGGCAAAGTGGTCTGCAGAAATCTCTAGACCACAGTCACTAAACCCTGAAGCCCAACACTGCCCAACAGATACCAGCCATGAAAGCCTACACCAGTAAACTCCAAGAAACTCTAGAATGTTGGAGAAAAGTAATTGTGAACTTCTTCATCTGGGGTTGAAAAAACCTAAGGTTCTGTAAATACGTCTGATATTATATATGTTGCATTTCCTTTACAGATCCCAGGTTTATTAGTGCTCATTTGATCCCTGAAAGTGACAATCCAGAAGATGACAAGATATATTTTTTCTTCCGTGAAAATGCAATTGATGGGGAGCATTCTGGAAAAGCCACACATGCCAGAATAGGACAGATCTGTAAGGTAAAATCTTGACTGATGTACAGAGGAATAAATATAGTCCTGATAATTTTGCACTTCTAAAAATTATTTTACCAAAATATTTTGGAATATTATCAAAGGGTCAAATATCAGATATTATTTAGCATTTAGCAATCAGGGAAAACTTTGGGTTCAGTCTGATTTTAATTCAGCTGAATGAATTTGAACAAACTTCAGTTCCTCAAGCTGAGGCAGAATATGAATTAGTAGATTGCCCTATGCAAAAAGGCTTTTTCTACTTCTAACAAATTTAAAAACAGCAAATGTATAATTATTTCTCTATTCAACTACAAAACCCAATGTCTAGACTTCAACTCTTTGAAAGAGAACCAGCCTCAATAACAGCATCTCCTGTTTCTGGTCCTTCCAGTGGGGAGTACAAAAGGCCAAGTCTTCTCAGTGATAGCACCCTAATGATGGAATTTCATTTGGAAGAAAAGTGGTTACATCCCACTTGGTCAGTTATATCCCAGTGGTTACATCCCACATTGTCTTCTGGGAGAAAATGGTTAAATCCCATAAAGGTTCATCAGGGTCTTTGTGAAGTATTCAAAAATCTTCCTCATAGTTCAAAAATAATCCAGATGTAATGCTTTGGACTTTGTGCTAATTAAATATCTCTCTAATATTCATTAAAACAGTCTTTTATATCCATACTTTCCTATGAGCCTTAAAAATTGTGACTGTTTTAAGAGTTCCACTAAATTTAATGATGGTACTGAAAGCTGGGAAAGGGCAGGATGCATTAAAGAATAATAGAAAGGTACAATGATTGTACATGATCTGAAGCACTTCTTCTGAATTACATTCTTTTTTTAAATAGTTTTTATTAAGAGATTTTACATATATAATAAGAAATACATTTAAAGAAAAAATATAGTAAATGTGAAAAAGAAAAAAAAAGGAAAAGACAAAGAAAAAAGGAGATAGAAAAAAGAAAAGACAGAAAACATGAAAAAAAATATGTAAAGAAGTGGCTTCCAATCTTCCTCTCAGCAGTTATACATACAATTCTAATCAAACCTCTCTCTCTCTAAGATTACATCATAATTCCCTTCTTTTTATAACCTTTCTAATCATCATCAACAAAATCATTTTCTTTTTTATGCAAAAAGTCCATAAACGGTTTTCAGTCATTGATGAATGTCAATAATGACCTTTCTCTAATCAAAGAAGTCAGTTTGACCATCTCAGCAAGTTCTGTCAATTTCACCAGCCATTCCTCCATGGTGGATAATGCCAAATCTTTCCATCTTTGTGCATATAATAATCTTACTACAGTAATCATATATTGAAATATTCTTCCATGACTCTTTTCTAACTGTATATACATCAGTCCTAAAAGGAAAAGTTCTGGCTTCCATTGAATATTAATCTTTAAAATCCTCTGTATCAAGGTATGTATTTGAATCCAAATTTTTTTAGGTTTTTTATATGTCTACCTAGCATGATAGAATGTCCCTTCATGTTGTTCACATTTCCAACATACATTTGGAATGCCATTATACATTCTAGATAATTTCTTTGGTGTCATGTACCAATGATACATCATTTTATAAAAATCATCTTTAAGATCATAACATAATGTAAAATTCAACCCTTTTGACCACATATTTTCCCATTGATCCATCTGTATATTATAACCAAAATTCTTAGCCCACTTTATCACACATTCTTTAACCTATTTCAAATTTCAACAAAAGTTTATACATTTTAGCAATTACATGTTCATCATAGGTACACAACTGCACTTCAAATTCTTTGTGCCATACCATAAATCTTTTTATCCATTTTAAATCTTTCTGATAACTGTAAATGGGAAAACCATTGACAACTATATCCTTCTGCCATTAGTTGCTCTCTTGATTTAATTTTATATTCCCCTTGGTGATTCTCCAGTAACTCCTGGCGTGTTAACCATTTGTCTTTGCTTGTTGTTTCTCTTCTGTAAAATGCTTCTTGTACTGAGAGTCACAGAGGTGTTTTTGGGTAAAACCTGGGTTTGTATCTATTCCATATTCTCAGTATGGTACGTCTAACATAATGATTTTTAAAATCTACATTGAACTTGACTTTCTTGTACCACAAATATCCATGCCACCCAAACCTCAGGTTATGTTCCTCTAATTCCAAAAGCCTTCTGTTTCTCAGCAGCACCCACTGTTTCATCCAAACCAAACAGCAAGCTGCAAAATACAATTTCAAATCAGGTAAACCCAGTTCTCCTCTTTCCTTTGCATCCTATAGCACCTTATATTTAACTTGTGGTTTTTCCCCCTGCCATACAAATACTGTTCTATCTGATAGAACAGTATTTCCTTCTTGTAACTTTAGTATCACTTGCTTTTCTTTTTCTTTTTGCAGCCCATATGCCAATCATTTCCCCAGTTTATTTGCAAATTCAAAACTTCTTTGTTTTGCATAATTCTTTATTTCCATCTCTCTCACTGTTAACATAGGTAATTGCCTCTCTATAAACTTAATTTGGTGATAATAGTTATCCTTTCTGGGGACTTTTTAAACTCTTCTTCCTTTTTTTATCTCATCCAAAATCACTTGTATTTTCTCTTGCTTTTTTTCTTTTTTAAATAAATGTTATGTTGTATGAAATATCTTCTTATAAAAGCTTTGCTTGCATCCCAAACCATTCTTACTTCTGTGCCTTTATTAAGATATTCTCAAAAAAATTCTTTTAACTTCTTTTTCCATTCCTCCACTACTGTTTCCTTTTGCAATAACATTCATTCAATCTCCATCTGAAAGAGCCATTTTTCCTTTTAAAAGTTAAATCCCAATCCAAAAAGTTAGTCAGGAATTTAACAATCTTTTTTCTGATATCTTCCCCATGGCCTTTTGAAATTGCTCTAAATCTTAAACAAAATTCTTTTTCTCTCAGTTCCGATAATGCCAAGTTATCCAAATCTTTCTCCATCTCTCTGGTTATAACTTCTGTCTTACTTTCCAAAACTTCCACTTTGTCATTAATTTGTTTTATATTTCCAGCCAATTGTCCTACAGATTTTTCAGTCTTCTTAACTTCTTCTTTCATATCCTTTTTTATCCCTGTAAATCCTTCTTCCATTTCCTTTTTAAAAGTATCCAAACTATTGGCAACTGTTTCAGTCATCCTCTTGGCAAATTCCTCAAACATTTTCTCCCATAAATCTGGTGTGATGCCCTTATCTGTAAGTTATTCCTTCTCCCATTTTTGCTGCTTTTCTTGTGGTTGCCATTGTAATATTTATGGCCAAAAGTGAAAGTATGTCAATTACTAGAGCAAAAAGTAAGATTTTTTTTCCCCTGACTTGCTTTTCTCTGTCTTTAACACTTTGGTCCCAATTAGCTGTCCACAGCTACAGTCACACAATTCGGCTCATATTATCCTTATCTTCTTATTTTTGTAAAATCCATCAATTATCTACTCTCCTTAATAATAAACAATCAGCATTCCCACGAAGGACCAGTCTATTTACCTAGATAATTTTACTATTTTCAAAGGTACCTTTGTCAAAAAAACAAAAACAAAAAACATTTCTGTTTTCTATAAATTCTGCCCCCTTTATCCATTTAAAACTTTCTTAAATCACCATCTTGTTAAGCTTTTTGCTTTTAAATCAAAATCCTTTAAGATAGTTTTTTTTTCTCTCTTCTTAACTCCAAAAAGAAGGTAACTCATCGAGTGTTCTTATTCTTTCCTGCCAGTTGGAAGATCTCTCTTAAGTTATAAATTAATTAATCCAAAAGTGTTTAAGAAAGTGAGGCTTTTGCAGGCCAAGTGTCCATAAAGGCTGCACAGCAGTTTTGAGCACAATGGTAGTCCCTTGCCTCCCAAGCCGCTCAACCCACACTCAACCCACATCACTGAAGTAAAGCACCTTTTGAAATCTTCATGGCCTTAATAAATGTATTTACCTGTGTAATATTTATTCATTTATTCATTCAATTCATATAGTCTCCCGATTCAATTTTTATATTAATTCCACTGTAAAACCAAACTCATCTTGGCTTGATGGTAGGAAAGTCATTGGAGTATTCATGCTGTGAAAGACTCCACTGTAACTTCTGCTCTGATGTTTTGCTTATTTTTACCATGGAGGCATTCTTTCAGTGTAGAGCAGTCTTCTTCATGGACATTAGGCAAGACAGAAATCAAATCTAATACTGTAATTTTAAAGGTCATAATTAGGGGTGAGATAATTAGGAGGCTCTTAAAATTCTGCTGTGAACTTTTTATTTTATAGAATGACTTTGGTGGACATAGAAGTCTTGTCAACAAATGGACAACTTTTTTGAAAGCACGATTAATGTGTTCTGTGCCAGGACCTAATGGCATTGACACCCATTTCGATGAACTCCGTAAGTGATTGTACTATTTATGAATACAGATTTATTCTCTGGACAGCTACATGTTTCATTATGAATTGACTAAGTTGTTTTTCCTTCTTCCTTTTATTGACAGAGGATGTGTTTCTAATGAACTCAAAAGATCCTAAAAATCCAATAATCTATGCAGTATTTACAACTTCCAGGTATGGCACATGCTGTTTTACTTATAAAAGAGCATATATGGGGCTGGCTGTTTTGAAAAGCTTTCTTTGTTAGTGTGGGCCTTGAAAAAAGGGAGGCATTTTCTTAACCTTTGAGCTGAAAGAATCCACTGAATGTTGAAAGGTTAATGAATTGGAGTTTTCTTATGAAAAGTCATAAAAAGATTGTGACCACACAGTACGGAAGGGTGCATAGATTGATACAGATACAGACAGATATTGGCTCATACAATTTTACATTAGCTTGTTTCATTGCCAAGATTATATCTTGCTTGGGATCTTGAGAGAATACAGTATACTAACAACATAAGTAACTCCAAGGGTCTTTCTGAGGCTTTCTGAGGTTGATTGGCTATGTGGCTTTCAGTTACTCCAAGAAACTGAACCTCATCAGCAATCTTTCAATGTACTTAGAGTGATATGAGAACAAGATCAGCTATGGCTCACTGGTTTAACTGAAAAAGAAATCTAGGGAAAAAACAGAGCAAAGAGCATAGAAGCAAACAGATATTTAGAGATGTGGATAATGTTCTGTCCATATGAATTACATAGATGTTTCTAAAACCTTCTTAATCTAGAAAAAATGTGACAACTTTTTTCTTTCTGTCTTTCCTCATCTGCTTTCCTCAATATTAGCAATATCTTCAAAGGGTCAGCTGTTTGTATGTATAGCATGACTGATGTGAGACGGGTGTTCTTGGGTCCATATGCTCACAGAGATGGTCCCAACTATCAGTGGGTCCCATACCAAGGAAGGGTGCCATACCCACGGCCAGGAACTGTAAGTGCACTTCTTGCTGGAGAATCAGATGATGCCAAAATGGTTACCTGGTGTTAAACTGGAAGATCGGGAATAACTTTAAATAAATGAAATGGGGGAATTGCTCACATATTTAAATGCATAGCCATTAGGTTGTTCTCTCAAAGCTAGCTATAGTGATTTAAAGACATAGTGATATCCTTTTGAAAGTAATAATCCTGCAAATTATATATTTTATATAAAATATGTTCTTTTAAAAGATCCATGAGGCTCTTGCTGCTCTCTCATTCATCAGATTTCCACCCCTTAATTTCAATAATCCTATAGTATCCAATTATTCCAGGAAATACACAAGTTTTGTTTTGTTTTGTTTTGTTTTCCTTTTCATGGAAATAACTTCAATGTTCAGCTGAACTATGGAAAACTAGCCTGAAATTTAGACAGAATAGCAATATCTGTAGCTGGGCACAGACCAGGGTTGTCATACTTATCTGATATCACAACTTGGCCTGCTTATGCATCAGAATGAGATGATAGATAGCTAGCATAGCACAGTAGACTCTATCAATTTAGGTTTTAATTTTAACTCTATAAAAATGGTTAAAGCATACAGTCTTCTTGGAGCTGAGCTTGACTTATAGGTGACTTTATGGACTTAATCAGTAGTTTTCCTAACAACAATATGGAAATGGTTTGCTACTGTATTCTTCTGGGTTGTTGTTCTTCTTGTTTTTACTTCCCAGACTACTTAGTTGTGGTCTCTCAACTAAGTCCAACACAATGCTGTATCATAGTGGGAGACTACTAAGTGCCGTACTATTGTTTGCTTTTCTATTAGGCCTCTGGATGTCATTGAATAATGGGAACCACTTCTATAAAATGTGTAGTCACCAAGCTCAACTGGGAAGCTTACTTGCCAGAGTAGAAGGGTAGTATATAAATCAAATCTGTCAGTCAGTAGATTATCCAAAATAATTGCGTGAGTTTTGATAAACACAGCTTTCATTTTACACGTTAGGAATTTGAGGGGAAAATGCCCACTTTGGAAAGCCTCATAGTGTGTTTATTATACATGTAAATTTAACACTTAATGAACAGCTGCTTGTAAATTATAAAGCCAGATCATTTAAATTATGAAGTCAGATCATTTTAAAAAATGGAAAAAAAAATTGAACATTATTCCCACATGTTCTTCTGTATGACTCGCCAACTGTATGGTCAATACTTACTATTTCTAAATTACTTTTCTTGTTCAATCCATTTCACATACATTCTTTGATTAATCATTATCTAATTAATGCAAGTAATCAGTATTGAACATCTGGAAAATTATGTCTGCCTTAGGGATTTGCAGTTTGGAATTCTTTTAAACAGAAAATTGCTGCAGGCTACTGAAAAACAGTTGCCAGTTGTTCTCATTATGTAACTGCTAAAATGTGGCATCTGAGTTCTAAAAAGAAGGGAACACTCTGCATTTTTAATTGGATTTGACCAGCTTTGATATTCATCAATGAATATGAATATTGTAATGTTGCTGAAGTAAACATTGGGTATCACAGTGTGAAGTGATACCCAACATTTAATAAAATAAACAACTGGCTTACTGTTCTCTTCTGTCTCTTCTTTTTCTTTAGGAAAATATGTATGTGTGGTGTGTTTAATTTTCTCTCTGAGGAACTATTAATAAGTCAGTGCCTGTAATAATATTTTTCTATATTGGCCAGGATTAAGACTTAATTATATGTTGCATTTCAGGTGATGTATACTTTAGGAGTTCAGAAGTTTTCAAGCACATTGCAAGAGTTGCATGTTTGAATCCATAAAGGGAACAAACATTATAATTTAGTTTGAAATTGATTCAGTCAAACTCCAAATTGGATTGACTTCCCTAATGTAAGTTGTATCACTAAATCAAATTGGTTTGTCTCTGCATTGATTCAACTATTTAGAAAGGCTTTGGCATGCACTCTTAATAGTTAAAATGCTTCCTGAACATTGATGTATTGCTGGAAGCCATCTGGAGTGTTGAGCTAGACATGGAATTCCAGGCAAGGCCTGACCAAGGCAGAGTAAAGTGAAAGTTATTTCCCACATCCTGGGCACTGTGCTCCTGTTACTGCTCTCTTGTTTTTTTCACTAGTGTCCAAGTAAGACATTTGGAGGCTTTGACTCAACCAAGGACCTACCTGATGAAGTCATCACATTTGCAAGAAGCCACCCAGCCATGTACAACCCTATATTTCCTATTAATAACCGGCCCATTATGATCAAGACAGATTTGGACTATCAATTCACACAAATTGTAGTGGATCGGGTAGATGCAGAAGATGGCCAGTATGATGTCATGTTCATTGGAACAGGTAAGACTTGTTTATTTGCTTGTTTTATTTGCCAAACCTGCCAGAAAGTGAAATAAAAAATTTCCAAGTTCCACATACAGTGAGAACTAAGGTGGATTTTTGATTGACAGAGTAACAGAAAGTGAGCACATCCCATTTGTTTCCTTTTAGAATGGACTTGTATGTTTACTTTAAAACTGAAGGCTGTGTAATGCCGTCTTTTACTCCTGAAGGAAAGGTGAAACATAAATCCAACAAATAAATACGAAGAAGGCCTAATTTACATATGGCAGCCACATTGGATATATTGTTAAGATGGAAATTTTTAGAATCCTCGTTTAATTTAAAAACAAGCAGCATTTGATCCTCTGGCTTCTCCTACCAATGAGAGTAGCAAAACAAACATGGGCAATTTTATCACTTCTAATAAAACAAAATCCTTTCTGACTTGTTTCTCTTCCAGTAATCCAGTGTTATATGTTTGTAAGTTATAAATTATAAGCTATGGTTTAAAACTTTGTTTTGGCAGAAGAAAAACTAGTAATGCCCCATAAACTTGAGTGTTGGAGGCTTTTTTAAAGTCTTTGATCAAACATAAAGACAAGGAATGAATTCAATAATAAAATAAATAAACAACATTGAAAGGGACCGAGATGTACTGATCACTTTTGAGGGGGTTTCAAGTGATGAATGAACTGGAGTGGTGCCAAAGTATGAGAACTAACCAAACATTTCAAGCAACAAAGCAGCTTTTCCCCTGAGAAAACTCTGCTCTAAAACATCTTATGTAATAAATTTATAAATATCAAATGTCTGTTAGAATGTTATCATATCTATTATCTTATATGGTGATTTGGTTCAGAAAATTGGTACAATTCATTTGGATTAATTTAACTGATTTGATTTCATGTTCCAATTCAGTTCAAAATGTTGGATAGAACCAACATTTGGATAGGTCAATTTGTTTTTGCTGTTCAGATCAACTGGATCATTTGATCTGATTCCACAAATCAAATTGATTTATTGATTCAATTTACTGAATTGCTGTGACACATCAATTGTTAAAACTTTAGAATTTGATCTGATTTGATGCAGCAAAACTTTGAACACCCTGCTATCTCTTTCTATGCACCATAGACTGTGATATGGTTCTTCACTGGCAACTTATTCTCCATCAGGATGTTCAGTCCTATGCACACATCTTTGGAAATACGTTCCACTGTCTTTATCAGGCTTCAGCAGTGTGCTTTTGCTTGTAGCTATGATAGCTATTTGCTGGTTATCTTCACTTCATCCTCAGAGCAACCAAACATCTTGGTTTTCTTTCCTTTGGAAATGGGACCTATCCCCAGAGGCTCTTAAAATAAAGTATAAACTGTTGGATTATAGTAATCTTGGCAGAAAGTGCAAATGTAAAAGCAACATGCAATTCCCACAAAGGCTTTTCTGTATTGGTGAATCCAAAATGCATGTAAGGTGGCCCCACTCTACTTCTTCTGCTTCTGCTAGATGGCCATCACAATGAGAAATGGGAGACTGACTAGATGAGGCTGGACCACCTCCAATACCAATGAGTGTGATACCTGAATGAGAGCAGGTCTTTCATATTACAAGGTGATACACAACACATTGCTGATGTTGGATATATCATACCCATAGTCCAAATTGTTCTCTTTATGGTGCAAAATAGAGAAAGGATCATCTGCTATCCTGCTTTCCATCTCTATCTGGATGTTGTTAAGTACATAAAAGGACTATAACTGGAAAAACCAAAAGACACTCCCATGTTTTGGGATTGCCCATACTAATTACCCACAGCATTGTTTTCAGTAGCTCTGGAAAGTCCTATTCCTTTTAGATATAGATAACATTGATTGGTTCTTGATTAATTTTGTGCCATCATGTCAGTGTCATCTCTTAGCAACCACATAGATAGGTCTCCCAACATTGCACTCATCGCCACTGTAACTGAGTCTATCCACCTTGCTGTTGGTCATCCTCTGCTTCTCTTTCCTTCCACCTTTCCCAGCACTGCAACTTTTTCCAGAGAGCTGGGTCTTCACATGAAATGAAGGATAATTTGAGCCAGGTCATTTGTGCCTCAAGCAAGAACTCTGGATTGATTTGTTCAATGATACATCAGTTTGTTTTCTTGGCTGTCCATGATGTTCTCAGGAGTCTTCTCCAACACCAAATTTCAAAGGGGTCAATAATCTTCCTACCCTCCTTCTTCAAAGTCCAACTTTCTCTTCCATAGACTGTCACAGAGAGTACCATTTGCACTATTCTGATCTTTGTAGGTATAGACACATCATGATATCTGAATATTTTTTCCAAGGCCTTCCTAAATTATTGTGATTGAACTCTTTGCCCTTTATCTTTTGTCTCTCTCTCCCTTCCTGTTTTTGCCTGCCTTTTCCATATTCTGCCAGTTAACAGTTTTGATGTTAGTTGAAGTTCAATAAGTTAAAAAAAAAAAACATCAGGTTATATCAAGCTGTAGTGAGTGATGTGTGTGTGTGTTTGCTCTTGAAATAAGGGGGAATTTCCTGACTGTGAGAGCTCGTAAGTAATAGAACAGCCTGCCTCCTGAAGTCATGGGACTTCAGAAGTCATGGGAGGTCTTCAGAAAAAAACTGGACAACTGCTTATTGAGAATGGTATGAGGATTCCTGCACTGGGCAGGGGGTTGGACTAGAACACCTCCAAGGTCCCTTCCAACTGTAGGTTTCTATGAGTTTTTAAAGCCATACAAATTGGTGGCCATCCTTCTATCTCATGGCAATGAATGTCAAAGTGTAGTTATGATTTGCATGAAGACATATCTCATTTGATCTAAGTACTGCCCTGAAGTAGTTTCCATTCTTTGAAATGAAAGAAATTTCTTTTCCAGAACTGTTATGGAGGAAATTGACTCCCAATGGTCAAATACATAATAAAAGCAGGATTAATAAATATTGACTATGTAGACCTACTATTAGCTTATATTGCAGTAGGTTCTACTGTGCTCTCAGGAATCTGGGTTTAGGATTGCAGGCTAAATTAATAGTTCACTTTAATTCTTTCATGAACAAAGGTTCATTTCATCTTCTCCAGCAGGCTAAAATGCATGTTTTAGCATATCCATCTGCACTTGTAACTTAATGTAGAAGTAAAGAAAGATCATTTAGAACAGTCCATCTGTCAATACACATACATTCATAATACTACATTTATCTTGTAAATTAAGTTAATCACCAAAAGCTTTCTGATCTGAAAAGAAAGAACTAATTCAGTTGCGTGAAATTGCTTGAAAAATTACTCAACAAGAAGTTGATCTTGAATGCAGATAAAGTTTCATTTCAGGTGCTTGAGGCTCTAATATTTAACATGTTGTACTCTGGACCTCACAGACATTATAGAATAGCTATCACAGGATTTCCTTAGAATATGCATGAACACATTCCAACTTTATCAACTTCTGCTGCTATAAAATGTTTTAAATATAAGAATAGCACTCTCTCCCTGTTGCTCCTTTGTTTCAGAAAATGAATTATCTTTTCATCCTTGATTCCAGCAGATCTGTTAGATGTTTATATTGGAATGCTGTGTTGGTTTTTTTAGACTCTCATTTACTAAATTTAAAAAAAAAACCTAATTTTTTCTAAAAATTGTCATATTTTGTGCTGTCACACAACCCATGGATGGCATTCAGCAAATATATATATACTATATGTGGTATTTTAATAGAAGTTACTGCTTTTGGTTGTAGAGAATTCCCACTGTCCTCTTTAGCTGGTAGATCCTAAGATTCTTGGGAAGATACCATGACCACCTGCCATTAAACAAGTTCTTATCACTTTATATCACTTTATATCACTTGCTAATTGCAATCTAGTCCATGCTGATAGTACAAGGATATTTGATTCATCTTAGTCTTCTATTGCAGCATTTTCCACAAACTACTTTAAAAGATTCCTTGGCCTGTTGATTCCTTTCTTCCAAGGAGCTCTTAAATGTCCCCCACAAACTTGCACCATTCATCTCTGGCATGCAGAACTGTAAAGAACTTTATAGCTTGTAGAACATGGTTGAAAGACTATCAGTGTAATATTGATTCTGCTAGTTCAGACCTATGATTTTTTTTTTCCTGAAAGATGATAATTATAATATGAAAACAAGACTTTATTGAATTAAAAATGAAGCCATCCTGTCTAAATGAAAATGTTCATTTCTTTCTTTCAGATATTGGGACAGTTTTGAAAGTAGTTTCTATTCCGAAGGAAACCTGGCATGATTTGGAGGAAGTTTTGCTGGAAGAAATCACTGTCTTTTGGGTGAGTGCATCTGAAAAATATTGATTCTTTTTTGTCCTGCCACCACTGCAGTCTTCCCAGATAGCTGCAGATTGAGCTTATTATGGAAGAGCGCAATGAACTGTCCTCATGAGCCTTGTCAATTAGAGACTCAGGCACTAGCCAAAATAAACCTTACAGCTATCAGTGCCAGCTGTAAGCCAAGAACAAAAAATTATATAGCTGACTTTTTTTTTTTCATTTGGTGGAACGTAAAAGACTAGCAGATACGACTGTTTGCAATTTACAGTCAAAATCATCTGTATGTTTGAAGGCCTCTTTGCCTATCTTTTCTACTCTAAAAAAATATATACAAAATTTATTCTACATATGGGCAAATGACATTAAGACAAGGGTGTAGTGAAAGGTCTATTTTTCAGATGTTGAAGGGTTCCCATGATATAGCAATTAAGAATCATTATGATGAAATGCACAGTTTGAACACTGTTGGCCTTATTTCAGAACTTGATTATGGAGACATTTATTTATTTATTTAAATTGGTCCAGGATCCTGGAGAAGATGTGACATGAGAAGAGGAGAATAAAATATTTATGTGTTGCCACTGCACTATTGGTCTGGTTCATTAAATAATGTTTTAAAATTATTAAATTAATTTATTTTAAATTTTATTTTAAATAATAGTTTTAAATTTTAAAAAAATCCCAAAGCCAAAAAGCATGAGCTGTTATGATTTAAGTAATTTCCTCCTACACTGAGCAAAGCAGACCTCCTCCACGTTAGCAGCTGGTCAACACAGGCAAGGGTTAATTTAAAATGAGAAGTCAATGCCCCCTTCTCTACCTCTGGCAGTCACCCATAGCTCAGGGTGGAGCATTTTTTTTCATGCCAAGCTTCCCAGCCTCATCCCTGGTATATCAGACTGCAAAAAACTTGTATCTAAGCCTTAGAACTGCTGCTGCAAGTTTCTACAAATAATACTGAACTAGATAGGACCATATAACTTTGCTTCCTGCAATTCATCAACATCATTTATTCTTCTGTAAATTAATCAAATTGAAAACCATACAAATCATTGATGAGATTTCTTTAAACAGGTGATGAAAGATCTGCAGATTCTTGCAGGTCACCTAACATCAGCTTCCCTTAGACATTTAAGAAATAGGCTGTAATGGTAAACAGCAGCAGCTACATTTGAACAGAATGTGAATTGCTTCACTCCATTTTACATTGCCATTATGTTGGCCTATGAATAGACGTTACGTGATTGGGATAAAGATTGAAGTCTAGCCTAGGAAGTCAGAAAACCTCCTGGAAAAAGTCAATGGTAAATCACTTTCATGTTGTGGCCAAGAAAACTCACATCCATGTAATCACCAGGAATCAAACCTGACTTGAAAACATTATCATCTTTTAAAAAAATTATATAACAATATTGTAAACCTATTCATTTTTATTTGCATGGATTGGCATACCAGAAAAATCTGCTCAGCCTAGCAAAATAGTTGCTCCTAGTTTACATGATATGGTGGCTGAAAAGCTGAAATAATTGGCATGTGTTTTAATCCATTGTCACTTTGAACACTGTATACAGCTGTATACAAAAACTTCAGAGTAACATAGAGTTATTTACTGAGTATTCTGATTTAATTTTAGAGACAGAAATTCTGTTCTGTATGAAATGAAGGATAAATCTTGTTTTTTTAACCAAACAATGAATTTAAGATCTGACTTTCAATACACCAAATGCTAGGCTTTTTATTTACAGTCCAATTTTAAAACATAGGTGTTGTAGAAAAACAAATGCCTCCTAACCTTTCTACCTGAACAGTTGATCAAATATTTTCATTTAACAGGTAACTGATGCCTTCTAATAACAAGCTAAATATTCATTGGTGCTATAAATTCAAAATGCTTAGTATCCACTGAGCCATATCCAAGCTTGGTATTAGTGGAATCAGGGTTGTCTGCAGGTATCGTAAAAAAAATGTCAAGATGGCAGCTACAAAGGTGCAGTCAAAGCTCTACCAATTTTCTGTATCCAACTGCTTTTTTATGTGTGTTGTCACCTTCTTCACTTTTTTTGCCATACTTGCAGACATCCCTGAGTAGGGTGAAATGTGGAATCTTGTTGTCGACTACCAGAATGAACATGATAAAAATTGTAGCAATATTGGGGAATTGAAAGAAAATAAGAAGTCTAATATTTAGATTTCCACTGAAATTTCAACACTGCATTTCTACCAGAAAGGAGTGACCCTGAACCCTTCCCATGGTATCATCATCATCATCATCATCATCATCTCAGAAGCTGCATTTTTACCAGTTGCAGTAGTATTCAAGGAAACACACAACAATTGAAGTAGGCTTATGAATCCTAATAAGATGGATCATTTTTTGCTAAGAGGGAAAAGGAGAATTTTTACCCTGGAAATGGGATGGTATTTATTTATTTATTTGTTGGTTTGTTTATTGATTGATTTTATTACCCATTGCAATTCTGAGAGTCTCAGCAGCATTACACATCACCATAGGGCCTCTGGAACAGCTCTACTTTCCATAGTTTCTGGAAGGCTAAAACTGTAGGAGTCAACCTCCGTTCAAGCAGGAGGCTATTTCAAAGTGTGGGCACTGTCTACAAGCCTCCATGTTATGTACCTTGTGGAAATAGATGACGTTGCAGTTCTCCCAGGACAAATGGGTTAGGCAGATCAATCCCAGTTGTAGAAGGCATTCCTGAAGATACTTCAGTGCCAAGCCATATATGTTATTATACATTATTAAGACTCAGTTTATAAACCATAGAATTATATCTGCATACCAGCTTTGTAAAAGACACACTCTAACTTAAGAAGATATGCTGCATTTCAGTAAGGGTAGTTGTACCTTTGAATGCATCCATAGCAACCATCTCAGTGCAAACATTCAAGTGTAAAGCATCCAGATATCATCCTATTAAGTAAAGCAGCTCTTTAAATCATCTTTGATTTTAACTCTTATTTTTTGTTTTAGGAACCCACAGCTATTTCAGCCATGAAGATTTCCACAAAGCAGGTACGTATAAACACAACCTGGGAATTCTTAAATATTTACTGGCCCTGGATTTCAAAACGCTTAATTTGGCTTTCTGCATGTGAATCCTGCTCTGCCCCATTTCCTTTTCATAAATATTTATGGTTTCTCACATAAAATCCTATAAGCAAGAAAATGCAAAGTCCTTTTCTATGCTTTCCTAAAAGTGAAGTGAAATGACAAGCTTGTGTATTCTCATTAATTTTAACGAGTCCTTAAAGCAGCAACATCTTTTTTCAGGCTGTTTTATGATGGTGAATGTGCATCTGAGTTTCCTAGGCCTAGTCCAACATTACAGCCATTCAGCTGAAGTCAGGCCTCTTTTTCAAGGTCCCACTGGCTGACTAGTTTTCACAAAGTTCAATGTACAAATGTCATAAAATGGAAGAACCCACTTTCAACAATGTTACACATTTAGCCTTTGAGGTCAGAACACTTTCAGACATTGAGACTTGAATGCACAATTGCCCCATGTTTTTGCCTGTTGGGTTTCTCAACAGCAGATGCTAACTCTGCTTAATTTTTTCAAGAACACCAACATTTCACAACATGATGTGTTCCAATAAAACAAACTAAATTCTTGAGATGGTCTTTGGTGGGTTACTGGAAACCTTTCTGCGTCTCCAAAAGATAATGTTTCTGACTTGCTGTTGGATAGGACTCAGTAATGGTTAAGAGTGTCTCTTTTGAGGCCAGTTGAAGGTTGATCACTGGAGGTTTATCCTGGGATCTTTTGCATGCAAAGCAGATATCCTACTTATAGTCCTTTCCAACTTTTCTAACTTTATAACAAATCCTGTTTAATTTTTTTAAAAAAATAATTTTAAATGAAAAAATCAAGTATGTATTATATATTTTATTGACATTGAATTGATCATAAAGGTGCTGGGAACCCCATTAAATATTGGGAGCTTGCCTAAAGTGAGTATATTTGACATGAAGTATTTTGTCTGAGATTGCTTCCACTGTAGAATTTATCACAGTAAGAGAGAGAGCAGTGAGATTTAAAAGAATGTGCTATTATGAGAAAAACTATGCTAAAAACTGTTGAGGTGTCAAGTATATATATATGTCTCAGAATGCTCTGCTTTTGATTATTTTTACATTCTTTTTTAAAAGAGCCGATTACATGTATAATAAGCCATGCATTTAAGTATGACTTTTCGATCAAAGGTCTCTTCATGTATTCAGGAGGGATTACAATTCCCCCTGAATCTCCAGCAAACAAATCTGCAACATTAAAGTTCTCTCCAGCTAAGAAAGCCCAAGTCATTTGTGCAAAGTAAGGCCTATAGAGTGTCAGTCTAGGAACACAGTTGTTTGATATGCTCTGACAGATTTCTGGCTATGCATGCTTGCACTGAAGGAGTTCTTGGGAACATGTTGATTCCTGTTTCCAGAACTTTCTGAGCTGTATGTCTTCAGTGCATTGTTGCTTCTATTTTGTGAAGGAGGAATTTTTTTTAGAATGAAGTGATGAGTTTATTGTCTTATGCTGTGCAAAATATTACAATGAACAAGCCTTCCCAATTTTCATCCCTTGGCTGAGTTGCTTTTCTTCTCCCAGTCAGGGATAAAGGAGTGAGGTGTCCCTGCAGATGCTCCCAGACATCAGTCCCTAGACTGAACCCAGTGCATTTTCCTCCCCAGTTTCTAGGGCTGTACAGTGCTTGGATTTAATCTCCAAAATGTGCTTTGGAGTGAGTGGGTGCAGCTGCTGAGCAATCCTGGGGAAAGATGCAGCTGCTTTAAAAAGTTGCAGACAAGGTCTACATCTGTGTTCCCAAGTACTCTGAAGCTCTTTTTGCAGATTGTATCTAGTTGAATAGCTCTAATAATTTCCTATTTCAATAAGTAATTTGCAGATGGTAGTTGTTGGTTTAAACTAATGCTTGCAAAGCATTTGGCACACAAGTATTAGAGTATATACATTCAGATTAGGCCTGATAAAGCAGATTTCAGTATTTGAATAGAGAAAATTTACACTTCATAGTGATAGGTGGGAAATAAAAAATGTGGAGCAGGAACTGGGTAAGTAGGTTCAACTGTCAGATTTGTTACATCTGATAGTGTCCAAAAGGATTCCTTGTGGATCTCCACTCCCATTAAAAATTATGATTCTCTCTCTGGAGGGCTGCATAAATTCCACAAGTCCCACGAATATTGTTTTTGTTGCATACCACAGTGGTAAAAATTACTCATAATTACATGAGAAAATCGTGCTCTTGTTCAGCAGTTTAGAACTATTTCCTTCTCTTTGCAATCCTGTAGCAACAGCTCTACATTGGCTCAGCTGTTGGAGTTTCCCAGCTTCCTTTGCACCGCTGTGATGTGTATGGGAAAGCTTGTGCAGAGTGCTGCCTTGCTAGAGACCCATATTGTGCTTGGGATGGTGCTTCCTGCTCTCGCTACTTCCCCACTGCTAAGAGGTAAGTGTGAGCTTACATAGCTTTTAGACCAAGCCATCAAGATGCTGTATTGAGTACACAAATATAACAGTTGGTTTGCTTGATCAGATAAGACCAAGGCTTCAGTTCTTTCTCTATTTTTTTCAGTTCCAATATGTGGTATTCAGTGGTGCATTTCTTACGGAACCTCCATTATGTAACATAACAGTACAATGAGATACACTGATTGAAAGAAACACACAACTCATTTTGTATATCCATGGAGGCAAGGCAAACTGTTACAGACCAGCACCTCCAGACCCATATATGCCATGTGATGTACCAAGTTTGAAATTTTCACCTCAGACTGTTTTTTTCAAGGTTTTGGGAAGAAGTCAAAGCTCCTTGGCCAAGTCCTTGCACTGTTCTTAACTCGCTGTTTTGACCCTCACTTTTTGTTTTTCATGGTGAGCAGGGTTGTTTATTGAAGCAATTAAAAAGCATGAAGCCCTGCTGATTTTGCCTGTGCTGGCTCATTAAACTGCCACTTCACAGACCTCCCTTGTTCCTAACCTCTCTATTAAGCTTTGCTTATTCCTTAAAAAACACCAAAACATTATTTAACAGAGATAGGTTTCAATCACAAAAATATTATCATCACATTTACATATTTTCATTATTTAGGTATGCAGCCCAGTGCTATCCAGATTTACTGCCAGATGATTCCAGTTTGTACATATAAGGAAAGGTCTTTCTAGGCTAATGATGGAAAAATCCATCTCCTTCCAAATGTGTATTATTTCTTAGAAAATCCCAAGTTCTGGCCCATATTAATGTGGCACTAGCCCAAACTATGACTCATATGGTGAATTACTTATCATACCCTTTAGTTCAAGCCTGTTCATTATTTATTATTGTTATATGATTATTTCCATAAAGGAGGGCTTTTTTTGGAACTGTTGTGAGAAATGGGATTTTGCATTTATTTATTTCAGAAATTGATATGCTTCTTTTCAGAGAAAAGCCTACCAAAAAAGCTTACACCAAGACCAAAAAACAGAGAAAAAAATCAATATAATCACAACATAAACTAGAACCTATCTTTAAAGGACCGCAGTAAGCACAGGCGTAGAACACCACATATCTGTTAATCAGTTTGATCCTTTTTCTAATTTAAGGAATGGTATGGGAATTGAGTGTTGGTCAGTATTTTCAAGATCATTTAATTTATGTTTTAGTTCCATTTACAACAATGGGACAAAGAAATGTTCTTTCTGATATTGTTGAAGCCACTGTAGCAAGGAAAGGAAAGGAAAGGAAAGGAAAGGAAAGGAAAGGAAAGGAAAGGAAAGGAAAGGAAAGGAAAGGAAAGGAAAGGAAAGGAAAGGAAAGGAAAGGAAAGGAAAGGAAAGGAAAGGAAAGGAAAGGAAAGGATTCCTGAGCTGTGTCTCTTTCTTCCTGGTCTTTGACTTTTGCTCATGATTTCAGGATCTGCAGTTCCACCACAGCCTCTTAATCCTCTTTTCTTTTCCCTCCCTTTGACTGTCTTCTAATTTGTTCAGTATCCCTTTTCTTCTCCAGATGAAGTACTCAGCTTCTAGCAACATCTTTGTCCACTCTTTTCTTCTTTTCCTAAGTATCCCACTTTTATGGACTGAACTTTTATGGTCTTGTTGTGTTTCTGGTGTTTTGGCAGAAAGGAGACAGACAATGATAATCCAACTGTGGCAGTTTAAACAGGAACAGTGTTTGATTTTGTAAATTATTTTTGCAAAATCCTTTTTTAAAAACAATAGTAGCATAAGATGTTATCAAAGCAAATCAATTATCAAGGCAAAGTTTTATTGCTGTGGACCATAAAGAGATTTTGATAATAATTCAGACCCTGAATTTGACTATGAGTGTACCATACTGTAACATTCGGACTAATTTATTTGACGGATTTTTGTAGATTTTTGCCTTTCTTAATAGAACATCTAAGATTCAAATTTATTATGCTAATAAGTGATTCAGAATACGAAGAACCTATAGACCACCAGTATGCTTCCAAATATAGTCCTAGTCATTTGTTTCAACTGAAACAAATATATGAAGGGAGGAGCAAGTACATTGGTTCAGCCTTTCATGAATCTAGATCTTCTTGTGAGAGTGCTTGCAAGAGAAGAAGTGTGTGATGGGGTACAAATCAAATAAAGACTTCAAGACTGGAAAAGCTTCTTGCTTCAGAAGTTCACTTGGAACATATGGAGGATAACAAGACCAGTGAGGTAGAGAGAACCTTTTTGTCTTGGAAAATGTTAACTTTGGAACACATAAATGGAATTTCCTTTAGTGGAGAAATCAAATTAGTTGAGTTAGCTAAAACTTGACTGGTCTTATTTTCAGAAGCAAGAATATTATAGATTTATTGTGCATTTATAAAAGTTATATCTGCATGTTGCACTCTTATTGATTCAACTGTCTATAAATCAATCTGTAACTTTTGTTATCAGCAAACTACATTTACAATTTTGGCGAAAATATTTCCAGAAATAATGAATCAAAGAAGTATTGATTTTTAAGTGCAGTACTGACTGAAAATTATTTATAATGTCTTTTTCACAAATGTTGATGAATTCATTCTTCCACTTTTGGCATAGCATTGGTTCAGGTTCCTGTGCACTTTACATTTAGTGGGTTGAATAAATCTTCCTTCGGTAATCAGCTTGCATTTTCGAACAGTCTATAATATTAATTTCCTTTTAAAAAATGCCACAAATACAATGAATGTGATGAACCATGATTTATTTTAATTCCTGTAGGCGCACTAGACGACAGGATATCCGAAATGGAGACCCTCTAACTCATTGCTCAGACCTGCAGCATCCTGGTGAGTTAGAGTTTGCTATGTAAAGACACACACCCATAGCTCACAAAGGACAAGGTTGGAACTGAATAGCATATTGACTGTTCAGTAATGTGGTACATTTACTTCCATGTACTGGAAATCTACTCCCTACCATCTATAGGAAAAAAATATATACTGTACCTACCCAATTCTTTGCATTTTAACTTAATGAAAATCCAAGAAACTTGATTTATTTTCAAGTGTATGTGTATATGACTGTTGCCTGCAGTGCTATGAACCTGGGAATAAATCTTACTGAATCCAGTAGGACATGCTTCTTAGAAATATAAGTTTGCATATTAAACTGAATATATGTTGCCCATGCCAGTCCATAATTCTGTCAAATAACTGTAACTCTGTTCTCTTGGTATCATTTTGGTTAAATTCAGAAAATCAACCTATCTGTGGGTGGTATTATTTCCTGCTGAACTTAGTGAGCTGAATTTCCAAGTACACTGTTTGGGTAGAGTAATTCTCCTAGTCTTTGTCAATAATTCAGTTGTCTCATTTATAGGCTGGTGGTATGTTTTCAGCTTTTTAAAGCAGAGAGACACATGAGCTTTGGAAATCATCTGTACATGTGGTTTCTAAGGCCAACCATCTGTTCTGACTGCTCAAAGACATGCCATGTGCCTAGAAGCCTGATTTTTCTGTTGTGGAGTTAAACTGATTTTCAGCCTGTGATGAGGAAATCTTTCTCTACACATCTCATAATGTGTAATAAGCCCTCATTTGCATCTACAGGAGGGCACTGCAGTCATTCCACTATAATTCCAAAACTTTCTTATCTGCCAGGTTAGTTCCTTTGGGACTGATGAGTTAATTTATTTCTGGCTCTTTGTTAGCTTATTTGAAATCAGGGAAACCATACAACCTTGCAGAGCTTTGGGGCAGACTGTGTTCCCACCAGAGGGAATTCTTCCCCTCTTCCCCCTTCCTCGTCATGTCTGGACTCAAGACAGCCATTCTTCCCTCTCCCCCCTGCCCCATAATAGCATTATTAGGATACATGTCCCATTACTCCAGCCACAGTGGCATGGTTACAGCTATTGGGAAAGGCATCTATTTGAAAAAATGATTGCATGCCATCATTCCTTCAATAATGACTTCTAAGCAGATTTCCAATGCAATAGGATTTATCTATAAAGTAGTCTCCCTAATTTGGGGAAGGGGGAATGACCAGAAGATGCACACAATATGTGCTGAAAATGAGGATGATGAAGTGCTAATATCCCTTTTGTATGGGAGAGAAGCCCTTTGATACTCAAGGACCAGTAATAGCTCAGGAAATAATTTTGGACTGATTGATTGATCCCATTGGAGTGCCTCTACTATTTACTAAAACACTTGTATCTTTTTTCAGGCTTCCACACAAGCCTGAAGAAAGCTGTGGCTATTTTAAGGGTCAGTTAACAACATTTAATAAGTCAACACCTTAAAGCAGCTATGTCTTTTTATAAATTCCTATGAAAGCATGGATGAAAAAATGTGTGATTGCTTTATTGCCTAGTAGAGAGAGAGATGCTGTATTTGTGCACATCTACAGCATTTCTACCAAATCATTTTTAGGCAGACACAATCCTACTAAATATTGTAAATTATAAAAACTATGAAGAAGATCTGGATTGGTTCCAACACATTAACTGGAAAGTGCATGTCCATTGATAGGTACTTGGCTTGAATAGAAATTGTTTTTTAAATAGCTATTTGTTAACTCATTCATCCATTACTTCTTTAAATGACCAATCCAGACATAGAGTGGCACACTGGTCTCTATTCCCAATTAGATAGTCACCTTCCAATTCCAGAAGGGGAACATTCTGCAAAATGCAGCACCCCCCTCTGCTGGACAAAGAAAGCCATTGCCAAATGCTAATCAATCACAATTTTTAGACTAGAGATTTGGGGGCAGAGAATTGTGCATAAACATTCAGAAAGCTTGTAAAGCAAGTTCCAAAATGCAGATTTGCCCATGGGGCCCAGTTCAAATCCAAGTGTGTAAAGTTTCACTTTCTCAAACAGAATTTCCCCACTGTTTTACCGGTCACATCCCAGCACTGCATCTCCAGCAACTTTGTCATTAGCCGGACTTATTTCCAGTTTCTGGAAGTAAAGAACCAGAGACTGCTAGCAGAAAAGTTAGTGAATGGGGTTATCATACAGCTGGGAACAGAGATCACCTTCTCATCCAAGATTTAGAACATTGACTGCAAGCTGCATTTGCACATCACTGTGTCTAATTCTTCCTTTCAACTTTTTTGTTTCCCCTTGATAATTCCCAAACCCTTTCCCATATCTCTCCAATGGATCAGTATTGCTCAAAACAATCCTTTTTTAAAAAGAAAAATAATTTCATTTGCATCCTGGAACAGAGAGAAATCATCTGAATAGCTGCCTTCCTAACTGTTTAATATCTGCTGGTCTACTAGTTATTTTCTTTTCTGAGACTTTTCCTACTTGGGCTTTGATAGCTAAAGCTCATTAAGGTGATATGTTTGATTAGTCTGTCAGCATAAAAGCAATTGGCATGCTTGCTGTCTTCCTCCTGGGGACAGCAGTTTAACAAACAGGTTTTGTTTGCCAGAGTAGTACACAGCCAACATGATTTGACAATGGATTGCACTGCAGGAGGTAACATATCTTTTACTTGGAGAACAAAAAAGCTGTAAAGACTTTGATTGCCAAGCTTCTCACCCGCCTAAATGCCCCCAAGAGACCCCATTAATAAAGATAATCTGGAATCCAGACACTGTCATTGACTCCAAAGGAGAAGATGCCCTATTGTAGCACCAAAAGCAAAGAATCCAGTGGCAGTTCAAAGATTAACAATTTTATTTTGGGATTAGCATTCACAAACTTGTCTGACAAACTAGGCTGCAGCCAATGAAAACTTGCCACAATAAAATGGTCCCAGCACCTGCAAAGTTACACATGTCAAGCTAATGGTCTTAGACATGCCTAAGTCTGCACAACATTAGGATGCTAATCTTTCAGATGCCAAGGAGGATACATTGCAGCCAGAGACACATGAGAAGAAAGAAAAAAGCTGTTAGTGCCATTCCAAAATGCTTTCTCTGGAATGTTGAAAGAGGCAGACCGTAACCTCTTCCCCATGTAAATACTATCTACATCGCTTGAGCTGGCACAAAACTGCTGGCATGAATTGTGCTGCTTGTCAACTACTATTCTTCCACGTTCTGAGGGCAGTGAGTGGTGCTGCCTTACTTACTGCAGGCCAAGTTAAGAAAGGGATTGGTGGATTGCCCGGCTTTGTTTCTTCTTCCACCAAGGATCACCTACCAGTGGAAAAAACCAGGTCCCCTGCTCTTGCAAAGGGTCAGGTGGGGAGAGTTGGGGGGAATGGTTACAATGGCAGATTTGCCACCTTTATCACCAGGGACAGGGTTAAGAGGAAGCTAAAGGTGAAGCAAGAAGGAATGTTCCTGATGTTCCTGCTCAGCACAATCCCCCCACTATGTCTGTTACTTTCAGGCTGTTCCCCAACATGAGAACAGAATTTCAAAAGCTGGAATGGAGTGGGGAAAATGGCATTTCCCCAAGATGATATAAGCAAACATTATATGTGGTAGAAACAACCATAGAAACTGCAGCTGCTTCAGGCTGGCCCTGAAGGTGTTGCCTGTCTAGGCATTAGTTGTAGCATTCATGTATAAATCCTCAGAGATAATGAACAGGAGCACATGGCCCAGTTCACAGGAATTAAGCGTTCCAATCAAATGTGTCCTGGTCAGACCTCAGTTGGGCACTGCAGTTCAAAAAGGATGGAGGGAACTCAAGGAAGAGCAACCAAAATGGTGAGGGGTCTGGAAATTAAGGAGTCTGCAAATATCTGAAGAATTGTCATTTGGAAGAAGAATGAGCAGATGACAGAATGAGAATCAGTGGGTTAAAACAACAAGGAAGGAAGTTCAGGCTAAGGAGGATATCAGAAGAAATTTCTTGAGAGGAAGAGCACTGACCAGTGGAATAGGCTGCCTCATGTAGTGGTTTATTCTCCTTCACTGGAGGTCTTCATATAGTGGTTCCTACAGCCATCTAGCCAAAATGCTTTAGATGTTGAATGAGGGGCTGGACTAGATGATCTCTGAGGTGTATTTCAGCTCTGTGGTTCTTGAAAATAGAAACAGTGAAAAGTACAGCCATGCAAAATGTGATAGCAGAAGTCAGCAGAAGCACTATAATGTCCCCAATGGCGACTGAAGTAACAACATACAGTTGGCAGAACTTAGTTCTCTATCCCATAGGACTAGCACTGTCTCAAAAGTGCAGTAACCCCATGTTTAAAAAGGAAGCTGAGCACTCTTTCAGAAGAATATTAGACCTTTATTTTTAAGGAGCTCACATAAGATGTGACAAGTGCTGATCAGGCATTACCTGGTCAAATAACTCTGTGGAGTCCCATCTCCTCTGCAACACAAGCCAAATGGCCATGGGCTGGAGGAGAGAGGGCTTGCCACAGCAGCCTAAACTGGCTGGTCAGAACCAAGCAGATCCCAAACCTTGGCCTCATCAGCAACCAAGCAGTGGTGAAGCCGGGCATGCTGTATCCACAGCAGAAACTGTGTGAGAAGAAGAGAGGAGACCTTACTGTAAGCAGGAACAGCTGAGACAAGTCATAAAGACCCAGCAGAGAAAAACAGGAGGGGAGGGGAGGGGAGGGGAGGGGAGGGGAGGGGAGGGGAGGGGAGGGAGGAAGGAAGGAAGGAAGGAAGGAAGGAAGGAAGGAAGGAAGGAAGGAAGGAAGGAAGGAAGGAAGGAAGGAAGGAAGGAAGGAAGGAAGGAAATGCTTGTATGGAGTCATCAGTTCTGAAATGGTAGAAATGGTTTGATTTTCATGGATCCAGGATTGCCTTCTAATGGTCAAAGAGACAGATACTGCAGCAACTATATTGCCAATCCCTAAATTAATGTCTCTCTCTCTCTCAGCCCAATCTCCTCACAGGATTGTTGTCGTAGGAAAAAATAGGAGGAGGGAGCTGTATGTATGCCACACTGAGCTCCTGAACAGGCAGAATATCATTCTAATAATTATTTTGCACAACTGGAAAAAAACTATATACTGCAGCCTTGAGATCATACTTTGGTGCTGGACTAGAAGCAATTGCCAGACACTACCTACCATTTTCAGCAAAGTTATGGATAACTTGAAAACTGTTATTACAAAAAGAGAAAGACAATTATTTTATTTTATTTCATCCATCCACAAGGTCTGGCTTATGGGTCTTGTACATTTTCATAAAAGATGGCTTATAAGAGGAAATGATTAACTGTATATTATTTCCTCAAAAACAGCATTTCTGGTCATTAACAGCTGCTACAATAAATTGCAGTGCCATACAATCTAAATACCATTTAATATTTTTGAACTCTTTCCATTCTGTTTTTTTTTTATTAAAGTATTATGGTCATAAAGTTCCTGAGGCTTACTTAGATGTTCTGACACCACACCTAGCCCTTGTTTATTGTACAGTGCCTTCTCAATTTTAAAAGATTTTTTTAAAGATAAATAAATAATTCCCCAGCTCTGAAGGATATAATGGGTCATGAACTCTGCTCTCAATGTTTTGTGTACTTATTTAATGCTTAAATAGCATTTTTTTTTAATGCCTCCCTTTCAAGAAAAGAATATAATAGGAATGAAATCATGAATTTCTCATGCCTTCATGTTGGGGCAAAAAAATTAGAAGGTCCTGGGTTACCTTTTGAGTAGTTCCTTTAATATCATGGAAAGGCTGACAATTATACATTAGACATAACAGACAAGCCTTTCTTTTCAAAAGAGAAGGGGAAAGTCAGTACCCCATTTACTCCTTAGATCCAACCCTAGGACTGGAGCATCCACACTGCTTTGATCCAGATGGTAAGAGTCTTTTAGAAAAGACCCTTTTCTCTGAATCAGAGTGAATCAGACTGCTTCAACTCACTTTTTCAGTTGGAAGCAGAGTTTCAAGTTAGATTAAAGCCAATGTGCACACCCCTTCATTGTTTAGGATGGGTAACAATCAAGAATGTTACTTCTACAAACGTAATTAAATTACATATGTGGCAGCTCATGGCTGACATGAGTAACATAAATCCTAGATTTATCTTATCCTAGACATGAGGTAAGTAATATAAATCCTAGATTTTATTTGGTGGGAGACCTCCATGGTATACTAGTCAGTACCTAGTACAGAAGTTGAAAAACACCCCCTAAGAAGTCAGTGGCAAGCCACCTCTGGGTTTTTTATGAAGTCACCAAGACAAAAGTAACAAAGTTACTTGCCTTCTAAGAGAAATTTACTTTTTTAAAAGAAATGTACTCACTAGCACACATGTTTTCCAAGTCCAATGCACGTTATTGTCACAATTCACCAAGCAATTCACCAAGCTCCTTCACAACATCTAGATTTGTTTTTGTTTTCAAACCACATACCCTGGATAAGCTAGTTCCCTTCCACATACAGATGTTCTCCTGTTTGTGTCTTTCTGAATGCATACTGCTATCTTGTAGTAATGTTTAAATTGTTCCTTTTCTTATTGCTTTTTGCAGATAATCCAAGTGGAACTGGGCTTGAAGAAAAGATTATCTATGGCGTAGAGAACAGCAGTACTTTCCTAGAGTGCAGTCCAAAATCTCAACGTGCTCTAGTCTACTGGCAGTTTCAGAAGCAAAATGATGAGCGAAAAGAAGAGGTAAGGGTCCACAGCAGACACCCAAGGTTTATGTCCCCCAGTCCCTTAATTCTGATAGGTATCATCATCATCATCATCGCTTATTTCATTATGTTCTTCATCTGAGAATTTCAGATTAGCCTGAGACCAGTTTGTCTTGCATCGTGTGAGGACAACAATAAAAAATGCTCATTCCATTTTACCATCCAGTGGAAAGTTCTCCTTGGGAACAAGAAGCACTCCTGAGCTGTGTGTGATAGAAGTGGCTCAACAATGAGCTCTGGAATCTCCCCTCCTCCCCTTCAATAGTTACCTACAGAATATGGTTATACTTTGCATGTTTCCAGGTGCTCAGGGGGATTAGTAAGAATGTAGACCACTGAGTAGCCTGGAAGGTCACTTCATCACCTCATTTTTAAAAGAGCAATCTTTTCAAAGCAGGCTAGACAGCTTCACCTGAACTGGGAAAGTAGGGGGAGGTAAAAAGAAAGAAAAAAGTAATTGAAAAAGGCAGTAAAACCATATTTTATATGAAGGATCCATAGTTCATTCATTCCTTGGCAATAGCTAGGCATTTTGTAAGACTATATTTCTGAAGTGTTCTCTGATTTATTTTTTAAAGCTTGGAAAGAATAGATTAGACTTCTGTATCCTCTCTATGTGTTGGGCTATGTTTCCATCTTCCATAACCATTCCATGTTGACTAGAGATGAAAATGTGGTCTAGTGAATCTGGGTGGCACCAAACTGGGGAAGATTAACGCAGATCTTGAAAAGGCTTGTAGTTTTGTTCTGAAACTATAAGGAAAAGATTGATTAAATGTATTTTTATCTAAAAATATAATACAATGTAGTAATTCAAATACATAACTATATTGACATTTTTTAAAGATTGATTTACATGTCTCCTTACCAATTTTTGCTTATGGAACAATGGGAATAAAAGGGAATAGCAATAGTGTTTTGCAGTGTAACTTCCTAATGTGTGGACTTAACTAATTCTCATCACTTTTTCCCCCTTCTTTTATAATTTTGTGGGGTTTGTTTGTTTCTTTTGTATATAGTTTAAAAAAGAAAGAATTCTCAGCAATAGCTGTGCTCACTAGGGAATTCTGCGAGTTGAAGTCCATAGACCTGGAATTTGTCCAGTTTGGAAAACACTGGAATGGAAGATTGCTAATAAACCCCAGTTTCCTTGCTTTCTTCCATTGCTTCAAGTACCACAGTCACTCAAACTGATTACTGTTGGCTATTGACTATGGTATAGAGAGATACATACAGAAGATCAAAGATGGCCCTCAGTTTAGGCCAGAGTATACCGGCTTCTGTCCCTTCTTACAGATATCCTGTGCTCTGACTGAATATAGAGGAGAGGAGAAACTTACATATATTTATTATATTATTATTTGTTTGTTTGTTTGATGCAAATGTTTTTAGTTTCTTTCCATATGAAAGATGAATGTTGTAACATACAATAGATTACATGAGATAGTTCAGTAATCCTGATCATTTATGGAAACTTGTATATCTATGCTATGCAGAGGAGCGGAGTCATCACAGTGATGATATTAATGAGCTTCGTTTATTTATTGAGTGTTTAAACTTATCCAGGATTTCTCACACTACTATGCAATCACTTTCCAGCACCATTCTTCCCTACTCCTACTCCTACTCCTACTCCTACTCCTCCTACTCCTCCTACTCCTCCTACTCCTCCTACTCCACCCTCTTCTTCTTTTCAAAATACTCTGTTAAATAGCCTAGGCTGATAGAAAGTCTAATCCAACAAGATATCATGACTGAACAAGATTTCAAACTCTGGTTTCCCTGATACCCTTTTCATTAGAACAGAACTGGAGTTCATTGCTTAAACAGAAACTTTTTTCTTCCATCACAGATCAAAGTAGATGATCGTTTAATCCGGACAGAGCAAGGTCTTCTGCTACGGAGCTTGCAGCGGAAGGATTCAGGACTTTACTTCTGTTATGCTGTGGAGCATGGCTTCATGCAAACGCTCCTCAAGGTGACCTTGGAGATCATAGATACAGAACATCTTGAAGAACTTCTTCATAAAGAAGAAGAGGGTGAGAGTTCCAAGATCAAAGAGGCTTCCAACAGCATGACTCCCATCCAAAAAGTATGGTATAGAGACTTCATGCAGCTCATCAATCATCCCAACCTAAATACAATGGATGAATTCTGTGAGCAGGTGTGGAAACGGGACCGCAAACAACGCCGACAAAGACCTGCTAATGCCCAAGTGAACACAAACAAGTGGAAGCATCTACAAGAAAATAAGAAAGGTAGGAATCGAAGGACCCATGAGTTTGAGAGGGCACCACGAAGTGTCTGAGCGACAATTACCTCCAAAAACCTTCTCTCCAAGTAGAAACTTGCATAACTGGAAATGAGATGCAATATAGATGAACGCTTTCTATGGCATTTATGTGGATGTTTACAAAGAGCTGGGAAACTTAAATGATTTCCACTCAATTGAAAATGTACCCAGTTTGCTGAAAGGTTTCCCATTGGGCTTGTCTCATTGATCCCTGACATTTCTGGAACATAAGTTCACTCTGAAACTAATATATTGTTTCATGGTTCTGCAATGAGATGAACTTGACATTTCCCTTTGGACTGAAGTAGAGGAGTGTCATCTGTCATTCTGCCATTTTGAAAAGAATTAAGAGGGGAGGAGAAAAAAAACTGCTCTCATGAGCTCTGTGACTTTTCTTGAACTTAATAAAAAACTGCATGGATTTTGGAAAGCTGATGAATGGAACCTTCACATTTGGTTGTATGCAAGACTTTTACACCCTTTTGGCCTACTAGTTCTCTTGTTTATATATGTACTGGAAGAATGAAATTAATACTGTATGCAATTACTTATTAGAGTCATATGGACATCAACCATTAATTATCTGAAGCCGTGGCAACAGCAGATGGATTACTCTGACCCTACTACTGATGACTTCCTTAACATTTGACCTAAAGATGTATTTTATTAAACAACTATTTAAATATACCACAACCAATATGCAGTCAAAGATAGTTCTTTTGGGGAGGGGGGGGGGAGATAGAATAGGCTTTTTGTCTGATAATATTCTGATATTCTAATTGTTATTTTATTTTTTTTAAAAGCTCCCAGTTTTCTGTTGCTCCGTTTTAATTCTTTGTTTATGAAATTGATTCAAACAATAAGCAAACTCAGCTAAACTGCAGGTGATTTATATCATAAGTAACTTTTATCTAACTTCTTAGCAGACCTATTCTGGCAAGGGTTTTTATCTCATGGACTTATTTCTCTTTCCTTGTTTCTTCCATGTTCAGTATGAGCGCCTTCATCTTATCTTATGCTTTGATACAAAGAGAAACAGATTGAAACAATGAAGGGAAACTCAAATGATTTAAGCTGTATATTTTCTTTTTAATTTTGAAAGACTGTGAATAGCATTAAAATATTTCTTCTGCTCATGATCTTATTATATGGATGGCAAAACTCTCACAGCAGTGATTTTCAGATTGTCTAGAGAAACATATTCCTCAATTGATAGAACACCAGACCTGCTTGTCTACATGCAGGCAATATTATGTCATATTTGTGATATGACACAAGTCCAAGTTCATGCATTGAAATTTGATCTAAAATAATAATTGTACATGGGACACATCCCATATCTTGTGATATAACATGGATTCAAGGGTGAATTCCCTGAAGATTGAAAATCTGAAAACCACTGAGTTATCAAAACTAGGATCCCAGTCCAAGGTACCCTAAGAAGGGTAAAGCAACACATGCAGTCATATCTACCCAGATATATGATATGTAATGCACTGACTTGTAGTAAAGTAGGTCTATATGAGATTAGAAACATAAACTCCATGCATTATTTCACTGCTAGATGCAACGTTTCTTCTCTCTATACCATAGGTACATCATGACTAATAAAAGTTCCACTGATTTCAGTAGATCCATCCAAATTATGCTCAGTCTAGATTGAAACAAGTATACTTTTTTGTCCTGGACAGTTTTTGGATCCTCCAAATATGTGTTCCCAGAATTTCATACATTTTAAATATAAAAAGCATCTATATTAATGCTTGAGCTTGCAAATTTATTGGGATTATTTAAACTGTACTCAGTATTTCAAAAGTACTAAGATTTTGCCCTGAGTTTCTCATGATAATAAATGACCTCTACCAACAGATTTTGAACAGGAGGGCTAACTTTTACACATCTTAATGTATCTTCTAGTAATTAAGCTTTAAGGGGAAAAAAACAAAATGCACCATATTTTTTATTCTTCAGCAGGCATTCTATGTTACAGTGATTAAATCGGAATGTGAATATTATATATTTTGTGTGTGTGTGTGTGTGTACACAACTATACTGCAGTCCTAACCTAACCGCATTTATTTTGGCAGAGTTGCAGTGAACTTAGTGGACCTTACTTTTGATTAAACATGCTTAGAAGTGTGTCCCAGTAGCATATTCAAGCAGGCAGATATTGATTGCGTGGATGAAATATTCTGAGTTCACCCATCACACTAAGTCATGGTTTTAATGATGGTTTGTTATATAAACCAAAGGCTGAGTGCACACATCAAGCCAAGCAAAACTAAGGAAACTTAATTATGCCTTAGCTCAGTGTTTGAAATTAGCTATAGTTCTCTCTACAAGTAGCTTGTAATTCATGCACTCTGCAAACCAGCAACCTGAGCACCTCTGTAACTGTTTAATGTGTGTATCCACTGAAAAACTGCTATCTCACTCAGTGGGTATCTGTTCCACTCCTTGCACACAAAATGCCAAAGATACAGTTATGTCAACATGTGTACCCTATTCCTATATAACATATTTATGGAAAATGAGGTAAAATAATGATGCATGTGAACTTACTGTACAGCTAGAAACAACTGAGAAACTGTAACATGAGTCGTAACAAAGTCTTCTGCCTGCTTGAAGAATCACATTCCTAATATGAATATCTAAATTTCATTTCTTTCCTTAGATGTCTACTTGGGTGTCAGGTATATGGAACACTTCCTTGCCTTCCCATATTTTGCTACACTGAGGTCAGGCTCTCCTTCCCCACTTTACACTGTTCCATAACCAAGGAAAGAGATCCTTTCATGAGACTCCCTTCCCACTATGCACAAGGACATTGGGGGAGTCAGGATCTATATGATCTTCCCCAGACACTTGGTTTTCATTAAGGGAAAAGCATTGCATGGATCTAGCTCCCCCTTAGAGACACACACAAACACATTCTTCGATCCACAGTTCACACAGTACCTTGCCCACCCCATTGGAAGGAATTTCCCTTTACTAGAGAAATATAATCCTCAGCTGGCTGAACTGAATGTACTGGTCCAGTGGCAAGTGATCTTGGGAAAAAATGTTCAAATGTACTAACATTTGATTCACCAGATATAATGTTATTAAACAGTCTGTCTCCATCAGTTGGATATTATGGCCATGCCTAGTAATAGTTCATATATTCATAATGCTGTAAATATAAATGTGTTATGATTCATAACACTGGAAATACAATCCAATGTTACATGTCACAGTGCCAGACAATCCTATCCTAATAATATATTTGAGTAAATCAGGATTGTAAATAACTTTATAAGCCACCCAGAGTCATGGCAGTGAGATGGGTGGCATATAAATTTAATAAATAAATACAAACAGGTAGTCCTTGTTTAGCGACCACTGGGTCTGGGACTGGCAACTTGGTCATTAAGTGAAGCAGTCACTAAGTGAAACCGTGACGGTGCTTGTGATCTCACCCCAGCTTTCCTTTGCTTTATAGACCTGCAAAGGTCATAAATGCGAGGACTGGTCATAAAATACTCTAATTCAGGTGCAGGTATCTTGGTACTTTTCAGATATTTTGAATATAATTCTCATAAGCCCAGGTAGCATGACAGGGATGCTGATAGTTATCATTGAAATTATGGGATGTCATATTGCAGGCCTACCTCCTTTCAGATCTGAAGATGGAAATGAGAGTATTCTCCTAAAATGAAGAGGTAGCAGGGTGATCACGGTGCTACAGAAGCTTTTCCCTTGAACTCCTCCACAGATCCTTTCCATAATTAGTTATTGTGGTTATGATAGCAGTATTTCTCAAAGCGCTGACATAAAGCCAGCATACAAGGGAAGCTGGAGAGACTCAAAGGTGCTATTATACAGTTCTCATTGCCCCAAATATGCCATTTCAACATACATTTTATTACAAACATAAAAACACTACCAAAAAAAAGTATATAACAAAATTTGCAGCTGATCAATAAGGATAATCTTTTCTGCAAGAATAGACAAAAGGAAACAGTAAAAACTATAACAAATATGAACAACTGTATAAATGCAATAACATAAATGTAAAGTCAAAAAAGCTACAGAAACTAGAGAGATAAAAAAATACAGAGTACAAAAAGTAACTGGTCAGTTTAAATTTAGGAAATCACATTAGATTACTATAAAGCAAATCATTTTAATTAGCATCCCCATCTAGACTACTGGAGCTTTGTTTCGAGTGTTGCAGAATCAGTAAAGTTCACTTAATTCATGCTGGGGTTTTACTGGGAAGAGGAGGCATTTATATTTCCTGTGTACTGTATTTGTCCAATGAGCATCCTAGACCGAAAGCCCATTACTCAAGTCAGCACTGAGACTGTTTAAGACTATTGTTGTTAAAGTGTGGCCACTTATTGACCTATGTGCTTCTGAAGTTGTTTGAAAAGAAATAACAGCAAAATGCAGTGTTTCCAAATTGGCTAAACCAGACATCCTCGTATACTGGCTCAGTCCATTTAAATTCTATTAAAATGATTTAAAGAAAATGCGTATAATCTCCTGGAAATTAACTTTGTGAATCATCTAATTCAAATCTGTATTACAGACATTAAACTTAGGCAAAGAGGGATCTTCTATCTTCCATAGTCTTCCTAAAAGTTCTTTGCTAGCCTCAACTTAGTCTCTGATTTTTCATTTCTGATTTTTGGCTGGCATTTCTGCCATTTCCTTATACTTTCTTAAAGACTTCTAACTTCTTTTCATTTACTTTTCAAGCTGTCAGAGTGCTATTTGTGTGGCCACATTAGTCTTCAGAGATTCCTGAATCTTTCCATTGTACTGAAATAGCAGAGCGTTCTGCCACTGACATTAATTCATCTGGACTTTGTTGGGTTTTTTAAAAAAACATATACACATACATTCTTTCTATCCAAACTGAAACTTCACTGTTGTAATTCTTAGCATACCTAATACTTAAAATATCATTATGCTTAGGGTTCTATTAATATTCTAACATACCCAGATGAATGGGAACATTAATTCCTTCCAATTTTTTTACAGTGATTTCATCATTCAATGTAATTTCTAAGAATTATAAATTCTGTATTTTTAATTTTAATTGAATTGAACACTATATTACTGCTATTTCCTAGATTTTCCAGCAGAGGCATGAGCACAGCATAAAAAAAAAAAACATGGTGGGTTGAGAGTTTGATAGGTTGTCACATCTTCATTGGCACTCATATCCTCCAAAATTGACTGCTTTATTCATTCATGCATTCATGCATTCATGCATTTATATAGCCACCCAACTCAGATTCTGTGACTTTGGGTGGCATATAAAACCCATAAATAATTAATACAAAATAACATAACACATTAAAACATACAAAACAATGAAATGGTGAACAGAGCTGAAGGCTTCTGCAACTCATTCACTGCATTGGCTATGCTCTCAGGTTCAGAGCAAAGGCTGAGCCCTTGCCAGATGGGTTTTCTTGATTATAGATTGCTTTGGGAGCCATTCATGTTTATTTTTCATGTTTTGTATTTTTTTTTTTTACTTTAATTGTAAGCTGCCCAGAGTTGGTGACCTATAAATTAAATTAAATTAAATTAAATTAAATTAAATTAAATTAAATAAGAAACTCCACTCAACCTGACCCCAAACCCAGGGGAAGAGCCAGGTCTTAACTGCCTTCCTAAAGGTCTGCAGGTTTCGGGCCAACCATATGTCTGGGGGAGCCTCATTCCAAAGGGTAGGGGCTGCCACAGAGAAGGCACATCTTCTGGGTCCCATAAGAGAGCATTGTTTCAGCAAAGGGAACTGGAGTGTGCCCTCCCTCTTAGAATGTATGGGAAGGGCAGATAACTGTGGAAGCACACAGTCCTGCAAATATGCCAGTCATGTGCTATGCATGGCTTTATACATTATCATAACCAGCACTTGAATTGCAACCAGAAGCCTCATGGGAGCCAGTGCAACTCCCAGAGTAGAGGTATTATATGGGCATAATGAAGAATGCTCATTACAACCCGTGCCACCACATTCTGGACCAACTGAAGCTTCCAAATGGTTATCAAGGGTAGCCCCATGTATAGTGTGTTGTGATAAGGCATGAGTGACTGTGAGCAGGGCCTCTTGATTCAGGAATGGGTGCAACTGGCACACAAGATAGAGTTGTGCAAAGGCCCACCAGCCACAGCAGCCACCCAAGCTTGAGCTGTGAGTTCAGGAGGTCCGCCTGATTGCTCACAGAGTCTGAGCAAGGCAATGCAACTTCACCCAGATTAAAAGATGAAATCTCACCAGTTCCAGGATCCATGGGGCCAAAACCCCACAGCCATCTAACTGTTTCCTTATGATTTTGAAGTTCCATACATACTGGCATGATCGAAGTGAAAAAAATGCCTGAAAGCATCACATGCCAGCCCAGCCATTTGCAGGTTGTTTCAGAGAAAATAACAGTTCAGTATGGGATGTTCTCATCTGCAGTGGCATAGTTTATTAGTTCAATATAACGTTCTACTGAATTTTACAAGGCTGCATTCTGGCTTTTCTAGGTACCTGTTTAAATAGAGAGTGCTTGTCTCACTTCTGGAGCCTTCCACCCCACTGAGGAAGACAACCCTTGTCTTTTAGAGGCAAAGTGGTTTGCCTCCTTGCAGCTCCTAACTGCATTTATCAGTGCAAATCTGGGAAATTAATCCATGTCCAAAAATGGTTTCTGGACAGCATTATCCTTTACTGTAAGTCCTGTACAACTGATACAACGCAGAGACCATGCAATGGAATCTTTGTTCTTTCAAATACAACAAAACATGCTATGCTCTTCAAGAACAATACTGATATTATTTTCACATTATAAAAGAGAACAAGAATCCCCTGTGGAAATGTGGAACCCATCCATATGGAGATAATTTCTTGCATAATTTACTTTCCACTTTTAAATTAATGCAAGTCACTAGATTTTTGTTTGGTTTATGGGGGAGAGTTTAAAAACTCTGGAGGCAATCCTAGTCACAGGCAGAGAACTTTTTTAAGGTTTATGAATTGCAACGCAAAGCATTAGGTATGTGTTCTAATGGAAGATCTATGTCATTGAAATCAGTGGGATTTACAGCAATCTGATGCATGACACTTCCTATTGAGTGCAAGAAGATTTACTCCCAGGTAAGTGTGTTTCTGATTTCAGGTTTTAACAAACTTCATTTTGATTTCATTGTGCTCTTTATTTACAATCACAAACCCTCGTATGTATTCAAACAACTTTTCCTTTTTAGAGAGTCCTGAATAGTTTTCTTCAGCATTGATAAGGATCGTGGCTTTACATGGTCAATGCTTTCCTAAAACGGAACAAGCTTTAATCCTAAACTCACAAAGGATTCAGTCCTCTCAAACATGGTGAAGATCTGAGTACAATATTACTTAATTGTATTCTAAAAATTGTTAACTCTACTGGAGGTTCCTCAGTATTCAGTGAGGCCTTCTGCAAAGAAATAGCATAGATCTGCAGGGTTGCAGCATTCCAGTATCAACTGTAGAAAAATCGTATTTTCCTCAAAGCTTGTTATCAAGTAAAATCACATACTTGATCCGGCAAACAAAGATCTATTCAAGATTCCTTGCAACATTTTGAAAGGCTGTAGAAGCAGATCAGGTCAATTTTTTTTAATGGAAATAAAGTGAATTCCACCTCCTTTACATAAAAATGCTTTATGACAAAGATGGTAATGCCTAACAGTGTGAGATTATCAATTCAGCTTCAGGCAACTAGGTATATGCCAGCAGAGCTGTAAATATATTTCATAAAGTAAAGAGACAGAAGGGGAAGTATTAGGTCTACCTTTCAGCTTAGGGCCAGGAGTGATGGAAAAGTAGTTTAGAGGTTTTTCCAGTTGTTTTGTACCAGTCCACAAAGTGCACTGCTTACTGGCCCATAAACAATTCCACTTCTGTATTTATGTTGCTCCATCTCAGATGGGAGCAAAAAATCCAAGGAGGGCAGGGGAAATGTTATGAAACTGCTGCTGTAAATTATTTCTTTTAGCATGTATTCAGTTGTTAAATAAACATTTCTTCAAAATATTTGAAGTTGGCTGTCTTGACTGTTTACACAGAAATGTTCCCTGTAAACTTAATGGAAGTGTGGAGTGCATTACTGCCAATATAATATGGTCACTTTTCTTCTAACTCTGCATAGCCTAAGCCAGAAGTGTTTGCTTTCAGCTTCTATCTTGATTATATTTAGAACAGAGGTCTTGTGTCACCAAACCATGCCTGGAGAATTCCTGCATTCTGATCCTGATATTATCTCCCTATGTGGTCCCACGGAAGTAATTTATTAAAATACATTGTTGTTGTTGTTCATGCCATCATTATATCTTATTGAATAGTAATATGTTCCCAATTTTTATGAAATGAATTTTTAGTAGATTTTCACCTAATTACCCAATACTGTGAATGGGTCAACATATATCACAGCTGCACATTTACAAATGCTCAAAAACATCCCCCCTCCCCCTGTTTCATTCCTTGTATATTAGGGAATGTATTTTGCCTTTGCACTTGAAGGGAAATTAACAGGAAACACTGAAGGGAAGCTGTTGGTTGCTATGGAAAGAATGAGGTATCACTGAAGGGCAGCTGGGAAATAAATGAAACATCTGGGAGACTGTGCTTTCATAAGGATGCTCAATTCATTGGCACTAAAGACAAGCAACTGAATATTATTGATTACATGTTCATATTCAGTTACTCCTCCAGACAATTCTCTCTTTGTCTTAAGTTAGCTCTGTAAGAATTCAATAATGTTTTAACATCGAGCAGCATTTCCATGCATCCAGACACATTGTACTTTAATAAAGCACAAGAACCAACAGATCAGGATGGTCTGAAAGCTGATACTCAAACTGAAGAATCAGTAGAGATACAAGTAAACAAGATTATAAAGGACGTGAATCCATTTAAGCAAGAGTCTGGCCCAGAGAGCAGGCCCAGATAGTTTGGGACAAAGATCTTTTAAAAGGCTTTCCAGAGTAACACTGGTAGAAGATTGTGAAAAGATTGCCTGGGTGAGGACAAGAAGGGAGAAATGAAAATGCATTAACTGAAAATTCTTATCTCATGCTTTGTTCAACATTCACCTTTTTAATTACCTCAAAAAGTTTTCTAGCAGATCTTTTCAGTGGGAAAAAAGTCAGAATTCTGGCATTTCCTAGTGTACATCTCCAGCTGTGACAAATGAGAGCATTGGTGTAGCAAGAATTCATCTTCCACTTCACTTTTACAATGGTGCCTCTCCAAGGATTAAAATGGGTCTTCATGGAAAACTGAGTGAACTGTGATTTAATTTTTATTTAAACAAACCTTTCTAAGAACTCAAATTACCAAAAAAGCTTTTTTTCCCTTTATCATCCCAAAGGGTGCATATTTGAAAGTAACCAATATCAGCTTATCTGGTAGCCTGCAGACAAAATTCTGTATTCAAAACCAGACCCCAGGGAATGGTCTAGTCCAATGAAAATCTTGTGTTTTTTTCCTTCACTCATAAATTATATGTCCAAAGTGGTACAGTTTCTTGGCCTCAGAATAGCCACTTATTACCTGGGTTATTACTGGCCTAAATTTGTCATGGTGATCTTGTAGCCATAAATCCAATCCACGTTTAGAACACCAAGAGCCAGTGCACAGAAAAACAGTACATGAAAAGGTAAATGAATTCTAGAGATGAGTCCAAGTGAAATGCTAGGATTTTTTTTTTTTTTTGGTAGTACAGTAAGGAGTTTGATGAACTGGAAATCAAGACAGGCCCATATTGCCCCAGCAGCTTTGCTGTGCCCAGCTGATCCAACCCAAGCACCCAGTCTTGATCAGTTGATCAACAGACATTCTAGGAGAGCTAGCAAAAAATCAGGAAGATTCTAGTAGCACTTTTTCTGACTCACAACTTTTATTAAAAAGCATAGGTTTTTGGGAGCTGCAGCTCACTATCATGAGTTTTTGTAACTCTCACGACATTCTAAGACTACGGTCCAGCAGAGGCAACCTTTTTCCTGAAGCTTCATCCTATGCACAAACTGCTGAAGGCTTGCCAATATGCAGATACAACCTTTAAGCGGCCAGGAAAAATAACAGGCAGTGAGGACCCAAGCATGTGTGCAAAAAGAATTAGTGGTCATGTTGGGTTTTGTATAGTAGGTGGGCTGGGGAATACATACTGGTACCATGGCATACCAGGAGAAGTGGTTGCTTTTTTTTTTTTTTTTAATGTTTATTTTCCTTTCCTGGCTGCCATTTCCATTTTTCTTTCATTTTTTTTTTTAAATCCAACTCCAATGAGAAAAAGTCCCATTGGAACCAAGAGAGGGATTAAAAAATAAAAAAGCCAATTCCTGCTGCCAAATCAGGAAGTGGAAGAATGAGCCAACCTTGATTGATCCTGGAAAGCTAAGTGAGATCTGCCCTGGTTAATATTTGGATGGGAGACTACCCCAGTTGGAAATCCCAGGGTTGTATGATGGACTGGGGGGCTGGGGAAAAAAATCCCCTCCCCCCAGTGTAACAGAAAAGCACTCCCGTGTCGCTGCCAAGAAAACAACATGACTGTGCTCATTCTTTCACCAGGAGTCTTCACCATGAGTTCTTGCAGGAGATGCATTTTTACTGAAAATCATAGCAGGATAGGAAAGGATTAAACATCCCTTCCTGCATACTATAATGCTAGAACCAAAAGCATTGAAGGAGCTGACCTTTTAACATTTTCATTCCTATAGATAATATGGGGGCTCAATGTCAGTTGCACAGAGGGTTGAACACACATGGTGTGTGGCAAGATGTTGGAAATTCATGACATACAGCTCAGCCTCTGCTTCACAGGACATAGACTTGTAACTTGCTTAGCTTTGAGGACCAGTATCCATGTTACAAGTTTTTGCCAGTTGAAAGAAGCATTTTAAATTTTGATACAGCTAAAAAAAGTAGCAATTCTACTTTGTTTACATGTGCTATTCATCAATTATATCAATTCAGGTAGGGTTTATGCCACAGGTTATTTGATGAAAGGCTCCGCTTGGCTCCCTCTCCTTCTATATACAATCAGTACGTCCCTTAAATGTTCATACATTTGGAGTGATTGCTCTATAGGAAAGATATCATTTTCCACAGAAAAAATGACTTGTGGTATGGGCTTTGGCCAGCTCCATCCTTACATTGCACATATTTTATAGAATTGAGAAATATGCTTGAGGAAATGAAGAAGACCTATGATTTTTCCATATGTTTTGGTCTGTACTTTAGGGAGGTTGAATGTTTCATTTGGGGATGTAATAGACCTAGGCAACTAGAATAGCTGCAAACCACAGTTAAGAAAGTCAGGAATCCAAGTGGACAGGCATAGAGGAAGCCATTAAGGGTCACGTCTGGCTATGAATGAACACTTAGAAATCTCAGAATGATGAGATTCATGGATGACAAAAATGATGATATCGTACCTGGATGACAAAAATTCTCTGCTGCTAGTCATGCTCCCTCCCTTTATGTCCTCATACGAAAAATTATGGTAGAAGAAAGGGATAAAAAATTCAAAAGAAAATCTATTGCAATATCCACACAAACTGCAATATCTATCTATATTTATCTTTTACTACTCCTTGTGGTAAACATCCTAATTTTCTTCTCTTTAAAACTTGGAGCTCAGTTCAGATAGAAGTTTGTTTTCTTTGGCTGACAATATAGAAATATCCTGGTGATTGAAAGTAATAAGTCAGGACTGATTCTTGTGACTTCACACATATGTCCATGTAGCGTGTTTTTGGATTAAATTTGCCCTTGCCTATTTCTGGTATTTTCCTCTTCCCAGTCTTACCTACCATCCTGGAATTTTCTGGTGGCCACCCATCCAACTAGTTGGCTTAATTTTTTTTTCTCCTCCAGCCAAGGTCAGCTAGGAATCTAGCAGTGGGCAGGTGCCACAAATTATCCTGGTTATTTCCATGGTCTTGTATACAGCAACCTTTGCCAGTGCTCATTCTCAAATGCATTGTTTGGAAGTTTACAGGAAGAATCAAAGTATGATTTTAATCCAAATTCCATATTATACTAGGTAAGGCCAACAGTAGGTTAACATACTAGTTGGCAAGCTCTTAAACCCAGAAGAAAAAGAGAGAAAGAGAGGCAAAATGTGCTGTTGCATATTAGAAGGATTACTTCAGGACCTTGTATGCTGAATCAGCTCAGGATGTCATCCAAGATGAGCTGCTCTTAACACTCTAATCCACCACTCTCTTTTTCTGAAGTGGCCAAATTGATTAAAACCATAAAGATTGTGAAGGCCTCAGGCACCAACTACATCCTACTTGAATTGCTTAAAACCAACCATGCATGATGGACAACTCCTTCTTGCATCCCTTTTTACCCACAGTGACCAGATAGGACTATCCTCAAAGGTTGAGGACCGGTCACAGTAATCCCAATATACAGGAAGGGGGATAGCTAGCTACAGACCCATCAGTCTACTGAGTGTAATAAGTAAACTATACACTAAGCATCTGAATCAAAAGACCAAATGGAATTGGAAGGTATAATTGGACAATAACAAGCTGGTTTCTAAGAAGGATGCTCCTCTGTAGACCCCCGCACCACCTCATACGTAATCCCTTGCATAAATTAAATCTCCCTTCTTTGGGGCCTTTCTTGACTTTAAGGCTGCATTTGATTCCCTGTCATGATAAAAAGTTTCAAAACACTTTTTTTTTTAATTCATTTTTTTCATTTTTGATGCCTCCCAACTCCAGCTGGCTCTGGGCAGCTCACAAAATTTTAAAAACAACACAAAAACAAGTGAATAAAAATACAATTAAAAATTAAATCAGAAAACAATTATAAACTATTGACAAATGTCTCCTTTTCCTAATTAGGAAACTGCACTCAGATACCATTCTTAGAATGAGTATTCTTAAAGTACTGTAGGTCACTCCGTAGACTCATGTGCACAGAGAAAGGAGCACAGCAGGGCTGCGAACTGGCTCCAGTCCTGTTTAATTTTTATATTAGTTCCGTGCCTGAGTGCTTAAATGATCCTATACCCATGCTAAGCTTGGATGAAGCCTGGAGAGAGCTCAAGCAGAGAATTTAGATCTTGATTTACAAAGAGACAGAATCAACAGTACTCATCTCTGCTATAGTTAAGCTCCTGCACTCCCCTTTTACAATTCCTCAGAACTGTATCATTTATTGATCCCATTTCACAGGACAGCCTTCACAGTGGCACAGCTGGATGCTCTCCCCTCAATAATACTGTGAGGAGACACAGTGGGATCCCTCACCAAAAGCATTCACGTATCTGCTCAGATTTTGAAAATGAGACCATAGCACACCTGCTTCTGAAATGCCCCATCTATCACTTTTGGAGGAAAGAATTAAATCTTCCCTCTAATTACAAACTATTCAGACCACTCTCATATGACAATCACCTGCTATGTCCTAAATGACCAGGACTGGAAAGTCTCCAGAACTGTAGTCAAATTTTGTATCATTGCTATATCAATTACTGTAGAAATTTCTGGACCTTATTGTTTTTCTAGGTGTATCTTGTGCAACCATGAATATGTTTTGTTTTGTTTTGTTTTTTTCAAAAGGATGCAGCGTAATGTATTTTTAAACTTCTGTATGTTTGGTCTAATACCATAAATTAATCCTGACTTCCACGTTCCTAAAATCTCCAGATGAACAGTCCCTCTTCTTTTTTCTGTGGATGACATAGCAGTAATCTCACACATGCTCATGGGATTTAAAAGAGCTTTGAAATCCACAGTCCAGTACAGCACAGTGAATCAGCTGACCATAAATTACCAAAAATCTAAACAGTTGGCATTTGCAAGAAAACCAAATCAACACAGTTGGATAATAAATGGTAATAAAATTGAACCAGTGCATATTTTCAAATATTTGGGAGTGGTCTTTTAAGCATAGGGACTTGGAAAGCCCACCAGGAACAGTTACCCAAACAACTTCAACATCCTCAGTGGCTAAGAGGTTCTTTTACATCAAAGGAAGGGAACTAATTGCAGCAGCCCTAAAATTGTGGCTAAAGCCATTGCTCAATGGAGCCCAGCTTGGACTTTATATGATCGGAAACATACTCAAGCCCACTCAAATAAAAACGTTATGGTCCAAGGAGCATTCCCAATGCAGTATTCAGGCTGGAGACGGGAATGCCCAAAATAGAGGTAAGGGCATAGAGGCTAATCATCACTCCTGGCCTTGTGGAGGCATTTGAAGACCTGGCTCTGCCACTTGGCCTGGGGCGGGGAGGGAAGACATCAAGCATGGGGATGGCTAGTCCGTTAGAAGCCTTTTGTCGGCAGCTCTAGAAACCATCAGCCTCTTGGACTTTTTCTTCTTTGGTAATGCTTTTTATAGTTTTTATGTTTTCTGTAATTTTATATATATTTATTGTTTTAATGGTTTTAATTATTGTGAGCCACCCAGAGTCCCCTATTAGGGGGAGATGGGCAGACATAAATCAAATAAATAAATAAATAAATAAATAAATAAGTAAGTAAGTAAGTAAGTAAGTAAGTAAGTAAATAAATAAATAAATAACATACTGGCTGAATATTACATACTTCCCTAACCACTTGGTACTGTTAATCCTGACAGATGACCAGCCTTGACATGGTCATCAGTGAATCCAAGACTGAGACTTCCTGGGCTTGCCAGAGATTCATTACCATCCTCCAGTTCTGATCAGGACAAAAAAGACTGTCCTCCAAAGATGAATGATGTTGAATGCCAGGCCAAAGTCAGCCCCCTTTCCCAGGACAGCAGAACCTTGATTGCTAAAGGTACTTGGCCATCTGCAAGCTACTTACACATGTTAACCTTCCCCAGGGACATAGTTGCCCATATAGCAACTTAAAGATTTAGAGAATAGAAAAGGGAAGCTTTGTAGTCCTGTGGGCAGGGGGTAGGAAAGCAAGGGGGGCATGCTTTGCCCAGCCTGGACAGAAGCAAAAGGGTGCTGACTGGGAAATGTAAAGATTGAATGGAGTACTGAACTTGTAAAGGGGGTGGAAAAACTTGGGTCAAAGAAAGATCATTGATGGAATGGGCCATTAACCACAAAATTGGCAGCTGTCAATCAGCGAAGAACATAGGAGCCCACCACCTCAGGATTAAATAGCTGCACAGGGCAGTGACTGGCTGCTGAAGGGAAGGGGTCATGCCAGGCTCTGGAGCTAATCATAGCTGGGGCTGTCACCAGGCTGGAAGGAAGCAGGGCCAGCTCTCTGCTCAGAAGGGCTTAAGCAGCTTTGGACAGAAAACAGCAGCTTTGGAATGAAGCTTCAAAATGCAGGCTCTGGGTGCATTCAGGAGGGCTGGGAGGGTTCCTGCACCCAGGTGATGGGTGGCCAATACTGGCAATAGGGCAAGGCAAAAGTACAGCTTTCCCTTTAGAAAGCTCCTGTCATCACCAGGGAAACAGGTCTCTGGGCTAGCAAAGCAGTGGAGGTTGCCTCCTACCAATATTTGTTGGAAAAATAAAGTCCTGCTCTTAAAGTCAAAGCTACTTCCATCCTTAAAGAGATGTCAAGATCTCTTGGTTGTTGGAAACAGCCCAGTTTCCAGATCAGTGAAACCCATTCTTCCTTCAACATGTATGCCTGCTAATAGTCATAATTTTCTTCAATGAGCAATTAAAGAGAATTATCATCCACCTCCCCAGATGATCCACTGACCCTTCCTCTAGTGCCTCTAAGCAATGGGGATGGGGATTGGCAAGTGGCAGTCTGATTCAGGGGTGTTACTTAGACCAGTTAGATCTGGCTTGTGAAAATGGATGGTTAAATTGCTGCACACCTCATAGCTTCATCCAAAATTTTCCTGCTTGTCAAGGCAGAGCAGAATGGAAAGCTGGAGCACTTGTGACAGGAACTGAGCTTGGTATGCCTGGGCACCAGAACCCAACCAGAATTGCATTCTTGGCTTTTGAGGCAGCCAGCGTGGAGGCAAAGTCAGGTGAATTTGTGTCTTAGCTCTACTTACACCTAGTGAAGAAATTAACTTCTGCTTTCTTTTTAATAGAATGTGGTATGTATAATTCTCCCAAATTCTGGTATGTACATATGCCCATTTAGTTCAGTAGGACTCTGGGCACAAAATTGCTTTATGTCATCCCACTTCCAAGCCAAAGAGTGGCCCATGAGTATGCTCCATCTTCTTACAAGCTCCAGAGAGGGATAAGAACAACCTCCAGAGGTTAACTATTCTGCCATTGTACATCAAGCTATTTCTCCTTATATTCTTAGTTCTCTGAATAAAGCAATCAGGACCAAAATTTTTATTATCCAGAAATGCCATCCAGCTCAAAGGCATTTCCTAATATGGAATACATATATATATATAAAACACTTTTTGAAAGTTTTAATTTAACTTTGTGTTACTTTACACACATTCATGGATTTATAAAGTTAAGATATTGAGAAGCTCAATCCTATTTGAAATAATACAGATAGTCCTCACTTACCAATTGCCTAATTCAGGGACTGTTCAAAGTTAAGACGGTGCTGAAAAAATAACTTTACCACCGATGCCCACATTTACAACCTTCACAACATCCCTCAATTATGTGATTTCCATTACACCGCATTGTCCTGTGCCTGACCTGTTGTTTTTCTTTTTTCCTCCCTTGCAGAGTGGAGAGACTGCAGAGGAAGGAATTACAAGAGAGCAAGCAGACATACAATGGGGAATACATCAGGCTGTTTGCATAGCGTGCTGAGGGCTGCTGGCACCACCACATTCCTTTCAAAGTGTATTCCTCATTGTCCAATGAATGTAAATGCAAACATTAATTTCCTTCTTGCTAATTATCCCAGTGCCAGGATGAGCATTCCAAAGGCTGGCATGGGGGGAAAGAAAGCAGTCTCAGTCACATGATTTTCCACTTAGCAACTGCTTTGCTTAACAACAGAGCAGCCGGTCCCAACTGTGGTCACTAAATGAGGACTACCTGTAATGGTTCAGGATGCCTCAAAGTTTGAGCACTTCTGGCTTGCTTGTTTGAATCAGAAGCTGCCCAGCTGAAGTCATTCTGGGCAGCTTAGAATTAAAATAGAAAAACAATTTAAAACAAAAACAAGAAAGTGTTTTTTCATGTCTTTGTTACTTTGTGTTTTTATCTTTGTTGAAATAATGCAGTTCTTAGGACATCTGATTGTTATCTACTTTGATATTTCTTTAAAGAGCTAACATGACCAATTGTTGTCAGATCTGCTTGTTTCCCACTTTAAATTATCATTCTTAATCTATTACTTTGGTTAACTGAATGTTATAATGCTTTGGCTCCTAACTGGAATCATGGAGGCAGAAGAGGAATAACAGGGAGATGCTAGCAGGAGATGCTAGCAGGAACTAGGGGTTGCTGCTGACCATCTCACTAACCCAGTGGATAGTAGTTGCATCTTGGAAAAAATTTGTCCGACTTTTATAACTACATCCACCAATCCCTCTAACTAGTCAAACTGGGATTACTGCTAGTTACAAAAAAATCTCATTTCGGCATTTATATCATTATATTTATCCTTTAAGGTTGGCATTGAAGACTTAATTAATGATTAAACCTGTCTCTCACCTAGACTACCTTTGAGCCCTACCCATAGGATGCATATTCCCAAGTGAGAACAGCTGACAAGAGGATCAACTATTTTATCGTCCAGCGCTGCTCCATCCAGTTGTCCACATCGCCCATTCTCCCTTCTCTTGAACTGAACCTACTGCTGACAATGACAACATGTACTTTCCCAAATGCAACAGGAAAATATTGTGAACTGAAAATCTGGATATTAACTCACTGCTCTTAATTATTGCTACCTCAAAATCTATCTCATAAATAAAAACATATTTTTGTTTTACAAAGGTCTTATTCGTAAACGTCACTAATCAGAGATGCCAACTTTGGTAGAAACATGAACTTCCGCTCAGCCTTTCATCTGGCTAAAGCTGGGAGCAGAATGATGGCCTTGATAGTCCTTAATGGTCTCTGGTAACAAGGCAGTTTGGATCTTCCTAAACCTTATAGCAACATATTGCCCTCCAAATGTGTTCGGTAGCAATTCCCACCCAGCATTTGAAAACCAATACTTTCTGCTATTTCCAGAAATCACTTTGTCTTCATTTTGTCTACCAGTGAAAGGGGAATAATAAAACTTGCCTCACCCAAAAGATGCAAAGATGAAATTATCTAAGTACTACCAGAGTGCTGAAAAAAATGCTGTAGAGTGCAAATGAAATAGCTTAATGTTTTGTTATGTGTTTAATATGTACATGATGAGGAGTGGAGATGTATCCTATCAATTCTTTTCAGAAGCTGGGTCTTACACATTACACTGGAGAACAGAAAAAAGGAAATGTCAAACTGGCAGTTTGGAAAACAATGGAGAATTGTCTTTGCTTCTGCGGGATACAAGGTTTCCATTCTTCTGCATGTCTTGAAGAATCCTAAGACAAACATTCAGTAATGATGCATGTGTTATTCCATAAGCAACACAGAAGGATTTTATGGAGCTTTCATAAGTTCTGAAAAGACTCTGCACACCTGCATGTCACGCAACCTTCTCACTCCATCTGGAGGGCAAACAGGCATTTTCTAATGTACATTCAGAGGAGTTGTAAATTTTAAACGTTAAAAAGTGCATGCCTGCCATCTAGTGGTTATAACCAGTAGCAAATTTAACCTTAAAAATGCTGGAAATAAAAACGTTTTTAAAACATTTCCAACAATTGGAAATAAAAACATTTCCAGTCTGCATTTTTGTCCTTTTTGAATTGACTTTGTGTGTGCAGAAATTAACTGCCTTGGGACATTTCATTTAATGATGCTTTGACCCCATTCCGAAGGTCCAAGTACTCCTGTGGTTCAGCCATCCAGCTTTTGGCACTCCCAGATGTTCTTTCTAGAGGCAACTGGGCTGGATTAAATGGTAGCACAATTTGGAACCTCAGTGTGCTTTGTCTCATCCAAAATCCTAGCTCATTGCATGCCCTGACAAAATTACAACTGGAAAAAAACAAGCAACATCCTCTTAAAAAATGCTCTGAGAATGTCATTGACAACAGTCATTCTCTTCTGATACAACCGCTGAGTCTAGCATTGCTTTCAAGGCTGGGTACGACGGAGACAGCTCTGTCCTCCCTACATAGGGACTCAGAGTGAAATGGGAAGGACTGATTGTTAGGCACTTTGTCCACAAGGGAGAAATTCTAGCACTGAATTAAGTCTATCTGACATGTGCATACATGAGCATTGAAAAAATAAATACACACTTGTAGGCATAGATTCTTGTTTTTATCTTCATCCTTTCTATTTTACAATGCCGAGGAGGCTAAAGGAAGGCTTTGCTTCCATGTACTTTAGATGATTTAGTTTGATTTGGCCATTTACAGGGCTTGCTTCATTTCCTTTGTCTTCCATATGACTAGTTCAAATAACAGAAATATGCATTAAAAGAGAGAAAAATCATCCTGCAGAGAGAAAATCTGTGGATTGCAAGGATTCCTAAGGAGCACCACATGCTTCTACCCAGCATCCATGCCCATCTGCCAGCATGACAGTGACCCCAAGCTCATGGCTTACTCTTCTCCATAGGAATAAATGGCAAGATTTAGCTATATAAAAGGAATTAAAGAATGCAATGTACGCATTGTTGAGACAGAGTTTTCCTACCTCATGTAATCCCAGCTGTCTAGGTAGATAGGCTACCTATGTAGAAATCTTTCTGGATTTCCTGGGAAAACAGATCAGAATGTTAGAATTTTTTTTCTCAAAATTTATTCTTTATCTTAAAAGAATACAAAATATAAGCAGAGTACCAAGATACACAATAATAACAAAATTAAACTAAACAATCCATACAAATAAAATGATAAGACAATGATGGGGAAAAGTTGGGGGAGGGGAAAAGAGAAAATAGGAAAAAAATCTAGTTTATATATTAAATTTACAGTTTTTATACAGATAAATAGCTTAACATTTTTCCACTTTGACCTGGTGTTAGCCATACAACTGATTTGTGTCTATTTTTTCCACCAACATGATGGAGAAAGCCACATGCTCCTTTTTCAATCTTTTCATATACCTTGAGATTGTTTCCTTTCAAGACATATCTGTGAATATATTTCATGATTAAAATTTCAGTCCCCATATTGGACGAATAACTGGAGAAGGCAGAACATCACTTGGCTTGGAAGACGACCAGGGTAAAGAAATCCTTGTACTGGATGCAGCTGGGCACAGAATAATTCATTCTTAGGGGAGGGAATAAATAGCCAAGTGAAGTGGGACAAAATAATTTTCTTAAGAAGGCAAAAACAAAGCAATAAATAATAATAATATAATTTGATACTAACATGCCTTGCCTCTATAAAGTCCTAACTAAATTCAGAAATGTAGAACCCTAAGGAATAAATAAAGTGCATGAAATTAAAATTTTCACTGAAAATAAACTTTAAACTGTTAAGCAAAAAGAAATTCCCCAAATCAGGGGTAAACAATCTGAGATAGCAGATTTTAAGGGCTCCATTAGTGGCAGGAAGACTGTGAGAATTATTTAGACAAAAGAGCATGAATGCAGAGAATGTAAACATACAACCATTTTCAATAGAAAGGAACAGGGTGAGTGAGAAAAGAAACTCCAGAACTTCTCCTCACAGGGAATATCACTGTACAAAGGCATGAAGGTTGAAGGATGATTTCCCACTTGCTCAGAGACTGTCAGCTACCTGATATATCAGCCGTATCCTGTATACATTAAAGAAATATTTCTTAGCTAAGTAGTCCTTGTCTCTGGAGAAGCCTGATATCAGAGCTGTATGCAACCCCTTTCCCAAAGCCTTAGAAGTTTATTCAAAAGTTTCCACCAATCATTAGTTTCCAATATGATAGGAAAGGAAATTCTTAAGTACATGAGGGAGTAATAATACTAACACTGTTTAATTGAATTTGATTTAACAGAAACACCTTTTACATTTTTTAAAAGTGAGTTTAGTTTATATTAGATTTAGGTTTTAACCTATAGCTGGTAGAAGTTGAATCCAACTATCTTAAGAAAATCAGGTTGCCTTTTGAGATCTAAGTGAATATTAAGTTTTACCCTTCCTTCCATCCCTCAAATCCTGTTTTTGGGTTGCAAAGTTTCAACATAGATTGTAATATATAGTTACGCTTTGGGGAAGAAGTGAAGGGCATGATGCACAGACAACAGCAAGAACCAAATCTTTCTTGGAAGAGTCTGTGTTATGTTCCCCTTGATGCTGTAATAGGGGAAATATTTCTTAATTCTTTTTCATACCTGCACCTTTACATGGTCTGTTATATTTATTTAGTCTGGGTCTATCAGACTTGGCATTGGCAGAAATCCACCAAAACAGAATGAAAATCATTCAGATATGCGTCAGACAGCCTCAGTGCATTAAAATCCTCAGCTTTCTTCAGCTTTACCCATAATCTTTTTAAACATGTAGTTTCGTCTAGGAAGAATATCAAAGTTTAGAACAGAATCCTTTCTACTTCCTTTATAGCCCTTCTCAGATATTCTGAAGATAATATATGGGGAGGAAAGGTATTCATTTCAGCCCCCAACCTTTTCGTACCAAGCCTGTCTATTTTGATAGGGAAGGACTGCAGCTGAAGGCATCATTGTGTTTGGCCAAATATGGTAACCAGCCGAAAAGGACCGTCATCTTATACAATCAGTGGCCCCAGTTCCAATGCTTATTTATCCATGTCCAGCCAAAAGTGGCTACTGTGGATCAGGCTGGAAAACTGGGAAAAAGACATCACGTGTAGCTCTCCCTCCTCCTATTTTTTTCGGCAGCTACAACCCTGTTGGGTAGGTTGGACCGAGAGAGTGACTGGCTAAAAACCACCTTGTGAGCATCTCTGGCCAAGGGTGGACCAGAAGATGGGTCCCACTGGTCCTGGCCCAACGTCTTTAATGATTACATCACCTTGGGTGTCTAGCTCTAAATTTCCTAGATGGGTATTTGCTTCTGAATCTCCTATACATCACCATCTAGCTAGACTGATTCACTGACTGAATCTTTCATATCTGAACCTCTGGCAATGTTTTCTCCCACTTGGCCACATATTTCCATATTCTCTGAAAACACAGCTTGCACATGCAAACCCAACATTTGTTTTATTTGTATTCATGTAAAATATTTTTCTCCCACAACTTGGGCACTCGGCCTAGCTTACGACAATATTTACTACAACACAAAAGCATAACACTGTAAAGTACCACAGAAAAACAGAACGTTCCTCCACTCACAGGGATCAAAACAAATTAGCTTAGCTATTTGAATCCCAATAAATGGATGAATGATGAATACCAGGAACTTTTCTAAAATAGCTCTAATGTTATTTTAAGAGCTGTAAGTCCTCTTCTGACTGGTGATTCCACCCATAGGGAATGGTGCTTGAAACAATCAGCCATTCAAGTCACCATGAGAAAACTGAGAATAGACCAGCTGAACAGTCCATTTTCTCCAAGCAGGAGAGAGAGGCCATCCCTCTTCTCTGTCAGGGGACAAGCTAACCAGGCATTTGTTGGTTTATGTTTGGTTAGTTTTGGAGATGCTCATCATTCATGGCATTCATTAAACTGCAGGCCCCACCTCACAGTATTATTTGATACTCAGTTGGCTTAATCCACATCAAAACCAGGAATTGTCTTTGTCTAATTAACTTTGTTTCTTGGTTAAAGTTAGTACTCACTTATCTTTTGAGGAACTTGATGAGGATTAACTGGTCTTCTTATTCATTTGGTGACCTAAATTCAAACAGATTCCTCAATGCAATTTGATGGACTCCTGCAAATGAACACAGAGACATTTTATGGATCAAACCAATTACCTGAATCAAACTTGACTTGTTGAGTTGAATCTACAATTTGAATTTAATCAACAATACAAGCTGGATCTTGGGGGATTCATGTACCATATATATTTAATCTTGCATTAGGTTCTTAAAATTAACACATTATTACAAAAGAATAACACATACACACACAACACATGTACATATAGCCTCCATTCCCATCATTTATGCCAAGGAAACTATTATGGAAGTGCACATCTTTTAGAGAGGTGAAAGACACACAACATCACGAACATTTGGAAGCACTCAGCCTTTATCAAATACCAGTTAGCTCCCAAAATGTTTTCTGAACAGATTGGTCTGGACATTTATTCTTTCAATCTTTCACAAAGATTGGTCTGAATTAAATTACCATGTGAATTGGCCACTTACTTTTAAAACTAAAAAGTTGCAGATGTTTTAACCAGAGCACAGAATGGATTTTCTTTGGTGCATAACCCCTCTCCACACAGAAAGTAAAAAAGTATATAACTATTTTCATAGTGGTGAGGTGTTCTACCCAATTTCAGAATTCTGTACTGCTTAAAAGGGAACACAAGCTTTATAGGCATTCAGCCTAAATAATTGGAAGCCAGTTGTAGAATAGGACTGTCTTGCCAAGCCAAAAACAAAAACAAAAAAATTCAATCAATCAATCCCTCTTTCTTCCCTGAAATGTCATTCAAGCTTTATGTCTTAGCTGAAGTCTGCCCTTACCATGCTCCATATGTCCTATAGAGATGATGCTTGTCCCACAATCTCATTTCCTATACATACACGTTATATGAGTCACATGTTAGAGCATTTCACAAAATCAAGATTGTCATTTAAAGTATGTATGTGGTGGAAAACAGATTTGTTGCCCTTCCTCAATATTTAAAATCACATGTCCTTAATCCTTCAAAACTTCTATGATTCCAGTTGTCTGGGGGAAAAGCCTTTACTTTTTAACTGCATCATTGCGTGAGTAAACAGGGAGAGCAAATAAGCAGAATTCAAGGGTGAAGCACCTAACAAAAAGCCACCTCTCTCATTTCCTTTGAAAAACCAGTGACAGAGACAGCCAATCAAGTGCCCTGGATGGGGTTTTGAAGATGTGTGTGTGTGGGGGGGGTTCCACAAAAATAAAGCCCCCTCCTTCTTTTTATCTGAAGACATGGAGATGGAGAGAATGCTCTTGGGAGCTGCAAGGTCTGTGTCCTGTTTGTTTCCTTCAGAGGAGGGGAGGGGAGGGGAGGGGAGGGGAGGGGCACAGCAAACTAACCTGGTTTCCATTTTTCATAGAGTAACCCATTTAGAGACCACAGATGAGACAACAGTGTAATGCAACTGAATGCAAATGCAGTCCTAGGCTACATCAATAGAAAGATAATCTCAGTTGAAGAGACGTGATAATTATTATCTATTGTGCACTAGTCAAAACACACCTAGAATATTGCATCCAGTTCTGCCTTTTAAGAAAGACATTGAAAACTGGACTATGTGCAGAGGAAAGCAACCAAGGGTCTGGAAGGAAAAACCCATGAGGAATGGTTGGAAGCACTGGGCATACTTAGCATGGGGAAAAGACATATGTGAGGAACTATAAAAGATGTCTTCGAGTATCTGAAGGACTGTCATGGAGAAGTTGGGACAGAACTGTTCAGAATTCTTCCAGAAGATAAGATGTTTATCTGTTCAAATTCTAAGGAAGTAGATTTAAGTGAAACATCAGAACATTTCCTAATTGTAAGAATGGTCAACAGGACAGTGTGCCTTGGGAGAAGGTGGCGTCTCCCTTGCTGGAAGAGTTCAAACAGATGCTGGATCTGTTGGGGATGGCATAATACAGTGGTACCTCTAGTTACAAACTTAATCCGTTCCGTGACTCTGGTTGCAACTCGAGTTGGTCTCAAGTCGAGGTAAAGTTTCCCATAAGGTTCAATGTAAATACGGTTAATCCGTTCCACCCTCCAAATTTGGTCGCACCACGAGGCAGATTTCCCCATAAGGTTCAATGTAAATACGGCTAAACAGTTCTGAAACACATGCATTTTATTTTTAAACCTCAAAAACTTCCAAACGCCACAAAAACCTTCCAAACGCCACAAAACACACCACAAGCCTCACCGAATGTCTCCTTGCTACCGCGATCTCGCCCACAGGAAGCCGCGACCGCGTGGCAGCAGGGAAAATGGCCGCGGATCCGGTTTGTAAGTAGAGGCGGAGTTCGCATGTTGAGGTAAATTTTGGGGCTGGAGCTGGTTGTATCTTGAAAAATTCATAAGGAGGGGCGTTCGTAACTAGAGGTACCACTGTAGTGGATTCCTGCACTGGGCAAGGAATTAGACTAGATTATTTCCAAGTCCCTTTCAACTCTTACTGTACATTCTATAGCCATATAAAATGTATTTGATAAGCCATTTATTTTGTAAAATTACAGCTGTGTCACCATATTCCTGATTAGTCATAATATTTAATTTATTAAGTATGCCTGATTTGATGGATTCAAAATTGTACATTGTACATTGTAAACTTGTATTTTTAAAAAGATCTATTATGTTGTTTCACTAAAGGGATTTCCACAATGGTGAAAGAACTGATGGGCGTGCCTTCACATATTCATCTTAGAAGCTGCTTCTCACTTGAGATAAAAATTGATTTGAGCTATCAATGTGAGTTAGACATTTTGTGATTTTATATGTTTTATTTCAAGTGAGAAGCAGCTTCAAATCAAATTGTTTTGAATGGAAGAAATAGCCTCTGAATCAATTGATTCAACTGAAATCAAATAGATTCATTAAAAGTGTTTTCATGCATATTCAACAAGTCTCTGTCTGAAAGCCCTCATTTGGTTTAAAAATGTGTTTCATTCTCTTTGAATTGAACCTTCACACAGCCCAGCATGTAAGCATATCTCAGTATACCATTGTTAAACTGAAATAGCAAAGACAGTTGCTGTATTTACACACAATGCTCACAGGGTTTTCAACCATTTTTTTAAACAAGCTTAATTTAGGGTGGGTTCACAAAATAAAAATTATTAAACCAGAAGTAATAAAGCACATTATTACTTAGCATTGTATGTGAATCAGTCCTTTAAAAGTTTGGCCAGCAACATGTAAAATATATACCATTATATTTGTGACATGGTTGCGTATATATCTGTTCTTAATATTATTAAATGTATAATTTGGTGAGCTAGGTGGCAGCACCTAGTCAATTTTGACATGTCTTAAAAATGCTAAGCAAGATTGGTCTTGGTTTGCATTTGGATCAGAGGCCACCAGGGAATTCCAGGGCTGGATCACAAAGTTGAAAAAAAAAAAATCCAGAAAAAGGCAATGGCAAACCAATTCTGCACACTGTAGACAAGAACACTCTACAAATGCATCAAGCAGTTGCTAGGAGTCAAACTTGATGCAAAGTAAACTTCATGTTTAAACATATAATTTAGTTAATGTTCTAGATCTCTGATGATTTGTGGTAAACGAGCGAACATATCAGACTCTATCGTAACCCTTCTTGAAATATAGTCTCCCCAAATAAATGAAGCTTGGAACTGCCTGAATTCAAATGAAGCCATTCACTGTAGGAGCATGTATCTAAGTGAACTGAAAAGGACATAATACATTAACTCATTGAACCAGATCAATTAGGAGCTATTTATGTAATTTCCTTTCCTGGAGATAGTTTCCTTTACAGATCAAGGGGAAATGCTAATTTCATGCTTGTTTTACTCTTCAGAAATAAGTCCAACTGCATTGCTGACCCCCTTCCCTCTCTTTCATTTGCTGAATGAACACCCAGCAAGTTTCTAAGACTCATTCAGCAGGCCAGCTCAAGAATGCAACAGATGTCTGTCTGTCTGCCTTTATCCATCAATTCTAGGAAGAAGGCAATCACAAACCCAGAAGGCAAAGATCAAGAAATTAACTGACATAAATAATGTAGAAACATTTCTCACCTGGGGGGAGTGTGCTTCTTGCAAGAGGAAGAAGAATTACCAGGAGAAGACAATGGTTGTGCTGATGACTCAGGACACAGCAGCATCCATGTACTCAGGCACTGGTGGGCAGTGAAGTCATTTTCCATCTCTGGGTTCTTTCTCTTGTGACTGTTTTTGGGCTAAAGGGTTTCACTAAGATCTAAAGAAAACAAATCTGTTTTCATTCCATTCATTCCTTTTTACATGTGTGGGTGAGTTTGTGATCATCTGGTCACAGCTTCCATCCTGACCTTTTTGGTGCCACCTGCATATGTCCCTGATTCCATTATAATATACACTTTTTATTTCAAAGACTGACAAAAGGAATTAATGGAACACCAGACATGTTTGTAACAGATTAATCTTGTTCTTTTAAATGGCTTCTTTCTTTCTTTCTTTGGCACATTTGAGTCAGTGTTGATTCCTGGACAAGTCCCTGAAGTTTTCTTGGCAAGATTTCAAAAGTGGTTTGCCATTGCTTCCTTCCTATGGCTGAGAGAAAGTGATTGGCCCAAGGTCACCCAGCTGCCTTTGTACCTAAGACAAGACTAGAACCCCTGGTCTCCTGGTGCCTGATGCCTTAACCACTACACCAAACTAGCTCTCTTTAAATGTCTTAGATATAATCAAATATGCACACTAGAATTGATCATAGCAGCACACATCACCCAGATTTTCTTTTCCTCTCCCTCTCTCTTACACTTACACACACACACATATCTTGGGAATCTGACATTGTTGGATCTTGTCCAGTCCAACACAGACTTTTCAGTATTTAAAGTCTTGCTTACAATTACATTAATGTCATAAATGAAATGGAATGTAAGCAATGAAGACTGATGGACTATCTCCGCCTGGAAACTTTGCAGGTTGAAATTTAGTTCTAAACAGCTGCCCATAAATTATGCTTATATTTTCTGCTACATGCAGAAGAAAAAACAACAAATGTGAAATTACCTGCTTAAAGGAACTCTCGTAAATTCCTATTTGTTTCCAACTATAATAATGAAAGCCAAATGTTGAACAGCAGAATAAGCGGTGGTGAGCAGGCATTACTTTAATAACAAGTAGCTAGAAAAGATCAACTTTCACATTTTACCATGGTGAACAGGCAACACTTCCCAAGTCAGCTGAAGGTAGTGAACTATACCAGTATGAGAAGATCTCATTTACAGTGGGAAATATGTCCTGTGCAATCCAGGACACAACTTAAGCTTCTGGATTGCATTATCATTCTAACATTCAAGGGATGCACTTAGGAACCATATTACACAGCTAAACAGTGACACTTTGATTGAATGAGCTGTTCTCTGTAATCCTGTTAGATCGAGTATGATGCTGGGAGGTTCTGAAACAGTGTCACGCAGGACACACAAACTAAGCAGGATCAGATTGTCAGTGGGAAATCCCTGGGAGGTCCCAGAACAATAGCTAGACTGGGAGATCTAAAAAAAGGTATGATAAGCCACTCATATTGTTACCAAAAAAGGTACTGTATATGAGTGTGCCAATGAGGTCAGTAGGAGTCTATCCTGAAGGAGAGTTTTAGCTTTGTACATTATTCACAGCATGCTCAGCTTCTCTGAGTAGGTCTTGGAATATTAAAAATACTTTCATAGCATTTTTTTTTTTAATGCTCAAAGCACTTCAGGTATGTCCACATTCTTTACAACAATCCTATAAGATGCTGCTATGCATCACTACTTCCTTTTTGGGAATATGGGGCTAAAGGTGAGAAAGACTTGCCAATTTTAACCCAATTCATTTTAATCAGGATAACTGAAGAAAGGGTTCACCACTTAGATTTTCAGCACTTGTATGTGCTAGCATCTGAGAGCTTGTTCATTTGATTTTAGTTTAAATATAACATGTTCATTTCCTACCAACATTTGAAAAGCAAGGGCTCAGGCAAATCAGTTTATATGTGCTTGGCTGTATGTGTGCCCTTACAATTTATAGTGTGAGCTTTTTGAATATTATACTCCAGCAGTGTGAAAATAAAACTAAGTGTACACTTCTCACTAGTTGTGTTCACACAATGCATTTGAACTGATTAATGAAATAACCTGTTACCAGTGTTCTTCTAACTCACGTTCTTAAGTCACAAAGAACCTAATCAAGGTCAATGCTAAGGATAGCCTGCTGCTTCAAAGTATTTCCCAGAATTGTCCAGGTATGCGTATGTACAAGCACAAACAACACTTCCATTGGGACTGGCACAAAACAAAGTGGCAGGGCACGCGTGTGCTTGTGGAGACAACCAGGGAAAGCCTTTGAACCAACTGCCCTGAGCTTCTAGAAAACATGGCTGCCTAGAGGGGTCTTTCACCCACACTAGCATGCTTTGCACAGGCAATTCCTTATAAAAGCCATATTTAGGCTTCCATTCAGTCACTCAACTTTTGGTAAATGACTTGCAATTGCAATCTGATTTACTTCACTGGTTCAACTCATTTGGCTCATTTGAAGAGAATTAGGAATTGTCATGTATTTGGGGGAAAGCTGTAATGTTAACATCTCATAAATGCTCATGCTTGATCATTGTCTTCTTTTATCACTGTGACTTTGTTTAATGAATTGACTTCATTACTTTTCCAGTCAGATAGGACTAGGAAATTTAAACCTAATAGCTGCATTTAATACAGTAAACTCTTCATTTCAATTAAGTAATAGTTCCTTCTTATGCTGCATCTATAGATTAATCTCCAATATGGAGGAGTCAGTTGGATTTCACCTCATTTCTTATTTCCCATTTCAAGGTGAGTCTGCACATATTTCATCTAGATGGACATATGTATTCTCTCTTCCTCTCTCAAGCATACAGTGTTATGAAATGATCATGCTTGGGATTATGTTCATTTTATAGGTAAGCTGGTTTTGAATGTATCTTTGTAGCAAACAAAAATCCATCAATGCATCAGAGTGTTATATAAATCTAGGCCATTGTCATTTGCCTAATTATCTCTTGGTATTATAAAAATATTTCATTAAAATAGCTTTGGATTCAAAATACGAAAAGAAACAAGCTGCTTGCAAAGCTGCCCCACAGCAACAGCCACTGAAGATAAAAAGCAGGCTGAGAAATGAGCTTCAGTTTAGAGAAGAGGTTTAAAATAAAAGCCAGCTTTTCCTTAAGCCACGGGGGAAGAGAAACCCATTCTGTTACCCTAATATTTGCTTAGTTCAAGCCCTTTCTTAAAAAAAAGATGGAAAGGGAGAAGATTGAAAATTCCATCTTTGTTTTGCTTGGAGAAGAATTGCCTTCAATTTTCTCATCCACCTAAAAATGAAAATAATCTAAGCAATCAGCTGAAGAGAAAGGGTTTCTGAAAAATAAACAGTTAGTAAACAAAGTCAAAGGATAAAGCGGGGAACATCAGCCTATGTTTACTTAAAAGAGGAGTAACATAGCTTCTAAAAATTCATGTTAAGCCATTGCATTTACACGGCATCCATATTTCTGGTTTTAATCAACAGGTTTTTCTCTTTTTCTGCTTTCTTCTATAATTGCAAGAGATGGCAAATAATATAGCACAGTTCTGATCCAATAAACCCATGTTCTACGTACAGAACAAAACATTATCCCAACAAATCATTTGCCAAGATATCAGAAATGAAGGAAGGATTTGTTCTTTGAGGAAGAGAATACTTGGTCTCTTGAGGCATCAATTTGGTTGTATTTGCTGCATATTGCTTTAATATTAATATTGTTACTATTTTTATGACATTTTAAATATCATTTTTAATGTTATTGTAGTCACATATTTGTATATCTTGTATTCCTAAGGCTAAATATCTACTCTATGTGGGATCCTGCCCCTGTGAAAACTATTTGAGTTCTAAGGCTCCAATACAATGCGGCAACCAGTGGCCTTGGGAGTAATACACACATATTAGATTTTAATCCTCCCCCAAATAAATTCTGAGTACAGTGAACAAAACCACATTAGGAAGCCTTGATGAACAGGGAAGGCCATTCAGGTGTAAATCTGAATCTACATTAGTTGTATGTTCAAAGATTGGCTCACATTGATCTGCCTTCCAGGAAATTAAAGCTCTTACCTTTTGCATTTCCTGGAATACTTACTGAAACAGAAATCTTTTTTTCCTGTTTTCTGTTTCAGTCTTCCCATTAAGTAAAGCAGACCAAAAATGTGGCAGGAGAAAGCAGAAAAAGCATCTGGTGAAATTCAAAGCAAAGGACTGTTGCCCATTAATTGAATTTGCCAAGCAGTTCAGCATCTCCCTTTATTGCTGCTTTAGGATACAAGAATTGAGAAAAGAGTCAGTTTTCGGAAGATGGTACACCTGAGTAGCAACATAACAAAAAGCTTGGACAGCTGCCTCTTGCTTGGAAAGAAGAAAACTGCCTACAAAAATCAGGCCCAAAGAAAAGAGAAGGCAAAATTCCCTCCTTGGAAATAACCGGGGTGTTATTTAAATTAGGCAACAATTGGTGTTGACAATAATTTGTCATGTGAGCTCTTCAGAATGAGAAGTATCAAAGTACTTTAATAATCAGGATGTACAAATGTGCCTTAAGAAAAACTGAATCATTTCAACAAAGCTAGAAACATGGCAAGTCACAACGCCAAGATGACAGGTGCCATGACTGCCTATAGTTTCAAACAGGATTGCTCTGTCTCGTTACCTTGATATCCCAAATTCAGGAATCTGTTCCAAACGATACAATTTAAAGTTAAGTTGAAATGCTTAAGAAATGTAGTGGTTTTGGAAGGTATCCATATAAATAATTCCCTTTGAGTCAGATTTGACCCCTGGTTGCTTTTCTCAGAAAAGGCATAAGGAGAAATAGCTTGATATCCTTCTGGGCTTTGCTTTATACTCAGAGAAGTTCTATAATACTTGGGAGAAAAAAGTGGGGGAAATGGGAGTGTCTATTTCTTTCACACTATGGTAGTCTGATGAAGGAGCAGAGTCTCTGAATATTTCTACAGCTCTTCAAATGGTCCAAAATGCTGGATGTACACCATCCTTGCCAAAAGCTTATAATATCTATAATTATTTCCCCATTATAGAATGAAACAAGGAGTGCAGAGTGAGGATAAGCCTTTATATTATCGACCCTGGGTGGTTTTTCCAGCAATTAAATGGACCCATCACACAAGGGTCAACCTACTTTTTAAATGCTTCTTACTGTGAAAAAAGCAAGTTAAAAAAAAAACTCAAATCATCTTGAAATAAGCATAGGGATCTTTCATTCTTACAATTAACATTTCCCATATCAGTCAACTTCAGATTTTTAATATAAACTCAGTATATAAAGCTTTCAGATCAAACAGAATATCTTGAATAGGAATGAAAAATATGCTTTGTAATAAAAGTAGTGCCCCAAGCTACCAAATGTAATTCTCCATGTCATTTTCAAAATATTCACTCCTGACATCTTGTTTCCCATATGACAGCTGGAGATCCAATTCATATCATCAGGGGTATAGTTCTGTTTATCAAATAAAATATTCTGGTCAATAATTTTTTTTTTTCTTCCTAGTGTTTTTCCCACATGGGCAGGGTCCGCTTTTTTTCAGATCAGCCAAATGTTGATCTGTTGGTTGTAACAGGAATTGATGACCAGCTTGTCACCTGAGCCTGACATCAGGGGCTGAGAGAGAGGGACTGGCCCAAAGTCACCTAGCCAGCTTTCATACCTAAGGCGACACTAGAACTCACCGTCTCCTGGTTTCTAGCCTGGAGCCTTAACCAGTAGACCAAGCTGGCTCTACAATGTTCTAAATACAAAGTTCTAAATTTCTCTACTCTATCCCTGTTAGACACCTTTTAGAGTACTGTTTCTAGTTCTGGACATCACAGTGGAGAAGAGCCTGTGAGGTAGGTTGGGCTAAGAGAAAATGTCAGGTGGCCCAAAGTCACCCAGAATCCCACCAGCTGCTTTTTCTGCTGTCACCCTTCTGTAGCTGAGGGTGGGTCTCCCCAGTCCTAGTCCAACATCTGAACCACTCTACAGCACATGGCTATGAGACTGCACTTTTCTACATCAAAAATGCCATGGCACCTTTTTTAGGCCAATTGGATCAAGGTCAGAGGAGAGCTCTGAAGATGGGAAAGAGTCCAGACACCCAGCCCCGCAAGGAATGCTTAAAGAATCTGGGTAAATTCAAATTTCTTTATTATGGTCACAGACCAGAGTTACAAATGAAAGTACATTAAAGATGCATTAAATGCATTAAGAATACATTAAAATGAAATGAAACAAAACATAAAAATGTATTTACAGATTGGTGGGATCATCAATGGACAGTCAAAGTCTGCTTAATTTTACAAACAGTAAACAAAATTTAGCTACGTTCAAGGAAACTAAATCATTCTGATCAGATAGCAACAGCTGCACATAAAAAAGATCAGAATTTCCTGGGTATTTTACCAGACAAGGAGTTATTAAATGGGTCAGTGAGTCCTTGTAGAAAATACCGTATAGCAGGACATGTGCTATAGTTTCAATAGTCCCTTGTCCACAGGGGCACAATCTCAGCTCATATGGGACTTTTTTGTATCAGCCCTCCAAAACTGCTGTAGGAAGGGCATTACAGCATGCTAGAGTTAGTGCCCTCCGAAATTTGGAGACAGTTACGTAATTTAGATATCTCGCTGTCTTATAAAGAAAAGCCTTGACTGCTCAAAAAAACATTCTTCCAGGTCTTTGATACACTGTTTGAATTCACTGAGTGCCCACTCATAGCCCATCATTAGGAACGCCTCCCTAGAAAAGCCAAGATGTTGGAGTTTTTGTAAGATAGTCCTGGACCATACTGATTTATAATTATCCTTAAAAAGGAAAGAATCCAAACCTATAGGGAAAAACAGTAGCTTCAGCCAATGTGCTATAATACAAATCCATGCACCTGTTTCAACTTTGGACAACCCTGCTTCCCTCCTTAATACCACATTTGGAATGCAGGGGGCTACCTGAAATATGCCCCTTAGGAATTTGGATTGAATCCTTTCCGGAGGAGTAAAGGAAGGGAAAGGTCCTAGCTGGGCACCAAGGAGTAACTGTATGTGAGCCTTAGCTGAGTATAGCTTCAGTGCTGCTGGGATATGCTGTGCTCCTCTGGTAAAATGAAAAGATTGGATTGCGGCCACTGTTTTTTGAGCATTTTGTATAACATAGTTTTGGTGCACACTGCATTTAGTGGAGCCATGAAAAACTATGCCCAAGTATTTAAAGGATTTGACTTGTTCAATATTCTGGCTGTTTATGCTCCAGATGTGCAGTTCAGGTCTCCTTGCAAAGGCCAAAATTTTGGTCTTGCTATAATTGATTTCAAATGCTTCCTCAGAGCAATAACTGGCCACATCATGGCTTGTTTAAGTCCAGTTTGCATTTGTGATAGGAATACTATGTCATCTGCATACAACAAAGTTGCAATAAGCCTGTTTGCCAATTTTGGAGGGTGATGTTCTAATTGATTCATATTGGCCACAAGTGGATTTATATACAGATTAAACAACAGAGGAGCTAAAATACAGCCCTGCCTCACTCCTCTGTGAATTGGAATCTCATTTATGTGATGGTCTTGCGTACTGCATCGAACTTTGATTCTAGAGTTCTTATAAAGATTATGCATGAGCAGCAGTAACCATCTATCAATGGGTGGTTGATAGAGGAGCTTGGACCAAAGCCTTGCTCTGGGAATCTGGGATCAGATGCAGACCTAAAATCAATAAAAGCGGTGTATAGTGTCGAACCTGTTTTAGATTATATTTTTCGGCCAGATGTTGAAGTATAAGGGCATGTCCATAGATAGAATATCTGGACCTGAAACCTCCTTGCTCATCTGCCAATATATGCTCTGAGTCAATCCAGTCAACTAATTTATTGTATAAGTGTCTGGCCTAGAGCTTATTTATTATACTTAACAAGCTAATGGGCCTATAATTAGCAGGCAGGTCTCGAGTGCCCTTTTTATAGATAGGCACGATGATAGCTAGGCCCCAATCCTCTGGAATCTGTGCAGTGCGATCAATATAGGTGAACAGGGAAGCAAGAACAGGGGTCCACCATTCCAAATTGTTGTGTAGTATTTCGGGCATGATGAAGTCATTGCCTGGGGCTTTACCAGGCTTTAGCTGATTTATGAGCCTCTTTACTTCAGCATTTGTGGCAGGAGCCCAGTTAGGGAGCAGGTTAACATTGAGATCTAAATCAATTTTATGGGCCTCTTCTTGTGAATATAATGCTCTAAAATGGTCTTCCCACACAGATGCAGATAAAAGGTGAGGAAGTAAAAGGGGCCTGTCAATTGAATGGGAAGCTATCAGGTGCCAGAACAGAGTGGAATTTCTAGCTTGAGATGCTGCTATCAATTGCTGCCAAGAAGCCTTACTGAATTCTCTTTGCTTATTTTGTAGAAGAGAATATCGTTTCTTCAGGAGCATAAAATCTTGGAATGCTCAGCTGGGTTCTCTTTATATAACTTAAATTCCCTGATCAGTTTACTTTTGGCCTCAGAACATTCTGCATCAAACCAGGGCTGAGAGGAATAAGTCCTGCCCCCTGGATTATCGCTTTCCCTTGATATCTGGGTGGAAATCACTGGCTGGAATAACCGAATCAGTCATGTAAATGTCTGCAAAGGAGAATCCCCAGACCTCTCTCTAACTATGGTGGGGTGGAATTGCAGTGCTGCTTGAGACAGAAGCAGCTGAGACATTTGCTCACTAAGTTGCTGAGTTCATTTGACAGGGACCAACCTCAGCTCTGAGTCTGAATCCCAAAGTGCGATGGGTTCTGTTTCCAAAAAGCAATTGTCAAATGCTTTTATAACTGTAATACTTGGAAGATGATCACTATCAGGTCGATTTTCTAAATAAAATTTTTGTACAGAAGTAATCAAATTCCATGAGATTAAAGTATAGTCAATCAGGGAAGGTCTTGAACCAACCCAGTGGGAGAATTCACCAGGGAAATCACTACTGATAGATCCATTCAATAAATATAAATTTAATTTGTTATTTGTTTATAACAGACACAGCCCCCTGTACTCCCCCGTTGAGTCTTTAGATTGCCGAATTAACAAAGGGGGAATTGTGACTGGTTCTGGGGGGTACTGGTGGAACTGAGTAAAAAGTGCCTTATCATTCATCCCCACCCTAGCATTTAGGTCACCAGAAACTATTACATAAGCTGAGAGGTTATTTAGCATAAGAGTACTTATGTATATTTCAAATTTAGTCCATAAGTTGTTAAATTGGGACCTATTTAGGAAGATAAACATTAACCATTAATAATAGAGCATTATTAAATTTTAACAGCACAGGCATTGCATAATCCTCCATTGGGTCTAACTGTATAATATTTGAACATCGTTTGGTTGAAATTTGTATACTTAATCCACCACACAAACTGCCTCGTCCTGCTCCAGGGGCTGCAGGTAGTGAGAAAGATTTATACCCACTTATATACAAGCTGCTGTCAAGCCAAGTTTCTTGGAGTAGGAGTAGGTCAAATTCAGCAATGTAATTTATGAAAGCAGTCTTTGGATTTAGCATTCCAACCTGCAATATTCCATGAGAGAATAGATAGGGATTTAAGAGCATCCGAATGTCAGTCTGAATTCCCAGATGTGACTGTTATTAATGGCAAATCCTGAGGGATGGTAGAAACACAAGTTGTTTCATGTTGATTGTTGTTAGACTCAGCTGACAAAGAGATACGTGTATGTTGGGTGTCAGAGAAGGCAACATCAATATCAGAGTAGGTTGTTCCTTATGCAATCATAAGGCCCAGAGCCAGGCCTCTGTCTTTGAGAAGTTGCCAACTGCTGGGACAAGAGTTCTTCACCTTTGTTGGTTTGGTCTTCAGCATCCCCATCTAGCCCACACGGAGATTTATTTGCATTTTCTGGGGGATACCACTGGGGAGCCACACTGTAGGAGGGTGTTAGTGATGCATCTGGATCCGAGGAAGACAAGAAGTGAACTTTTTCCTCAAGATCTATGTGCTTTGGATTCTCTAATTGATGTAATAATTTGTCAGGCTGCAGATTGTCAGAGACTGGGTTAGACACTAAGGATTCTCCACTGGTATTCTGGGTGGCTGGGCTTTTTATTACTGAAACAGTACCAGCGATTTGTTGATTGAATGTATTGCCACAGTCCTGAGTACAAGGTAGAGTCAGATTAATTAATGGCTTGCTGTGGAGTGTGTTATCACCAAAGTTTTTCTTAGTTCATCCAGTCTCTGTATAATGTCTGCTTGCTCTAGATCTGGGAGTCAATCAGCTTTTCTTCCAATGAGCCCTCAACAGACTCCCCAGCTGTAGATAACACAGTTTGTTGATTAGCACTCTTCTTTCTCAGGGTCATAGCTGATGAAACATCCTCAGAGTTATCTAAATTCAAGTTACTACACTTGAATTTAGTGGTAATACCCTCTTGGGAGAACTGATCCAAAAGTGGGCTAGCTTTCTCTGAGTAGAAGACACGTACTGGGAATGTTGAAAAGGTGCCCAGAAAGGGCTTCATTTTAAAGAGCATGCTAGGAACTGTAGGCTGCTTAAATGTTCACAGAACTCGCATGCAGCCCCTTCTAGATGGTAGCCATTCAGCATGTAATAAATCTATCAAAGAGTGTTTGCAACAAAGCAGCTGGCTCAGGGACGGAATAATTGCCTGTCTGTAGCCCCATCGTCCTCTATTCACTCTGTTGTTGGAAATCTGCAGGGTGATCTGACTGATCTGTAAGTAATAATTACACTTGTCTCGTCTCTGCAGCTTGACAGTTATACCCTCCATAGGTATTCCTTTCTCTCCTAGTAGTTCGGAAGTGGGGTCATCTCTGGATTCCCTGTTGGCTGCTCACTGTGTGTCAGTGTGAGCAGCAGCTGTCTTTCTAGCTTCTATTTTATTTGGGTGACTCTCAGTGTATTTTACAAAGGACTCCTTTAGTGAGTCAACCTTATTTTTAACAGAAGTTAAGAGTTCAAAGATTGAGATCACTGTTTGTGCTGTAAGCAGGCATTGCCTAGATATGAAGTCTGTTACATTCTCCATTTTTAAGTTTATATCATCCCCGTCCGGCATAAGCAAAGCGGCTGATGAACAAACAGCGGAAGTCCGGGGGGCGGGGGGCATCTTCTAACAGGGAAGAAGAAAGTTCTCTAAGCTGTTGACTTTCAATTTCTGTCTGTAGATCTCATTCCAAAGAATTATGAGTGTTATTTCTATCTGGGGAGGATGTAAGGTCAGGATTACTTACTGGACTTGTCTGTTTGTTGTATATTTGTCCATTTTCTGCTGCTTCAGAGGTTTAGATGGAATCTGTGTTGCAGATTGTACACGCTGTCTCTTCTTCCTTTTTCCCATTCTTGAGTCCTGGTTTATATTTTATCAGGTTATGACTGGAGCAGACAGATAACCTCTCATGCGATATAGTTTATAAAATAAATTAAAAATAAGAAAAATAAAATAGGATGTTGCAGGGTAAAATAAAATAATATAAAAGCAGAGAGCATAGACTCAAAGCTGCTCACCAGTCACCATCCTGATCCCTTGAATCTGGGTATGTTTTTTTCTTACAAAATGATGGCTGCAGGGATTATGACAGAAGTCTCCAAATATCTGAAGGGTTGTCACACAGAAGAGGAAATGGACTTATTCTCTATTGCTTCATATTACTATGTATTTAAAACAATTCTCTCAGTTCTGCCCAACTGTCACTCTATAATAGTCAACCTGATTCTGTATGTGGATCCATGACTCTTATGCCATGCTTGGCCCTAACTGTGACCTAACCAAAAGGTAATTTCATGAAGCCCATTTTTCAAGAACTTGATCAGAACCAACACAGACCCTTACCAGAAATGTTGCACGTGCTCAGACCCATCTGTAAACGTTTGTCTTCTATCTTGTCTCCATCTCAGGTGGTTTTATTTGGGTTGCATTTTTTCAGTTTCATATTATTTGGAATAATCTTGATATTATATTTTGATGAAGGACAGTACAGTGGTACCTCTAGTTACGAACTTAATCCGTTCCGTGACTCTGGTTGCAACTCGAGTTGGTCGCAACTCGAGGTAAATTTTCCCATAAGGTTCAGTGTAAATACGGCTAATCTGCCCTCCGAATTTGGTCGCACCACGAGGCAAATTTCCCCCATAAGGTTCAATGTAAATACATATGGTTAAACAGTTCTGAAACATATGCATTTTATTTTTAAACCACAAAAACATGAAAATAGTCGAGATGGTCGACTTCGCCATCTTGTACTCCAAGGCCAGATCAGTCACACGAATACCACAATCGTGCTTTTCTATAATGTCCTTCTTAAGTTCGATCGTCACTTTTTTCTTCAAAGCCTTATTCTTGCCAAGCCTGCTCTGCATTTTCTTTGGAGCCATGCTGACAAGCACACCAAACACCTTCCAAACGCCACAAAACATACCACAAGCCTCACTGAACATCTCCTTGCTACCGCGATCTCGCCCACAGGAAGCCGCGACCGCGTGGCAGCAGGGAAAATGGCCACAGATCCGGTTCGTAACTCGAGGTGGAGTTCGCAAGTCGAGGTAAATTTTTGGAGCCGGAGCTGGTCGTATCTCGAAAAATTCGTAAGGAGGCGCGTTCGTAACTCGAGGTACCACTGTATATAAATATGTTCAGTAAACAGTGAAATCAAATCCTTAGTCACTGACCAGCACTTTCTACAATTTCATATCAAATATTTGAAACACAAAAGGTTAGGAGATTAAGGGGAAAAAAAGAATAAAATAATAGGTAAATACATTAAATGTAAATAAAATAGGCTTTAAAATAATATCAATATATACTGTTAGGAAAATGCAACAGCTGAAACATTCATACAGTATCAATACTAAACTACCACTAAAAATTAATGCCTATCTGAACACTGTAACACTAAATAATGATCTTCTAAAATACTATTAAAGTTTATACTAGAAACCAATAATTTCTTAGTGAGTTTTATGGCAAACTATTGCAATTTCATAAAATCAGTAAAAATGCAATAAAAGGAAATGGGTTCAATTATCCTATATCTTCTGCTTTTTTATTCAGCTGCACCATATCTGACAAGCTGCGAGGGAATACAATGCAATATTTTACTATTATAGCCAAATGCATTCTTACAAATAATATAAAATTCATGAATTATTAAATCACTCATTATCAGGCACATGATCGAAACAAGGAAAGAATTAAATTATGCTCAACTATCAGCCATCAGCCAACAGAATAATCTTGATGTTATATCCTATCAGACTCTACAAGGAGTGGCACAACATGTATTATTATTAATTATAATAATAATAATTTAATTGATCACTTTATATGCCACTTGAATTGCTGCAGCACTTCTAGGCAACATACAACAATATAATGAATAAAATTTAAAACAGCCAGAAAGATAGAAGAAAAATGGCAGTAGAATACATTAGGACACACACTGGGGAAGCAGCACAACTGCACAATGTAGATGCATTGCTCAAGTCACAATCAAGTCAATCTGCAAAGCAGGGGTCACAAATCTCCCTCCTCCAATGCCTGCTGAAGAAGGGCACTGCAGAAGCACCCGGCCTGGAGACTTCAGGAGCAATCTGGCTCTAGAGGGCAGAGCACCCACTAAGAAGATGTGGCCACATCATGGGTGTCTACAGGGTGTAGTCAAAAACGTCAAGATGGCTGCTATGACACATAGTCGTGATTGCACCATTACAGCCACCATCTTGACTTTTTTGACCATACCCCATGATGCTCTGGGCACATTATCCTTGACCAAATCTTTTTTACCTGACCAAAGTAAAGACATGTAGAAGTTCTCTGAATGGTCTGGGAATTATAGCTGTAATACACTTAACACAGCACTCTCTTGAAAGGTAAAACATGCATAAGCATTTCTATCAATTACGTGTTTCTTATATGAGATATTTAAAAATCTTCAATGGTTTTTTTTTAAAAAACACCTGGTACCCAGGACTTTACTTTATAATAATTTTAGTGTTTGTTCCTGTTAATGTCCTGCTGGTCTGCAAGACAGAAACAGGGAAAAACCAGCCTAATTTTGGAATCTGGCAATAGGATGTCCTCTTCCTGTCAGCTGACAATTGAAAGGAAAGGGAAGCAATGGGACAGCCTTCTCGATACAGCCCAGCCACTGTGAGGGCTTCTTCTATTTGCTTACACAAATACTAGAATCTCTAACGTAGCTGGATTCAGAACAAGGTGACCTATCCTCTGAAAAGATATCATAACATCCATTACTGCAACTCAATATACCCAAGCAACTGAAAGGGAGAGTTGTTCTTGATTTCCTTATTTTTAAAAGTGTGATGGGAATCAATCCTCACTTTGTGTCAGATAAGAGAAACTGCTTTGGCTTAAGACAGAATTTGAAGAGCCTTCTTTTGACATCTGTCAGGGGAGAAACCAGCTTTGTTTCACATCAAAGCTGTTTCACACCCCAAAGGACTAACATACATATCAAAGGAAAAGCTAGGTGATATTTATGTGGGAAAGGCTTTTCTGACATCTGATTCTATGGTGAAAAATTGCAAAAGATGGCAAAAGAGAAGAATTACTATTTGTATCTTTTCCCCAAATATAATTTGCCAGTTATACTCTTCTTCTTCTTCTTCTTCTTCTTCTTCTTCTTCTTCTTCTTCTTCTTCTTCTTCTTCTTCTTCTTCTTCTTCTTCTTCTTCTATTATTATTAATATTATTATTATTATTATTATTACCACCACTACCATCATCATCTTCATCATCATGGTTTTCAATCTGTTTGTATTTTCAGTTACAGAAAAATTAAAGGTTTCATATCCAAGAAAAACCAAAGGACAAGTTGTCCCCACGCAAGACAGGAGAAGCTTTGCTTAAGGCCCTCACTCAGTCCTGTATACTGTGACACTGGGAGCTGGAAGTGACTTCAGCTGAATACAGGTTGCCTTCATTTGGTGACTACAATTGGGACTCAGTCATTAAGCAAAACAGTTGCTAAGTGAAACTGCGACAGTGTTTTCAGTCTCACTTTGCTTTACAGATCTGCAAGGTCGTAAATATGAGGATTGGTCACAAAGTTTTTCATCACTGTCATAACTGCAAAACATCATTGTATGAGGCAGTCACTAAACAAGGACTACCTGTATATTAATTGGTGTGGGTGTAGAAATTGGGCATTAAAAAAATTATGTGCACAACCATAAAGGACTGTTTTTCCAGTTTTACAATTGCTCATCCAGTCCTGCCTGGGCCAGGGAAGGGATTAATCCTGAAGAGTCAGCATGAAGGGTTCAAGCAGGTTCTAGACCGTGACAGTCAATTACAGGAGCTTTCCAGTTGCTGTGCATGAAGCAGGTGCACTGTGTCCCCACTCCAACCAGGTTGCCTTAGCCAGGGGTTCACCTAGAAGAAAATGGCTTCTGCACATCTGCTGCTGCTCCTGTGCTAAAGCTGCTAGGTAGACTAGGTAGGTCGAGCATGGCTGCTTCAAAGTGAGAGGCTCCTATTGTTCTGAGGGTGCACTACACTCAAGACTTCATCAAAAACAAACCCTCCTTCCCCTGATTTTAACGTCTGCCTCTTGAGAAAAGAGCTGCCATTCCCACATTCAACTTGTGAGAGATGGATAAAATATGTTATTATTGACAGATAGTAGCTTGAGCATACTAAGAGGGCAGCTGTGTGAGAGATAAGGAAGTAGTGTTAAGTGTTATGGTTATCAAATAGTGGCAGATGGAGAGAAAGTTGTCTCCTTGTGTGGGACAATGTAAATAAAAACTAATTTAACCTGGGGCAGTCTTTATCAGTATAATGCAATTAGCTGAAACCTTGAGCAAATTACCATAGACTTGCAATGGATGAGGTGGGAGGGACCAGGAAGAAATCATAGAGCGGCCAGAAAGACTGTACACCCTGAGTACCTTAGCCAATGGGGAAAAGGGGAGGGACTTGCGATCAGGAATGTATATAATTAGGCCGGAGTGTGTATGTGGGTGTGGCTTCTTATTTGCAAGGAAGCCCACCAGCCTTTGCAAACGCTTCCAATCAACTTTACTTCTGACTAACCCAGAGAGATTTGTGGTGCTTGTTTCACACAAACTGTACCTAACTGAGGCTTTAAGTAGCTTCTCCCCAGCTTGCTGCTGAATCCAGACTTAAAGGGCTCTGCACCCTTTCCAACAAGGTTGCCTGCAGGGTTGGTCAAAAAAGTCAAAATGGTGGCCACAATGGTGCAATCAAAACTCTGCCTGTTTTTTATGTACATTGTGACACACATCAAAGATGGGCAGAGCTTTGGTCACACACCATTGTAGTGAATTGTGATGAATTCTTTAAATTCTTTAAAAATCAGACAATGTGATTTTCTGGATTTTTTTTCTCATTTTGTCTCTCATAGTTGAGGTATACCTATGATGAAAATTACAGGCCTCTCTCATTTTCTTAAGTGGGAGAACTTGCACAATTGGTGGCTGACTAAATACTTTTTTGCCCCACTGTATTTATAAATGATGGTAGATTTTTTCCCTTACCTGAGATGGCTGAGTCATGTATGGCTTTCTAGATTTAGGATCAGAAGACTCCTTTGTGCTGGCAGCCAGTCATGGGAGCAAAATAACCTTAGAAGCCATTTGCAAGTAGAGATTTTCTTTATGGGAAGGTTATGAACTCTTTTAAAAAGGATTTTTTATACCTCCGTAACTTACTCTGTGAATTTGTAGTTCAGATATACTACGATAAGAGTGTGATGGTCATTATGAAATCAGATTCAGTACTTGACCAAGTTTGAAAGTTTAATTACAGAGTAAGCAAATGGTTTTTCTGATGCATCTAATGAAAAGGTTGTGCAAGGCTCCTCCAGCAACGCTTGTAAGGACAGAATGCAGCTGGACACCCGATATGCAGCGAAGTCAGAATCTGATGCTTCTTTTGTTCTGCATTTCCTGCTGTGACCCGGGAGGCAAAAGGAAAGTTGTATTTATAAGTGGGTACTGTTCAAGGAGATGACAAAATAAGACTCAGCAGTGTGGGGGATAAAATAGTGAAATGTTATTAACAACATATCATTGATGGTACGAACAAAACTCTTTGTTATGGTCCAAGGCCAGCATTCATGCATTTTAAAACAGATGAGACACATTTAACATTCAGCAGAAGTGTCATAAAAATGTGGAGCCTAATGGAGCCAGAAGGTTTCTGGAGGCCATCTGGGGAATTTCCCAACACTATGTCAGGCAGCTCTATTGAGGATCTAGTTAGCCCCTTTTTCTGAACACCAGTCCTGGGATGCACCTTGGTTTGTTGGGAAGCTGCAGGACATGAAGCAAGAGAAACACACCTAGAGCACCTGTGGAGGTGAATCTGGTTGAGCATTAATTAACTGGGACCAAATCATGGCCATAATTGAAGCGACAAACTACTGTGAGTACAGAAGATTCAGAAACATAAGAATTTGATCAATCAATAATTTCCCTTTTGGTAAATGGGATGGCAACTGCTATGCCCCAAATTCTAGGCAGTTGGCTTGTTTTCTCCAGAAAGTTAAATCGTGATGCCAACATAGGTCCCCACCAATCAACACTGGATTTAAGCAATTCATCTGGATTGTTCCATTTCATTTGTTAAGGGAATAAAAGATTATTTCATTTGAAGTGAGCTTGGCTCCTGGTGAATTCCACGGACATCTCCATGTTGAATTCTTGGCAGCAATATGGAAATGGTTCACCATTGCCATCTGGGATATTTTCCAACTTTCAGCCTAGCTAAAGCCTTGGGATGTCCTGGGATTTCTCCAATCCAAATACTAACCAGAGATTAATTTGGCTCCTGAGCCAAATTAATTTCTATGGGGCTCCAAAATGAGAAAACATTTCTTTTAAAAAGCCACAGAGAAGGGACAGGCTTTTACAGTTCTTTTCATTAGAAAAAGATGGGCTCAGCCACATTTTCCTTTATTACAATCAATTTTTATAAGTGCTGAGCAGGAGGGAAGGCACACTGCTAGTCTCCAAATGCACATTTTCCCCCAAAATAGGACACTCTGGAGGTTACCCTGGTTGCATCTTGCCAGCTAGTTTGGCAAGCTCAACAGGCTGCTTTGCTAGTCCTCCCCAAGTGTTTGCTCCCAGCCAATGCATCCTGGAATGCTGGAGTAACTCATAAGTCTATCAACTGATTGTGACTCAAACAATCTGGGAGAGAGGTTCCCTCTTGCATCCCTTTACTTCATAAAACCACACTAAAGTGGGGATCAGGAATTGTTCATGGTAGCTTCTATTAGAATTGGATGCATGCTAATAGGGAGGCCTAGGGAACACTGTCCTCATGGACATCCATGAAGGGGAGTCAAAAAAGTCATGACGGCAGCTGTGGCCACATGATTAAACCTCCACCCCTTTTTTTACATGCTTCATGGACACGCCTGCTCTACCTACTACCTATTAATCCCTACTGAATAGGGATGGTCAATAAACAATTTTTGCTTGAGAATCTGCACTGTAAAATAAACTAGACCAGCTGGGAGACAAAGCAATTGCCCCAAGAATGATGCTTTTGAGCAACTGAGAAGCCCCTGCATTCCAAATGGGGCGAAGGATGTAAGCTGATGTGATTGGCTTTTTATTGTCAATTCTAGATTAATCGCCCTTAGTCATTTCTGGGTGCTGTTTTCATGATTGATTTAATGCCCCAGAACTATATCCCATGATACAGTCAACAGTTTGATTCTGTTCAGGTTAACATCTCATTAAGAGAGCCTCTTCTCAGGCAAATGTCCATAGGACTGCAGCCTTAATTCTGGCTGAATTATAGCCACACTTTTACTTAGAATAGCATGGGTTGAAGAATATGTGCCTGTAGAGAAATGGGAACATTAATTTGCAACATGCTTGAAGGTTCATGAAAGTGACAGTCAGAAAAAGAAGTTTTCTGCAGGCAAAATCAGGCAAAGCCATTGTTGGAAATCAAGCTGTGAAAGAAAGAAATCCCAGGACAATAAAAGCCACAAAAGAAGCTATGTTTTTCCTGTGGGAGTATGTTTTGCATTTCTCAAGAAAGAAAAAGCTGGGCCAACCAAAGGACAGTTTTAATCATCTAGGCTTGCACCGTGCCAGGGGTTCTGATGAAAAGGAGAGTCCTCCCAAAAGATAAAGATCAAAGGATACAAGCTAGGACAGGGAGGAGAGTACAGATAAAATTCCAGCTCTACCTAACATTATTACCTAGCAAGCCTGTGCAGTTTCCCCCTTGTCTTGCCTCCCAACAGTTCATATGAAATATAGATGCAAGATTTTTCTCCCTGTCTCCTTCCAGGTTAATCTCTCTCCCCCTTCCCCTTCCTTCCATTTCAAAACACTTTCTCCACATGCATTTCTCTGCTATCACCTCTTTACATCCTTACCATTCCTTATCTTCTAACAGGCTGCCCTTGTCCTGGTCTTCTTTTCAGATTTGCTCACAGTTTATGATTCTCAAGCAGCAAGGCAATTCTCATCCCAACATACTATCACTCACCTGATCTGTTACGCAAACAATCATATCTCCATTCTCAGGTCCTGATATCAGGGAATGGGCCATCAAATCTGCTTCTTGTCTCAAAAAGAGTATTTTGGAATATTACCCCAATATCAGAGAAAAGGGAGAGGGGACTGAGATAGACGTCAAAACCCTTGTCTGGTTTTTCTTTTACATGACAGAAAAGAACATGTTCATTTGGTCATGGAAAAGTCCTAAAATGTTAGCCATTGGGCTCCAGGGGGCATTCTCATTGCTTTTTACAGATTGATGAGGAAAGATTTCAATGATAAAATCATCCTAATCTTAGATTGAATTTTAAATCAGTCTCAAAACTTAATCTTACCCTAAACCTGGAACCTAAACCATAATATGGCCCCAGATAGACCAACTAAGATGACAGTGGGATTTCTCCACTAGACTGAGCTGTAATTGCCTTCCTATACATCCACTTGTTTGCTAGCTGCTATGAATTAGGCAATCAGCAGGATGCAACCTATATACAGATTCTTGGAAATAAGCCCCCTTAATCAATGGGACTTACTTTGAATGCACATGTATAAAGTTATCACTGACACAGCAGTGTTGATTTCTTGGCAAAATGTGGAAGAGGCTTGCCATTGCTTTCTTCCAAGATGTTTTTTCAGCTAGACTATATCCTTGGAATTCCCCAGAGGTTGTCAGCCCTTTGGGGTAGGCCAGGTCAGGAAACAGACACTTCAAGGATTCTAGGAATGTTGCTTCACTGTTGTAGGGTATAATGCTAGAATCTTAAAAGCCTGTCAGAGTTTCTGTCTAACCCATCTTATGCCAAATAGAATCAAGGGGGGAGGAGTTATTTTGAGTTTATTTCACACTCTTTCCTCTTTCCCAGATGGAGTTGTCATTTTTCCTCTCTTTACAACACATACATTCCTTCATCAAAGTTATCTCTAAATTCCTTTATCTCCCATCCAAGTACTAACAGGCTCGTCTCTACCATGCTTCCAAGCTCAGAGACATTAATGTACCGGAACTATATGATGAAGGCCTGTTCCTCAATGGGCAGAACCATCCCCTTCATTCATCGACTTCTTTCATGGACTCCAGAAACATCCAACAGCCTGACTATACTGTTAGCAAGAGATCAGTAATGAGGCTGGGAAGGCTGGGAAACATCTCCATCTTTTCATTCTCTTCTACTTTGTCTCCCCATGGCAATCAGTTCTTGTCAACATTTTCAGTATATTTGGGGCCATGAAGAAGGTAAGCCAACTTTGGGTCTTAAGTACTTTGGGCCCCACCTCTTGCTATTTTGGAACTTTTCAGACATCAGAGATTCATGACATTGGTAAAAACCCATTATGGAAGATGGCAGGGAGACGGGAATCCGACATTTCCTATGACGCCATGAGATGCTTGCCCAGGTACTATGCAACTGAGTCCTTTTAAAGTTTTAAAGCTTTTAAAGTGTGAGTCTTGGTACCCTGAAATCTTACCCTGCAAATCAGGTTAATGGCTATTCTTAGCTTTGCTAATGGTGGTTCTTCTCCCCCATCTTCCCTGGGGCTCTGTGCTGCCGACTGCTTTCTACTCTCCACAAATGTAATCTTAAGCGTCAGCAGAATCAATTCAGGCCTTCACCTAACACTAACTTCGTGGCCCAGTCAAAGCCTTGAAATATAGAATGAATATTTTGCAAGAGAAGGCAAATGTTGGGTGCATCTAGAAAATACTGCAGCTTTACTGTAAACAGCAGGGAAAGTAATTATTTCTGGGGTGGATCGATTCTTAATGCAGTTTGCAGAGGAAAGAGGCTGTGGCTGTATTTGCTGAGCTTGTAATGCTACATCCTATTTTGGGAGCATTTTCTTAATTGCTTTCCTTCAAGTACACAAATACATAATGGCCTATTTTGCTTTTGCATATAAAGCAGCGGTGATATAACTAGAACAGCCTGAATGAGCAGCTGCTTTATCTCAGTGAAAATACTCTGAAACTTTGGGAAGGAGGAAACCTAATTATTTGTTTTTTCCTCAACTTTGCCATATCAGCTGCTCTTTTTTAAAACTCAGTGATTATCCTTTCTTTTCTTTACAGAATAATCTGCTTGCCAACCAAGTTTGACAAAAGTAATTTGAAGATCAAGGTATTTCCTTACATATGAATGCACACCTACTAATTTCCTGCCCTTTCTATTATAAACAAAAATTAACATTTTTTTAGCCAGCTGGGGGAGAAATGTATACACTAGAAATGTCTGAATTATAGGATCTTTACAGAGATTTGCTCAAAAGTGCTTCAAATCTTCCAAAATAGTTAGGATCATTTGGATTATTCTAGTTATTTTTTTATATGATGTACAATTCTAAAACTTATAAAATGCATTTTTTTCAATCTATAATATTTAACCCATATAATCAAGGCATCATTATCATCATTGTCTTTAAATTGAATTGCCCAAATAATAATCATTAGTTAATGAAAAAATAATGCAAGCAACCCTTGCCCTGATTGTTCACATTCTTTCCTCTTTCTATACTGTCTAGTTAGAAGATACATATCAGATCTCTAGATGAAGAAGGGACCAATAGGTAGTGTGGTGACACAGGTTTCACACACTGGATATTCTCTACTTCTTCTTACCAAGTGGAATTTTCTTAAATGGGATTATGGAGCCATTTCCTTCCTCGCTTCTAAGGGAGAAACAAAAAAGCCATAATGCAGGTGGGCAACATGTGGTCTTTTAGATATTCCTAAACAACAACTCCATCACACTTTCCTGCAAGGGCTCTGAGATATCACAATGATATGCTCTGAATCAGTGCTGGCTGGGGAATTCTGGAAGTTGAAGTCCACACATCTTAAAGTTCCCAAGGTTGAGGAACACTGCTCTAAACCTTAACACATATCCCAGCTTTCCAGTGGTATCTGCAGGATATGGAATAAAAACTCAAGATGGTGACCCCAGTGGTGTGATCAAATCCCTTCTCTTCCTTCTCATATAAAAATGAGCAGAGATTCATCACAGCATCAATTTTTTGACCATACGTCATGGACACACCTGCTGCTTCCTAACAAAGAATTTTGATCTTCCAATTGCTACTCAGGCTTCATAATGCAATCTTCATTTATTTACTGCATCATATTTCAGGAGTATAACCCAGTGGATACCTCTTTCTTTTCATTGTTTAGAGCTATCCTTTAAAAAGAAAGCAATCTTATAATCAATAGAGGTGATATGTATAGCTCAGGGTTCAACTGTGGAGTCCTTGGGGTTCTCTGGGCTTGGTTCTTTTCTTGCAAACGTTTCATTACCCGGCTAGGTAACATCTTCAGTGCTAAAATGGGATGGGGTTTGCTCTCTATTTATATACTGTGGCATGCCTTGCCAGTGCTGGTAAGGGTGGGGGTTTTGTTTTGCTCTTCTGACAGTTCTTTGATTGGCATATGTTTGCTGCTTGATTGTATGCCTGGTAACCTTTGCTTATCTGGGTGATGATTGCTGGTGATTGATTGCTGGTGAGGGATCTTCTGGTCTTTTGTCTCTTTTGAATAGTATGTAGATGCTGTTAATCTCTATGTGTCTGTTAATTGCTGCCTTGTCTGAATGCCAGGCTTCCAAAAATTCTCTTGCATATTTGGATTTAGCTTGGTCTAAAATGCTGACAGTTTCCCAGTTAAAACTATGGTTGAGTCTGTCCATGTGTTGTGAGATTAAGGAATTTTCATCATGTCTTCTGACTGCTAGTTGGTGCTCATGGATGCGCTCTGCTAGTCTTCTGCCTGACTGTCCTACGTAGTGTTTGTTACAGTCCTTACACTGTATGTTGTAGATGACTCCTGCTTTTTCTTCTTGGGCTACTGGATCTTTTGGTTTACTTAGGGTATTTTGGAGTGATTTTATCTGTTTATGTGCTACAGAGATGCCATATGGTTGTAATAGTCTGTTGGTGGTTTCTGAGATGTTTCTGATGTATGGCAGTGTGATCCTTTTCATAGCTTGTGTAGGTTGTGTTGTAGTAGGTTGAGTGGTCAGGCACTTTTTGATAAAATTACGTGGATATCCATTTTGTTGGAAGATGTTGTATAGGTGGTCTTTTTCTTTTTTCTGCTGTTCTGGGTTGCTGCAATGTGTTTGTGCTCGCTTGAATAATGTTCTTACACAGCTCCTCTTGTGGGAGGTTGGGTTGTTACTTTGGTAATGGAGTATTTGATTGGTGTGGGTTGTCTTCCGATGAACTTGGGTTTCTAGTTTCCTGTTCTTTCCTCTGCTGATGAGGATATCCAGGAAGGGTAGCGTGTTGTTGTTTTCTTCCTCTCTGATAAATTTTATTCCTTTGAAGATGCTGTTAATGGTTTCATGTGTCTTCTCTAGTTGTTTCTTTTTTATAATAACAAATGTGTCATTTACATACCGGATCCACATATTCACCTCTATTGGTACCACATATGGTACCACATATGGGTGTCAAACGCTTCAGATAGCACACAAATGGGAGAAATTTGCATGCAGGCAAACCTCCACCAAATAACAGCTATTTTTTCTACAAGAATGCCTAAGACAGCATACCCCACCCCACAGCACATAAATAGAAAGCAAACCCCATCCCATTTTAGCACTGAAGATGTTACCTAGCTGGGTAATGAAACGTTTGCAAGAAAAGAACCAAGCTCAGAGAACCCCAAGGACTCCACATCTTATAATCAATTCACATCATACACATGGGAGCTCCAGTATGCTTTTGTCTTTCCTGGAGTCTTGCTGAGTTTTGAACGCAATACTTATGCTTGCTTAGATTGACCATGCAGCCCCAGAAGTATCAACTCTTTGCAACTTTGCTTCTCTTGACCACTGGGGCAATGTCTGGACTTTGGCAGCCCAGACCTGGTAGCCCTAACTGGAAGATGCCACACAAAGTTATCTCAACATTTGCTCTGCTCAGAACATAAAATACCAGAGAAGTAGCTTGTCTTTTGCAAGCATCAATTAATAAAACTCATAATTAAGAGGAAAACCTTTATTTAAATGCACAGCTAATTGATTTAACATCTGACTTAGAAATTGTCCTTATATTTTTCAGGCACTTAACTCCCCAATACCACCTAGGATTAGAGAATATAGATTGTCCCCTGGGCCAGCTTATTGCCTTTGGAACGATACAGAGGCCTGGGGCAGAACTGTTCTTAAAACACAGCTATTGTACATTAATTAAATAAGAACAAGAAAATTGGAAACAATGGTACAAGTTTCTCCTACTTCCCATTAAAAACAACTACTAGTATAATCTAATAATCCATAACCACTGGAATAGATGGTATTAGCAGTGCAAGAAACAAATAAGAACTAAATGTAAATGCGTATTAATTATATTAAAGAAATAGGAAATCTATATAATGTATAAAATCCTATAAAGCTTAAACTGCAATAACCTAAGGGCAAGTCTGTTAAAGGCTTATTCTGGCGAAGTTTAAGCTTAATGAAATTTGGGGAGAAATAAGCAGCTTGTATGTATTACACAGAACAATGGAGTGGAAGCCAAATGGAATTCTGTTGTTCTGGTACAGCCAAATCTGAAAAAAGATGTGGCCTTTTCAAGGGTGTGGTTAAAAAAAAAAGTCAAGATGGTGGCTGTGATTGTGTGATCCAAGCTCTGCCTGATTATCTTAAGTGTACTGCATGTGCAATGTGCTTAAAAAGCAGATGGAGCTTCAGTTGCGCCATCTCCCCAAAATTCTCCTCAGCTGTCTCTTCTAAAAATATGAAATATTCCATTCAGTGTTTCATTTCTCAGTAATATTTATAGACACACATGCACACATGCACACAAACACACACACACATACATTGATCACTGATCATTCTGAAGATCTGACAATTAGCCTAATATGGCCTTTCACATTTGAAAAGATTTCTGGTTGACAAGAAAAATAAGTATTTAGCATTGAGGTTTCAGATCATATCTAATCATTTTCACGATCAACTGATGAAGGCCCACCAATCAAATGTTTTCAGTTGTTAGCTTCATGTTCATACTCACAACTGAAATGATGTGTTTAATCTTTAAAATTTCACCTTCTAAATTTTGTGATGTGTGAAAGTTGCCTGGTAGTACAATCCTTGGAAATTCCCCTCCAATCATGGAAATTCCTTCTCCTATCATGGAGAAGGAGATCCACAGAAAATTCTACTAATACAAGACATAGTGGAATTATTCCAAATACACTGTAACTTTTTCTTCTTCTTCAGCTGTCTTTTATAGAGTGATTCTGCAAGTGAACTGGCTCTTCTCTGACATTTTTGTGAACGGAACTGTCTTTTTTTTCCCCTATAGCACTGTTGGTGGGTTGGTTGCTTTCCCTGTTTATGTTCATGCATTCAGCATCTTGCAAAGGAAAAGAAACACTAAAATGCTAAGCAACATGAAACAAAATATTTGAAATGAATTCAATCCTGCCATAGCATATTAAATATTTTAAGAATTCTGAGTTAGCTAAGCCAGTCATCCCAATGGAAACATTTGTCCCCATATCTGCTTTCAAAGAACTAAATATTTCTATAGTAAGCTTTCAAAATCTGGGTCTGAACTGGTGCCATTATTTTCAGGTTCTCATTAAATGACTATGGAAAGTCAATGTGGGCAGTTTCAATGGCATCTGTGCACAATACATTTATAAATGAAAAATTATATGAATAGAACTTCCTGTTATACAATAGATTTTAAGGGCAGATGTGAATAATAATGCTGCAAAAGCTAATAATCAGAAGTTAATACATTCTGAGCAGAATTCATGGATTATATTTAAACTATCTCAAACTCTTATTTGAAAAAAAAAATGCATTCCACTTTTTTCTTCCTGGCAGTGTTACAGAGTTCAGAGACATTCACCAGCTCCTTTCACTCTGAAATGTTTTAAGAGCTATTTCTAAAACAAACCTTCCTTAGCTAGCTGCTATTGCAATGATTTAAACCAAACGAGAAGTGACAAGAGCTGGAAGTAATTCATTGAATACAAAAGATATACCCTTACCAAGTAAAACCCAATGTCAACAGGAAAGATAACTTAGTTCTAGCACAAAGTTTCCATAGTGACTAAATGTCTTTTGGATCAGAGGAAATTGCACTTCCCAATAAATCTGCGGGCAAGCATGTCACAAAGCATAGCATGCATGAGGGTACATGCAATGCCTCTCCAATCTATTCCACGCACACGCAAAATGTGATTCTGTTTTGAGATATTTGAGTGGAAGCGGGCAAAGAGAAGTGGGCATATAGGGAACTGCTAATCACATTTGTCTAAAGCCCTGGACCACTTGGAAATGGAAAAACTGAAACTACAATGTATAGTGACATTCACAAAGAACCAGTAGAATAATAAGTAATAATAAATTGCTACCATACAGGTTGGTACATCATTGAAAATGAACCAGTGCTGTATTTTCTACTTCACCATTTGAATCCTTAAATTGAAAATCTAACCCTAACCAGAACTGACCCTGCTTAGGTTATTTTTTTTCCAAAATCAGCTAGATGCTTTTGTTTAGCTAAACCTACCCCTTGAATTCACTTACAAGTTCAACTGCTTTGAAACACAACTATTTCATAGTCAGCCCCTAAATCTCTTAGGAGACCCAAAGTCTGATGTCTGTATTGATTCCAAATACATCAGTTTTAATATTTGAAAGTAATATATAACAGAACACCCCAAGTGTACTAGGAAACTGTTTCTGTTCAGGTGCCCTAGATCTTCCTATTGGTCAAAGCAGCAAGGAACATGAAAAAAATTAACTGCATAGAATAAAAATACATTACTTGATCCTTATACTGTATTACTTTCATACAGCTGTATACATGTATAGGAACTACATAATGAAAAAATATTAATTTCATATATGTTTGTATTGCAATAACATCTTTGAAATATTGTGCTAACATTTTAATAGCCTGTTTTTATGGCATTGCAATTCTATTAAACAAGCATTTTAGAGTAACTGGAGACTCACTGTATTGGTACAGAGGTCTGCAAAAAAAAAACACTTTACGTGTATAGCTGTACATGTGAGGGCTGTTAACAATCTGATAGTGTTTTAGAATATATAAAACATTTTCTGGGGACAGAACATTTTGAGGGACTTCTGAATGTTCTGAATGCTCCGTACCTATCTGGGTGTAATGCATTAGCCCAGAAAACATCATCATACTTTTGCACTTTCCTAATAATTAGAGGTTTCCAATTATGTAGCAACTTTGGGGCATAGTGCAAAGATTTCCCTTTTCCTCTCTCTGCATCAGTGCACAAATGTTGAGCAGAAAAAATGTGCACGTGCAAGTAGAAAGCACAATGGCATCCAGTACAATCATATAGGAATCATACAGGATATTATCTATTAGGGGATTGGTGAAAAGGAAAAGGAAATTAGGAGAGTCAGATCTCTCAAACCATTTAATAAAAAAAATGCTCTGATGGAATGTTTACCAAGTTCAGGAAAGGTCTAGAACCCAAGTTGTCATCAGCATGATTAACAAGCAACAACCAGAAAACTAACAAAGTCCTAACAAATTAGGACTTTGTTCTCCTTAGGCCAGTACTGACAGTCTGTGTTGACCATGTCATGCCTATACTGTATGATCCCTCAAGCACAATGGATACAGTCTCTGCAGCCTATGAACCTTTGGGGGCCTTCAAAAAATTATTTTAAAGTTTTGGTTTATTTTTTTTTAAATAATGTACTGCTCTTGAACAAAAGAAAATTCCCTGAAAATTACTGAAGAATATGGGTCCAAAGAATACCTTTATAACCCTATGCATCCAAATAACAAGGGCCAACCCACAAAGATGTGGCCTACAAGGGTCTTAATTGCTCTGCCTCCAGTACAAAGCCGTGGAAGTTCAATGACAGAAAATCATGTTAATCTGAACTGGCATTTCCAGGCAATGAAATTGGAGATGTATTCTAACTTCAAGGGTCAATGGACAGACCTGAACTAAGACCTGCACAAAGGAAATGGGAGGAGATAACAAAAGTGCCAGACTGGATTGCTAGGAACATATTTTATTTTTTATAAATAATAAAAATTGTTTATAAAAATAAAGCTTTTCAGACTATTAACCATGTTAGTCTATTACAGCCCAACCGAATCAAGAATTTTGGGTAACTTAAAGACTAACAAATGATTTATGATATAATATTTATATATCAATCAAATATCTGAGGAAGAAGACTGAGATTGATGAAAATGTTTGCAATCTACCAGTCAACCAAAAATATGTTTGTTTTTAAGGTGATGTATGAAGTTATTTTTTAAAAAATCAGATAATTTAAAAAACTAGAAAATTGAGTAGAGAAGTATTGTGTTATAAGGTAATACTAAATATTACTAAAGGAAAATAAAGGAATCCACCCAGAGTCATATAGGTTAGGGTGCCTATAAATCAAACAAGCAAACAAATAAATAATGAACAGATCATTTCAGAAATAATTCCAAAAAATATGAGAGGAGATCAAGTTATATTATTGACAAATTTAAAAAACATAATTTATTCCACACAGTATCCATCCTAGAGTGTTCAATTATTAATCTACTTGTGAAATAGTAACGATGACAACCGTCCCCACCCCAAGAACGGTTCTACAACATTCCTGATAATTTGGATAAAACCATGAGCAGAGTAACCATGCCTTTGAGCTATGGTGTCTACGTACAGTCCCACTTCCAATGCTGGAGCGGAACGCTTTTCAGTAAGGCTGCAGGCAGGAGGGCGTAAGAGCCCACGTCCTGTTTGTTAGACCGCAGAAGCAGCTGCATGGCTATCTGGAAAGAGGGCCCTTTCTTTACGTCTACATTAGTTTTTACAGATTTTTCAACTTAAAGGATTGTATTTTTTTAGAAACAATTTTGAGAGGATTTTTTCAACAAATCTAGCTTGACCAAGATGACTATGGCATCCAAACTTTGTTAGTAGAGGTAGAACTTTTGAAATTTAGTTGGTTTTCCTTTTGAAACATTTTTAGGGCAGCTAAAAGCGATGAATAAGGCTGGAGTCAAGCACACGCCTTGCTGCATGTGATAATTTATGGATATTTGAAAAGGAAGAGGAAAAATGCTCCAGAGGCTCCTTTTTCATGACAATCTTTCATGGATTTACTACAAACATCTGCCTGCCAGGCAGTGCTGGTGCCATTTGGTGCTGGGGCGATCAGAGGAAGCGGACCAAGCGGAAAAAAGAGAAATATTGATTGAACAGTCAAGGTCTCGTTCAGGCCAGTGAACATGCTGCTGTTGAGGTAGAAATGAGTTTTCCCTGAAGGGTAATTGAAAGACAAGTGAAAATGCTTCTTTGAGAACGCAAAGGTTTTGTCAGGTGGCTCCAGAAAATATGGACAAAAAGAAAAAAGAAAGAGCTGATTGTTAAGAGCTTTGCAGAATACAAACCATGGCAGGCCAGGCCACGGGCCCTCACAGGCATCACAGGGCCAGCCTTTTACACTTCCTTGGAGTTCAACTCAACAGACCTCACTTCAGCATAGATATGCATAGCATCTCATTGTTAGTTCATTAAAGCAATTAAGGAAGCTATAGTTACACAGTATCTCCAGGATGGAATTATTTATTTTTCCAGGGCAGGTGGTATTTGAAATATTTTGCTCATATTTCAGAAATCAGTTTTGGCTACTGCAGCATTTGCTGTCAATAACTTGCACATAATAGCTTTCTTTAGCCATAATCTGTGCATCAATTAATGAGCCATGAATGCACAACAGCAAAGTATTATATATTAGGCATTTGGGCCAGGATGTGAAGTCTGCTCTGCCGGTTAATTTCTTTGATTGTGATTTGTTTCTGACAGCAAACACAGGATGTTTTGGGTTCTCAGGTTTGTACTATATTGATAGCTTGGATTGTTTATTTTACCTAACTGTACTGAGTTATCTTTTGATTTTCATTTTCGTCACTACTGTAAGACAGGCAGCCATATAAACTATAAAATAAAATAAAATAAAATAAAATAAAATAGCTACTGCCTGTTGCTCAGTGGATGCTAGGAATTTAAGGTATCACAAGGCAGTCCATTCCAATGGAAGCCCCAAACACAGGTTCAGTTGCAAGGAAATGCCACCTGCCACTTCTGATAAAGCAGCCATCATTCCTTAAAAATGAAATTTCCATGGCACACAAAGAACAGGGATAACTAAAGATGTCTTGCAGTCCAAACTCGAACCACCATACAATTCATCTCTTAGCAAAATCAGGAATGAATCTTTGCCTGGTAGAGTCTTGAGTTTACTTTTAATTAATCCCAGTAGTTTATACAATTCTCTCAAAGGAAACTTGCATATCAAAATGAAATCAATATACACCTGTTCTATCAGTTAAAAATGGTTCATTTCTGAACTAATTATGTCAACCAGCTAAAATGCAGCCAAAGTTAAATCAGTACTTGCTTTCCAGCTAGTAATTCAGTGCCTTGTTCTGCTTCTACCCCCTGCTCCCTGGTCACACCCACTTTCCATTCACAAAAATAACACACAATCAGTTGGCTGTGGCTACTTAATCCTGATGTGCTGGCAATTCTGCCTTTGAGCTCCTTTACCTGATCAGCCAAGACAATGGGAGTATAGGCCATCCCTTCAAGTGGAAGATAGCATCATGTTGCTGTTTCTGAAGTGCCCTTTGCTGGCTTGAAAAAGGGTTTCCCCAGCCATAGATGCAATGCCCCTGAGGTAGATATATATTAACATTGTTCACAGTTGCAAACCATTAGTTATCACATCATACACTCACCTTGTTCATGCACCAGGACTGTGCCTTCATCTGGAACATCTCAAGGTCACAAAATGAGATGAAAGCATTCCTAATTAAAAGGTTTCCCTACACCATCAAAATCTTGCTGGTGAGAATGCAAGGGAGGATCTTCTTGGCTGATCCCAGATATTGGAACATCATTTGAAGGGAGAAAATCATTCTTTGTGCTTTGACTACAAGCAGAAATAGTTTCATTCAGCATGACTTTGTCACATGGCTGGCTTTAGGATAAGGCCTAGTAGGCACTATCTTGGGGTGCCAAAGCTTAAGGGGCACTCGTGCTGTCCCTCCTTCTGAATCATTCTAAGACTGCAAATCTTCACATCGGTGGAAGGTGGCACCCTCAGGCGAAGTGGCCAAGGGCTCCATCTATCCTGGAACCAGCACTGTTTTGGCATATATACTGGTTTGTTGGATAGTTATTGTTTGTTTAACAACCTTTCAAAAAGCTTTATGATATTTTTCACTCTGTGTGTGTGTCTGTGTGTGTTTTTTTTTTAAAAAACAAGTGAGCACCATTTTTTGGTGGAAAGATGGAGCTTTAATACTTTAATCACACTCCTTCATTTCATCAAGATGATAATTCATGCAGACGCATGGCTTGGATGTCCACAATAATTTTTCTTCTCCATCTATTTACTTCACTTGTTGTCTTGGCTGGTAAAAAGTTCTTAAATCAAATCTATGATGGACCTCAAAGAGCCTTACCAAAATCAGAGTTTATGTTTTGCTTTCTTTCTTTTTTGCAGTCAGTTTCTGTTTAATCCTCATGTCTCCCAAACCTGCATTTGTGAAAAGGTCCTCCCTACTTCCTTTGCCTGCAGTGTTCGGAAAATTTAAGCTAATGTACTACAAACAATGAAGCTAAAACACCAAAGGCAATCTGCTTATATGGAACGGATATCAGCAATGGGAAGGGGATAAATTGCTCTGTCCTTTAAAGTTTGTGGGCAGTTCAGTGAGGATGAACAAGTTGTTTAATCTTTAGGGTATTTATTAATATAAAAAGAAAGCTCTGTAAAGCAACTCTTCTTATGAACATGTAAATGGAAGTGGTTACAAAGACAGTCTTAACTGGCATAACCGACTAACTTGAATAATTCCCTTGTGTCCAAACTCAGAAGCAGCATAGACTGTAGGATGTTGATTATGCCCACTGGTGTGCTAGAGCCAGCTCATACTGGCTCACAAGAACTGACAGTTAAATTTTCTAGAAGTTTGCATGCCCGTTGAGAGAAGAGCTGAGCCGCGATCCTTAGTGGGCCAGTCAGCTCTTCCACAGCTAGCAGCATGGCCTGGCAGTGGCAATATAGCCAGCAGAGGTGGTTGTTATACATTTATCAGCCCACCACTGGTTACACCTTTGGCTAAAACATTTATGTTACAGTTGCAGTCCATTGTATCTACTCCAGTATAACTATTTGTGGATGCACAAGTGCAAAGATACTAGAAACTAGACCTTGCACACTGTCGCAATTCACACATCACACTAAACTATTGTAGAGAATCAGGGACCTTGAGGATCATAGGCAAGAACTGTTATATAAGCAAAGAGGGCTGAAACATTCCTTAAGTCCAGGGAAACAAGATAGTATCTGGAAGAGGTTCAGGCAGGCTTCTCCCTGATTTACTGAGATATAAGAGGGAAAGCACAATCAGGATTGCAAGATTTGGTTATCATACTCGATCTCAATAAAATATAGTCCATTTTTTCCAGTGGACTCTCTTTCCTTATCTGAAGAGCTGACAACTACGGTTTACCTACTGCTAGCCAGCTGATGTGTAAATCCAGCTAGCCCTTTCAGTTTCTCATTTCTACTGCAAAATAACTTTGGGTAATTTCCAATTTTGTTTGCACCCAGGACACTCCCAGTCAATCCCTATATCCAGATCAGAGCAAACACACACAGTTTGTCTAGCAAACATAGAACCTGATGATACACAATCCAAATTTTTAAGAGCAGCCCTTCAAGTCCTTAACAAACTCTTCAAGTCTCTAATGCCACCTTGCAACTGAAGACAGTATCATGAAATTGGAGGCTAGAGTGTGGATGGCCATACTCAACTATTGGCTCAGACTATCCTTCTTTCCCCTTAGCCTTGCCCTACTAATGATAAGTGATGATTTCCAATCTGTGTGGAAATAGACAGCGGCAACTAAAATCTCATCCTTGGGCCTCACCAGGTCTTCTACTTAGCATGAGTTATGATCAGGCCAAAGTGCTTACCAAACAGAGCATAACATTTATAGAGTACCAATCAAACTTTCTTGCCATCAGGTACTCTCCCTCCCCCATGGTGTATCTAACTAAACTGGAAGTCCCTAAGCATGGAAGGCCTTCACTCAGCACAATGTCATGGCCTCCCCTAACCCTAACCCTTGACAGCTGATACAGGAAGTCTCCCTAGTTGTAGCAGCAATGCCCTTGTGAATTTTCTGGACACAGTGAAACAACAGAGCTCCTCCAGTGCTTGTACTACAGACACATTCACACTAGTTTCATCTTACCACTACTACATAAACATCCAGGGTGCACAGAACAATTTTAAACCTCCCTGTTGTTTTCAGATACCAACTTTGCTACAATCTACAGATTGCCAGGTTCTGGGCAGCAGTGCTCAAAATTCATTGGAGGATGACTTTTGGCTTGTCCTTGGGGCTCAACACTATAAATTAGGCTCAACATGCTCCTAGTTTGCCGTATCAGACAGCCTCTCACATATTATATGTGTAGATGCTCCCCTATACATTTCTAACCCTAATCCTTTTTTAGATTCTTTCTTTTTGTATCTGACTTCTATTATATGTATTTTTAGCTTTTTCTTTACACACTTTCTATGGCTCTAATGTACAACTTTTATACCTATTATACTATTAAGTTTCTTCTTAATGACTGTCCTCTATCCCCTTATGCTGCCTATGAATAAAGACTGATTTTATTTAGCTTGATGACATCAGCAAATAACAGTCAGCTGGCAAAAACAAGACAAAAGGCAGGAAAAAACAGGGGCTGGGGAAGAGGGAGGGAGGGAGAGAGAGATGAACAAAGCAAGAATTTGCACGTTCTGCATCTCTCAATATCAAAGGGACAGAAAACTTCCTGGAACCTCTGGAAATAATACTGTGGGTATGGACAGTCCCAAAGGCCTTTGGTTATTCCTGCTATAATCCTGCTATATAATTTATGTACATAGCAGCAGCAGAATAGAGATGGAAAGTAGGACACCAGGTGATCCTGTCTCTATCTGGCACCATGAATAAAACAATTTGGTTAGATAGGGAAATGCTAAAAATGTTCTAGCATGTCTCCCAGGGAATTGGGGGGGGGTGCATATCTGGAAATACCAGAATTTCAGTCTGTACTTTCTGTGTCCATGTTCTCACCCACCAAGGCTGTTGAAGGAATCAGTTTACTAACTCTATCAATATGTTCCTTGCAGAAGAGAGTGCCATTTCCAAATTTTCTTTTGAATGGATCTACAAATCAGACTTTGTTTCCTTTTCAAGATCAATGCACATCTCTAAAGCTACATCTGGCATATGAGTAATATCTAGTCAGAAATAGCCCCATTATTCTACCATAAGATCTGGTCAGTAGAACATACATTTGAAAAACCCAACCACTGCTGTTCTTCAAATGTCTGGTTTTCCAGCAGGTGTAACATTTAAACTGTTGGTTGACATTTTTATTGAGTAAATTTCAGAAATACCTAATTTCCAGCCAACATAGACGGGCAGTTAAACAAATAAAAAGCCATTTAGTGGTGATTCCTAACATACATTGATGCAGCAGGCAATGACAAGCTGTACATTTAACAGCTAATGAAAGTCAAAATATGAATGATACATGAGTTCCCTTTTATATCTTTATATTGCATAATTTAAAGAAAACCCCAAATCTTTTTGAGAAGAAAAGAAGGATCATTTGGTGATTCAATTATACAGAACCAAATTTCATTTACAACAACAACAATAAATATAAGGAACTTCTGATATTACAGGAATAAGTAATCGCTGATAAATTGATAATCCCAATGATAATAATTAGAATCAATCTAAATTGTCAAGAATTTAAGAGCACTGAAAGCAGACATTGAAACTAGAGAGGTACAGAATTTGTATCTAGAAAAATGTGTGCAGTTGCAGTGAGTCCTACTTGACAGTCCCATGGAATATTATGAAGGTCATCTTGGAGTAAACATGTATCAAAGTACACATTCCTGAAAGGAGGTTACATAGAAGGTGATCAAGACTATTCTCTCTCATTCCAGGGAGGAAAACAAGAGGCAAGTTCCCTTCCAACTGTAGGATTCTCTGATTTGGTGATCTGAGATTGTCAGTGGGCTGATTTACTTCTGGCTCAGCTACAGTGCAAGAGGAAGGCAACTCTAAGATGTGGCATGGTGGCTGGGGACTTGGAGTCCACACATCTTGCCGACGTTGAGTTGCCAAGGCTCAGAAACACTGCTCTAGAACATTTGTGGAGAGTCTGTTTCTCCCTTGCCTTGGTCCCTCCCCCAGCTCCTGAGTTTTCTTTAATTCCCAGGGAAATTCAACCATCCTTGTGCTGAGCTAGCAGTTCATTTGTAATCTGAAATCGTGGACACAGAAAGTGTTGTGTTGGCTTTGTACCTTTCCCCTTCAGCCATCCAACAGAGTTACTAAAATGTCCTGGGAGTGCAGCTATAAAAAGATGATGAGCGGCCGGGCACTGGCTGGATGCTCTTTTGGGCATTTTCTATTGGTTAATGGACCATGGGTTGTTTTCAAATGGTTTCCAAGGGTTTGAGGAGTGAAAATGGGGGCCCCAGGCAGAACCTCAAAGAAACAAATCCCCAGCCACAAAGCTCAGTGGGCAGCATTGTCACAGTCCATATCTCTCAGACTAGCTCATCTCACAGGAATTATTGTGAGGATGAAATGCTGTGACCACTAGTGAGCACCTTGAAAGAAAGGCAGGAGATACACACACAAACCAGTCATAACACTCAGGCAGTTCTGGTGTCTGATGACCATGCCTACAAAGGTGTCATATAAGCTGAATTCTCACAGCTGTCATCACTGGTAAACATCATGGATTTTTTCCCTTAATACCCCAAACTAAACATATTTTAAAACGAAGCAGGAATTACTGAATGACCCCCCTCAAAGTGAACCAAACTTCTACCTTCTTTTTGCTCTGCTGCAAGGGACCTCCCATGCTATGTAGGACGTGCTGATTATCACCTCTGCCACAAGTTTGGATTGCTTTTCACTACTTTGGCTCTGTTCACACATTGCTCTAAACTGGGCTGGTTTTGGCTTAAATTTTGGTCAACTCAAGGTGGCAAACATACCTAATATAACAATCCTCTGAGTTGGGTTGGACTGAGAGAGAGTGACTGGCCCAAAGCCACCCAGCTGGCTTTCATGTCTAAGGGAGGCCTAGAACTCACTGTCTCATTATGTTGTGGTAGTCTGTTCCACTGGCTTAGATAGCCAGAAAGTTTAGCCTTCCCTTGTAGTTTTAAACCACTGGTTCTGGGGCAACAGAGAATAAGTCCGTATGTTCTTCTCTATTACAGCCTCTCAATATTTAAAGATTGCCAGATTGCCTCTCTGTCATCTTTTCTGTAGGCTAAAGATATTCAAACTCTTTAACTGTTTCTCTTTGTTTCCAGACCTTTCACTATCTTGATAGCCCTCCTTGGAACTGCTCTGATTTGTCACTCTCTTTGAACTGTGATGCCCAGGACTGGACACAGTATTCCAATTGGGGTATGACCATAGTGAGACAATTACTTTGTGTGGCCTGGACTCTACTGCTTGTTAAAGCAAACCAAGATAGCATTTACCTTTTTAGCAGCTGCATCACACTGCTGGCTCATGTTTAACTTGTGGTCTACAGGGACTCCCAGATCCCTTTCATGTGTACTGCTGCCAAGCCATTCTCTCCTATTTTATACATGTGCCTTTTACTTTCCTCTCCAGGTATAGAACTTTACATCTCTCCCTGTTAAATTGCATTTTATTTCTTTCATCTATTTGGTTCAAGCCTATTTGGATCTCTCTTTCACCTAAAGTATTAATCACCCCTTCCAGCTTTGGGTTATCCGCCAACTTTATAGGCATCTCTTCAACTCTGTCATCTAAGCTATTGATAAAAATTTAATGTTTAGATGACTCTACAACCTGTCTATACTTACTCTTTTGCTTCTGCTTCTGTATGTGCAAAGAAGAATTTCCTGTTACTCTCCCTTGTGTATTTTCCCCTGTGCATTCCTCCAAGTCTCTCTATCTGCCTAACCCCTAACCCAGCACTATTCAGTTCCACCCATATTACTGTTAAATTACCCACCTGTACTGTTGTCTTAGTTCTTCTCTACCTGGAAACATGAAAAGATGCCATCTCTCCTCCTTTGCTGGACAGAGCAAAGTCTGTTACATTGATGACTCCTTTTTTATTTAAATGGGGAAAAAAGTATGGCCAACATATCAGTGGCACTTACTTCTCCAAATATTAAACATTATTTATTAAAAGTTACTTTTTATTGTTTCAATGAAAGTTCCGTGGAAGTTTAAACGAAAGTGTAATATCCCCCGCTTATTGTTTGTTAATGTCCAGGACATGAATTCTAATATTTTAAGCTATTTTACTACATTTATTACTATAAAGAAAGGAGACTATCACTTTACAAAACTACTGGAGATTTATAACAATGGTAGCAGTGTATTTCAGCCTTTTCAGATAGACAAAAGTAGGAAAGATATAAGGCTTTCCTGCACTGCCGCTCCTTACCAAATGCATAATATATATTTTTTTTATTTCATGAGTATCTGTCTCTCAGTTTCTGTTTTCAATCATACGTGGGTTGTTGTCATAAGAATAAAGAAATCACTTAAAGGAAAGAGATGCTACTAGATTCCTTGCCAGCTCACCATTATAGCAATGTGTTCTCAAGCCATTGACTGTTTGCCCTGGCAAGCAACCCCCTTTTGATGCAGTTCCACCGCTTATTGAACTTATCTTCTCCTTGGCAGTAAGAGATACTCCTCAGCAAGGGAAACAACTACTTTGGCTTGGAAACAGAGCACAGGAGAAAAGGCAAACCTGGGTGTCACCATTTTTCTTCATATATTCCACTCCAATTGCTGTTCATGATGAAACAGCTCGAACCAAGTAGGAGAGTTTCACCCACCACTCCATCATTCTACACAGTAATAAAGGCATGGCAACCATGAATAAGTCAGAAGATGACAAAGTCTACAATCACCAAGATGAGAATGTTTTAATGACAAATCCTTGTGCATTTTCAATTCATGCTCTTTATCACTTTTGTATTCTAAACACCTTTCTGCTGGAAGTCATGAAACCAAACCTGCACTAAACTACTATTTTAATAGTAACAATAATACAAATTACAAGGTCATCTCAGAAGTATATGAAAGCAGTATTATTACTGATTTTCTTTCCATGTTTGTTTTTTACAAATTTGATTCTTATTTTAATCACTACAATATACATAATGAGAGCCAGTTTGGTCTAGTGAAGGCACCAGGCTAGAAAGTGGGAGATGGTGAGTTCTAGTCCCCACTTAGGCACAAAGCCAGCTGGGTGACTTTGGGCCAGTCACCCTCTCCCAGCCCTAGGAAGGAGAAGGCCAGGGCAAACCACTTCTGAAAAACCTTGCCAAGAAAACTGCAGAAACTTGCCCAGGCAGTCACCAGGAGTCAAAAACTGACTCAAAGGTGCTAATAGTAATAAATTTAGGGGTTTAAATATTAATTTCTAGTGTATTTTCTTATTATAATTGTTTGATATATCTGATCAACAACAATTTAAAAATTATTTTAAAAAACGGAAAGATAAACCTAGTAAATTTTTACTTTGCTCCACTTGACAAGAAAAAAGATTTGTGAAGTCTTTTATGAATCTGTTCTTATTACATTAGAAATTATATTAGAAATTCAGAAAAAGAATGATTGTTTTTGTAAAAAATATGTCAGTGATAAAAGGTTGAGGCTAGAATATATAGATTAAGCTGGTGTACTATTCTCCTAATGTCTTTTACAGCAGAACCAGACCTTATTTCAACAAACGCAGGTTCCTAATCCCACTCATCTTTATAAATATGTGTGGGGGAATTGGGAAGAGGGAGTGATATTTAACTGTTCTGACTTTGCTGATTTCTCCCTTCAAATGGCCCCAGCTAAGCTGCTTTTAATTTCAAACATGTTACTGTCATATAAAGCCCATCTGGTGGAGGATCAGTTTAGAGTGGCCAGAAGGAACATGTCTTGAGGAGTCATGATGCTAGTGAAAGGTTCTGAAGATTCATTTTATCTTTTAAAATATCTACTGCAAATGTTCACATGCACACCAGCACACACACACACACACACACACACAAATTCACATATGCCTGGGAAATAAGAGATTAGGAATTCTATCTCTTCCTTGTAGCTTGGCAATATGAGATTACTTGAAGTCTGTTTTTTAGATTAATGACTACTGAAATCATATGAGAAACTAAGTGCAAATGGCTCTGGCAATCAGAGTGCAAAATGAGTGTCTTAAGAAAATGTGATTTGCATTTGATTCAGTGGAATGGCAGTTCAGCCACCTAAAATTCTGGAAAGTTCAACAGAAGCAAAAATAAGGAAGAGAGAAACAAATAAAAATAGAAACAGAAATAAGGGATAGATAAGCAGATGGTGATAAAGGAAGAAAAATAGTGTGTTAAAGAATTGAGCAAAAAGATATGGGAAATAGTGGGGAAGACTGGAGGGGTGAGAAAAAACATCCAATTTCTTATTAAAATCTGTAATTCAGTTTGAACTATCAGTTCAAATTTGCTGTTCATTCAAGTGTCAGTTCAATTCTATTTAAGTCCTCAAATCAAGCTGTTGAATCAAACTGACTTGCAGATTTGATTGAACTCAGTACAAATAGATATGCACAAACACAAAAGTATACTGAGTCTTTGATTCAGTTTGAAGGCACCCTATTCAGCATAGTGGTGCTGAATTCATGTTGAGTCAAATATTCAATTTAAAAGGGCGATTTGATTAAGTTATAGCTGAATCAAAGCTTTAAAATGAAGCTTAAGACAGCGCTTAAAACATACATATCCAGAGCATGGGACAAGCAATGAAATGTGTGTCGCAAAATCCCAATGCAATTTCCATCTCTTACATATTTGCATATGATATCGTGACACACATTTTGGCATCCTCAAGATTAGGAACAGATGCCTAGACTCTAAGAGATGGCTGTTGCTAGAAATCTGAATTAATTACTTGGAATTAGTTCAAGGGCCTCAAGAGATTCTATGCCTGCAATTTGCAACCCTGCTGTGGAGCACTAAAAGTTCAAGAACTACCTAGCAATCCATTCCTTTTCAGAACTTGAACCCATTTTAATCCCTATGTGCAATGTGGATCCCAGTTTTAATAATGCTCAAATATGCACATATTTAAAAACAATATTTATCTGTCCCATCTCTTCTGTATGATGATATAGTTCAAAGAATAATTACAAGCAATACATGGGACAAGTAACCTTTATGTAAGTTAGCAACATTAATACTCTGCATACAGACAAAAATTAAAGAAGGACAGCTATAGATTCTTCTACAAATCTCCCTCCACTGGACCTTGATTTTCTCCAGGAGATGGTGGAAAATCTTCATAAATATATGCAGAAAAGCATCTAACTGATCTGAGTCAACAAACTCCCCCAGTGATCTTCACTAGCAAGAAGATAATTTGGGGAAGAATGTGCCAAAATATGTAACCATTACAAGTTTTAAATTGAACATCACCAGCACTATGAATTGGGAAGTAGATTTAAGCAGCAGAGTTGTGTGGATCAACTGGTGTGAGATGTTTTGCCTAGGTGTCATAGTAATGCAACTTGACATAGTGAATCATTTTCTGGAGGGTCACAGGAATAATTTCAACCTAATGTCAATATAGAATATCTCAAAGACATATACCTTTGGCATCTGGATATGCTGCAAAGGGTTTTGAGTGGACAAACATGTGTTGCTGAACCTCTCTGTGTGGGTGTATAATAGACTGTAATTCTCCATCTCTATGAATGATACTCCCAGTCAAAAATAAAATGACAAGGAATAAATAAAATGACAAACAATAAATGCCTTCCTGAATTTTATCTTTTAAAAGTTGTCCCTTAGTACCTAACAGAATCATGTATAAAATCTGCTCAGTAAATGCATTACAAGATCTAGCATCTGCACTCAGAAATAAGTGCCACCATTTCCAAGAGATGTCCTGTACAGGTTACTGGGAATATAGGATTACAGTCTTGTGGACTTCAACTATTGGGACAGATTTTCCTTACTGAATTTTGCAGATAGAGTAAAGATTGTAACGCTATGGGAATGTGGCTCTTGAGGGAAATTGTTCTATTACAAGTTTTCATGTCTGATTTGCCCCAAATACCCTCTTCTTGCTAGGCATATGGGTTGTCCTTAGGCCAGGTCTGTACACTTCTTATTGGCAGATACCTCCCGTGAAATCTCTAAGAAGGCTGCTAAATTGGTACTCTGTTGTTAAAGCCATCAGAAGCCCATGAGTTTAAACATGTTTAGGCTTGGAGCACCTACTTATTTGAGGAACTATAAAGTGTTATTTACTGTCCTGCTATTGCTATTAATGTTGGGAAACTACTATGGATGATTTCCAGTTTAGTCTGCACCTATCACACTCCCAGTAAGTCCGTAGGTCGGGATGAGAGCAAACACACATACCACTCAATTCAAGCAAAATCGAGCAAAAAAGCTTTAGCTTGATGTCCACTCATTAAACATCAGCAAACATCAACATGGTTAACTGATAAAACAGAATAAAAGGCAAGCAAAAATAGGGAGAGGGAGAAAGACATGAATCACAGGCAAGAACTTACATCATCTATTTCTGTCTGTATCAAAAAGGACACAGACCTTTCCAGAGCCACTGAAAAAGATACTGGGGGCAATTTGTGTGGATATTCCAAAGGGAGTGGCCTTTGCCTATTCCAGCTTTAACCCTTTTATATACACAACATCAGCAGAATAGAGATGGAAAGCAGGACACCAGGTGGTCCCTCTGTTCTGCATCGTAAAAGGAACAATGTGGTTGACGGGAATGTTTTATCCAACAATTAATACATATGCAAATATACATATAACCACTTAATTTTGTCTTATTAGATTTTAACTTATATTATCTTCCTTGTTCTTTCTTTTAATCCATTTTATAAGGCTCACATATATGAATTTACATTTTCCTTTTAATATTGATCTTTGACCATACATTTATGAATAAATACAGACTTGCCACAATTAATAGACACACATTTTTTTTTCCAGCAAAATATTCTAACCTATCTGAATTCCTCTCACATGATTTCAAGGTTGTTTTGCCGGTATGATTTCTGAAATTAATATTAATTATAAAATATTAGGACCAAATCTGGGCACACCCTTAATAGCAACATAACATAATAAGAAAATGTATCTTTCTCTTGCTATATTAATTGTCTGTTGTATATTGGCTTGGTTTTTGATATGCATGTTTTTACTGAATGTATTTATACATGCGTTTCATTTTGAAATGCATTATTTTAGCACTCAGGGTGCCAAAACAAAAATGACCAACGTGTGAATCTGCAAATATTTCTCAGCTCAGTCTACTGCTTGGGAAGCCTATATTCTTCACGAGTGCCTCTTTTCAGCTTTCAAATGACTTTGCAAGATGAGAAATGGTGACTCAGCTTCTTTAGAAAGCTTTGGAAGCACTCTAGCTGCATGATGATGATGATGATGATGATGGTTGGTTGCACAGCCAGCCAGATGTTTATGCCAGATTGGGCATTTTTATCCACCTATTGAGTCCTTCAAGGGCCCTGGATAGGCAGATGTTGTTGTTTGATGGTGTTAAAGGTATCATTGCAGGATGTAAGCTGTTCCAAGTAAAGCTGCCTTTGCAATTGATTGATGGTGATTTTGTCAATGCCAATGGTGTTCAAGTGGTGCTCCAGATTTTTTGGGATTGCACCCAAGGTGCCTATAACTATTGGTACTACCTTTGCTTTCTTTTGCTATAGTCGTTCTATTTCTATTTGCAGGTCTTTGTATTTTGTGATTTTCTCCAGTTCTTTCTCTTCTATTCTGCCGTCCCCAGGTATTGCAATGCCCACTATCCAGATTTTTTTGTCTTTCTTATCAACAATTGTTAAGTCTGGGGTGTTATGTGGCAGGTGCTTGTCTGTTTGAATTCTAAAGTCCCAGAACACTTTAGCTTCTTCATTTTCTATTACTTTGTCTGTTTTGTGGTTCCAACAGTTGTTGCTTGCAGGCAAATGGTATTTCTTGCAGATGTTCCAATGCACTATTGTTGCTACTTTGTCATGCCGTTGTTTGTAGTCAGTCTGTGTGATCTTCTTGCAGCAGCTGACTAGGTGGTCCAGTGTTTCTTCAGCTTCTTTGCAGAGGCACCATTTGCTGTCTTCTCAATTCTGGCTTTGTATGCATTTGTTCTTAAGGCTTGGTCTTGTGCAGCCAGAATTAGCCCCTCTGTCTCTTTCTTCAGCTCTTAGCCATTGCCAGGTCTTGCTGTTATCTGCTTTGCCTGCTAGTTTTTTTGTGTTGTACTGGCCATGTAATACTTTGCCTTGCCATGTCTCTTTTATGCTGTTGTTGTTATTATTATTTGCAGAAGGCTCTGGAGAAAGGGCTAGAATTCCTTTGCAACATGCAGGGATTCCAAGGCTGAAGCTAGACTGATGTTATATATTCCCACTGCAAGAAATGGGATTCCAGAACTGCATACAATTTGGTTAGTATTTGAAGATGACACAAACAACCTCCTTGTTGTTTTGGCTGCCATAGAAGAAAAGAACATGTGAAATGTGGAAAATGAGATTGTTACATTGGCACATCTTCCCTGTTTTTATTTCATCTGAAATGGTTTCTGTTGGGTGCAACCAGGTCAGGTCAGGTCAGGTCAGTTTGCTATTCCTTAGATGCCTGCTTCAAACCTTAAAAGAGAATTAAAAACCTGGCTAGGTATGGAGCAGTTTTGGCTATTTTTTTATACTGACTTGAGGCAGGGGCATCTTGGGAACTTGGTGTACTGGGAAGATACCAGGAAGAGGTAGAAAAGTAGTCCCTACAGGAGGCTGCCTATTTAATGCCAATGTAGCGGGGAAGAACAAAAGTGGTAGAATCAAAAGGTGGAAGGAAACAATTTCAGTTGAACTATTTTTATTTAGTCTTTCTTCCATATTCATTTCTGTCCCAGCAAATCATTCGTTATCTTTTTTTTTTTAATTGTGAGAAACAACCAGCTTCAATTAAAAGAGTATTAAATAACTGACCTTGTTGTGTCTGTCTACCTTCTTGTTATTGTTTGGCATTGTAAGCAGCACCCTTCCTGATCTATCAGGGATCAAGGAATGGGAGGTTAGGAGCTGGGCCCAGGGATTGGCAAAGAATTCCTGGGAGTTTTGAGGATGATGTGGAAATGGTTGAAGGAAGCAGTGGCTGCAGTCAAATGGCTAGGTAACTTAAACACCCTTGCACCTGCTCAAAACAGTCTAAACTTGCTTCTATGTTTCATTTCATTTTGATAAAAAACAGAAAGGTTATAGGTGCAGTTAGACCAGGGTTTTTTCAAACTTAGCAACTTTAAGATGTGTGGACTTCAACTCCCAGAATTCTGGGAGTTGAAGTCTACATATCTTAAAGTTGCCAAGTTTGAAAAGCACCAAGTTCAGCTTTTCTGTTTTTTTCATGCACAATATTAGAAGAGTGGAGTTCAGCACTGGAGCTGCATGAGAAGGGGCTATTTGCTGGGCTCATGGAAAGTGAATCTGTTGACTTTGGGAGCAAAAGATCCCTCCAAGAAGCCAGTTTGGTGATTTTAGCAGAGTCCTAAGAAAACCACACAGCTGGCTTGCTACAGGCACATGTGTGGACAGACGTCAATACTGGCAAGCTTCAGGAGAAAATGGAAAAAAGTCATTTTCCAAAGGCATATATAACCAGGTGTGAGACACTGACCTTCTTGGAAAGAAGACAAGAGAGTTCTTGGAAGAATGCATCAGCCAAACCTGTGCTCACATTTGCTTCTTCCATGCTTATTTTTAAGTCTGGGAAAACTTTACTATGTCTGATGACTGAAAGAAAAAGACATTATTTCTTTTCCCAGAATATGTCAATCAAATGCTGATCTACTGCATAAGCCAATAAGTAGACACTGTAAGCTGTGCTTAATGCTTGACTCTTTCATTCATAGACCAACTGCTTCATCCTTTGTTAGAAAGATGTTTTTATCAAAACACTGATTAAAATCATATCTATTTCATGTGCAGCTGTGTACCTATGTAAAAGGCAGGGAGAAGTTATCTCAGATGTCAGAAGAACATAAATTAGACACTGCTTTTTGTCATAAGCACTAACCTTTAATGGGTTATGATCTTGGGCCAAGAAAAACATTTCATTTGTTTTCACTCATGGGCAACTTTCTGAAATCAAATGTGATCTTTATTATCCATCAACATTTTCTTTTTATGTGTATCCATATGTGTTTGAACTGAATGGTATAAGGAACTCAGAAAAGAAAAATGTTTTGTGGGGGGATGAAACACTGAATTTTAAGAAAGAGGGAGAGATGGAAAGGGGTAGTTTGGACATTTAGAAAATGTTTTAGTAATGGTTCACAATCTAGGATGGAATTAAATGTTCTTATTTCTTATTTCTATAGACAATAAATATGCACTTATAGGAGAAGCAAGGTTACTTTAACCTGCCTACTTTCATCTTATAGGTTAAATTTCAAGCATGGCTATTGTAAATCTCCCTCCTTCCTGCTCCCACAGATTTCCTCCACTGGTCTCCAACTTTTGGATCAAAGCTCCCAGGGCAAGAAGAACTGCAGGAAGAGATGAAAGGATTCAACAACCCCAGCCAAAATGTTGGAGGGCAGTTGGTCCCAGCTAAGGGGCTGCTATCTTATAACATCATGCCATATAAACTAACAAAGCTAAACCAATTCTAAATGTTATTACAGGCCTTAAAGTCTTTCACTGAGTTCCACTGAGAGGTTAGAGAACTTCAGGAAGCTATCAGTGCTCTGACTCATGTATTTTCCCATATTTTGAGATGTGGTCTTAGAATGATTTAGTGAGGTCCTGCCACCAAGATTGGGAAGAATTCCCACAATGTTCTTTTGGAGGCCAGTTTTCATACTGAGGACAGCATCAAGGGGTGACTAGTAACTATGAACAAATTATGATGAGAGAAAGAGCTCTCCAGTTCCTCAGAGTTGCAACACAGTATTTTCAACAGAGACAATTCATAGAATCATAGAATGGAAAGGACCATGAGGATCATTTAATCCAAAATTCTACAATGTGCAGGAAAACAAATTAAACCATCCATGAGAGGTGGCTGTCCAGCCTCTTATTAAAACACTCCAGGAATAGAAAACCCTCAACCTCCATAAGTCAACTGTTCCATTTTTGTACAGATCTTTCCATTAGGAAGTATTTTCTTATATTCACACACAATTTGGATAGCTGCAAATTATACCCATTTCCTTGTTTCTGTTGGCTATGGAAAATAATTCTTGACCATCTTCCCTGTAGTTTCCCTCTATGCACCTGAATATGGCTAACCTGTTTCCCCTAAGTCTTCTTTTCTTTAAATTAAACATCCCAGGTTGCTTCAGCATGTGCTCAAGTTCCTGTATTGTCATTGTTGCCTTTTCTGAACCTTCTCTATCCTGCCAATATCTTTCTGGAAATGACATGCCCAGTTTTAAACACAGTACTCCAGGCCCAGTCTCACCAGTGCTGAGTAGAGAGGAATAAAGAGTGCACGTGTCTTTGAGAAGATGTTTCTAATACAGTCCATTCATATATTTACCAGCAAATAATCAAGAAATCAACATGAGGATCTTTACCAAAAAGAATCTCATTGTATAAAAAGCTGAGGATGTTTGGAGCTTAGCCTTTTGCCCCATAGGCTTGTTTTCTAGGGCCAAGAATCTTTTTCAGTATAAGACCATTTAAACATCTGTACCCAAACAGAGACTTCACTCATTACCTCCCTGAAACTAAGTTCTGCTCAAAAATAAAAATAACCATGACCCTACTTACTAAAGCCATTATTAGGCATGCATAAATGTTCCATGGAAACATCTTTGTAAGACTGTCAGATCTGTCCCTTCCCCATGTTATCCCCTTCTGCAACAAGAGTAACAATTATCCTCATGGCCTCTCTTGCCATAGTCATTGTTGGCTGCAAGGGTGCGGAGGCTCCAACAAAACTTGCCACAATGAGCATCTTCAACCTCAGCAAATTCCTCCAGCAGGAATTCCTTATTGCTCATTTAGCAAATTTCTAGAATTCCTATCCACTTTACTGTCTATATTAGTGCAGCAATATTCAAGTGTAGAAATTTTGGTATTTTTTAAAAAATGCAATTGTTTGTGTTTTCAATATCTTGTAACATAAATGCTTACATAAATAGCCAAATAAGTTCTTTTAAATGCAAAGCCACATACTTCCATTTATTGACAATAAACTTTCCTGGGATAGATTTTTCAAATGAAAAATTCCTCCAATGTAAGCTCCCTTTTGAAGCATAATTACCCTGTTTGCATATTACTTTTATTAGCATATCTTTGTTTTACATGTATTTTTTCACATCTCCTTTTTATTGCAGAAATATAACTGTGTAGATTCAGTGTGATGTCAATGATTGTCTCATTATGAAGTCTATTTGGGAGCAGAACACCCACATTCACTTCCAGAGGAATTTGTGGTAATTCCTTAAATTCTTTAATTCAGTCCTCACAGTGAGCAGCGGAACTGCTGAGATGGGTGGCTGTGGGCTAGCTCTCATTCTTAAAATTATCTTTAATGTCTGGTTATACTGTTGCCCTTGGTACTGTGGTCAAGTAAAACTAGCCATTTGCTCGTTAAGCTTAAACCTCGTGGGACACATTAGTTCTATCAAGCCTGCTAGAGGTCTGGAGCCTTAGCAACTGTCCAGCAGGGGAAACGGTTTACGTAGTGAATTGGTTTTCATCAAAAGGTGATGTGTATTTGCCACTTATTCTTTGGCAGACATGCAGTTGTAGCAGCAGTAAATGTTAGTTTACTTGTGTAGCCAAATAAACCAAGTTATAAAAATAATATCAATTAATGCAGATAAATAGGACCAAATGAGGCAGTGGAAGTTACAAACACATGCTTCCTGGAAATCATGTTTGCAAGCACCAGCGTGAATACATTTCTCTCTGGTAGCAGCTACAAACTGAGCAAATCAGGCTGTTGCCCCAAGGACTTTTTTTTTTTTTTAGCAGAAGACAAGGAGACAAATAATTGTACAATGGTCTGACCAATAAATTGTGCTCTACAAGGTAGGTGACTTTTTTTTTTCAGGACCTTGCAGGAATAGGAGAATGAGGCAAATAGGAAGGGAGATCTCAATCACTTTGCTCCATGGGGACAAAGGTGTGAATTTTAGGTAACATTTCAAAACCTGCTTTCATGGCATCAGCTGCCTTCACAATTGAGTTAAAACCTTTTTTGCTGAAAAATTCTGAACTGATAGATATTCCTCATTTCAATTTTTTTTTTAATTAGAGGAAACCATATTATTTGCTAGAGCACTAAAACCTAATTGACCTGCACAATAATAAACACACTTTTTTATGATTTCCTTTACAGCAGGAGGAAAGAAATAGGCAAGTGCCTCAGTAGAAAGCCCATAAGTTAATAGCTGCTGTTGGACAGATCTAGTCCATGTAATAAGTGACAAATCAGCCCTGCATTTGCTTGAACCAGCATTTTGAGGGCTATTCTAGATGGAGTCAAGTGCCACAGCTTCCATGACTGCCAGTGTGTGTGTGCGGCTGATGTTACATGGGTTATCCCACCCTCTTTCTAAAGAAAAGAGGTTGGAATGCACCTAGGCATATCTAAAATAGCTTTCAGGATTTTATTCTGGTGGGCTTCCATGGCTAGGATTCTTGGAGACGGTTGCAAGCCCCAACTCTTGGCTTCATAAGCTAAAGATGGTAAAGGTTTTGCTTTAAGTAAACCACGTGCTGGCCGTGTCTGAAAGCCACCCTTTTGCTGGCAAAACTTCTTGATGCCAGTGCTTATTTGATTTCTGTTTAGCCTCAGGGATGGATTATGGGAAATCCAAGCCCATTGTGGGAAAACAGAATGCCAGGATTAAGGTAGGCAGTAAGTATTGCTGCAGATTCTAGATGCTATTTATTTTGGAAGTTTTATTATCCCACCAAAAGTTGCATGCTATACAACTTCAAAAAGTTCACCAAACTAATTTCACCAGAGAAAAAGGGCTCATAACATCATTCTCTTTAGATATAAATTCTGATAGTAAATAACTTTTAGAGAAAAGGCTAGCCTTTAAAGAGAGAATAGACACTAACAACATGCTGGTTTTGCCAAGTGACTTAAGAATAATTAGGAAAAATTCTAAGAGGAAAAATTACATTAGGCCATTCTGTTCTTCAATTCCTGGACATGTTTTAGCAGAATATACTTCCTTTAAATTATTCAATATATTGTAGCGCTCTTGGGAACAAGTAATATCATTTTAGTGTTCTTTTATGTCATTTTAAATTGGCAGTACTGGAGTAAGTTTATCCACCCAGCTGCTACCAACAAATTTCTACTTTGCAGGTAAGCACTTAAGTAGAAGTTGCACATATTTTATGTGCTCAGGAAACAGAGTCCCCAAGCAATAGCTACTAAAGACAAATTTATGTAAATAGGATATAAGAAGGAAACCACTAGTCTCAGAGGGTACTCCTGGTTTGGCTTCTCAAATGTTGCAACACTGAGTAATATTCAAATTATTGTTTTAATGTTCCCATTTTCCTCTTGGGACAAAGGTACAGCAGACATTTCATATATTCTATTTCTTATGTCTTCCTAGAATCAGAGAAGTCAGCATAAATCTTACTGCACCTGGGACTAATATGTGTCCCAGTTGTGTAATTGCTCTTTACAAAATGATCACTAGGCTTATTCTCTTCCTATATTTGACATACTTCTACAGTACTATGAAGAAGCATATACAGATGCCTGAATAAATGCATGTAGAGAACATGATGTTCTGTACTGACTGAACTGGGTAAGTCCCAATTCTGCTGTAACATTAGTTCTTTAGAATGTGGCTGGCAGAGATCTTTTTGTGATAAAGAGGATCATTAAGTCTAAATGTTCATGATTGGGGAGACTATTGCCATGGCTAAGGTTCTGGATGCGCCAATGAATTTTCACATAGTATTTTCAACATTACCCAAGTGTGATGTAATTAGGTAATTTTAGGTCCTAGAGGTTTTTTAAAAGCCATTTGCTTATTTAATTAAACTGACAGAAAAAGAAAACATGGGAAAAGAAAAATAAATCAAGAAAACAAAACAAGAAAAACATTAGATATATGAGTGCTATTCATTCATAGGTCACGTGTAATATTAGGTCTTCAATCTACTGAGTAACTGGAGCCATACATCCATACTAGTCTCTTAGTCATAAGAAAGGCATAGAGGATCCATTTCCATTTTCTAGCATTAATTTCCATGCAATAGGCATGTTGTTTAAAAGAATATGGATGTCCAAAATATTAAACCCTGGCTCAAATTAATTAAAACTTAAAACTTCATATTAAGTTTTTTTAAAGTATTTTAATGAAGTGTTACTCTCATTGCATCTCCAATAACAATTCATTCCCTTTCTATACAAACACAGTGGATTCAAATATTAATGTTTGTTGAATAAGCAGTAGTCTAAGATCTATTGAAATTTTTGATATAGATATTAAGACAATTTTCCACTGTTTAGACAAAATGACAACCTCCCCTCCCTGTTTGGTCTTTATAATTTGCTTATCAAATTGATTTATTGATAATACGTAATTTAGATTCTCTGAAGATAGAAATCCAAATGAAGATACCAATAAAAGTTGTAGTTTTAAGAACTGCAAGTGACTGACAACAGATATTTATCCTCTCATATAGGAAATGGTAAGAACTCATTAATAAACTAAAGTAACTCATCATTACCATTCAATTATAGATCTAAAGGAAAGATCCCAACATCCTTCCAAATCATCCAAATATAATAGTTTTTGAAATCAATTTCAAAATCTGGATTATCACATTGTGTAAATTTAGCAATTTTCCAGAAATAATATGCCACAATTTTTAAATTTATGTAATAGTGATGGGAGATAAGTAGTGTATCAATCATATTTCGAATCCAAAGAGTCCGTTCAACTAAAGGTGCTATGTGTGAATCTTCCAAAGGGCCCAGAAGTTATACTAAGTGAAGGCGTTCCATGTTTTTTACTAGTCGAAAGGTATTCATAATAGTATAATTCCAGAGAGCAAAGCTCCTCTCTTTAACTGACAACTGCATCATTATCTAAATGTGCTATAATTAGGTAATTTTAGACCCTAGGCTTAACTGTCTGGGGTGGTGGAGAGGTATTTTATTTGAAAATAAGTATCATTTTGTTATGGAAAAAAAAACATTTTCAGAAGTGTATACTATTTTGGAAGTACAAAGCAATATAACTAACACCTGCCACTCAAGCAACACGTGAATGTATGGGTGTATACAGTATATAATAAAAGTGCAGAAAAATCCTGCACTGATCAACATCAACATGGCTGATCCCAGCCTTTGGATACTCATTTCAGAGATCCCTGAAGGTTTAAATTTTAGCAAATATACCATTAAATCCAGAAACTTGGCCTAGGATGCAACATGAAGTACTGATTCTTACACTGCAGTGCAGAGTTAACCACTTTATTGGTACTAAAGATGTCAGAGTTCACAACCAGTTATGTACTGAAAAGGAGAATAAGGAAGAATACAGGAAATACAGTGATTATTTAGAACTATTTGTTGTAATAGGAGTTTAAATAAAATGATGCTATTGTTAATGGTATGTACATGTTATGATTTATTGTGTATTACACACACACAGATATGTTTAAGCAACCCCAAGAGGATGCCAGCATAGTTAATGAGTTGAGACAAGGAAGTGTTTCTTTATGCCAACAGAATTTGTTAAAAATGCAAAATCTTGCAAAGTAAGTTTTTACTTTTGCTTTAAGAGTAGAACTCTGGAAAAAACAATCCAAATTAATGAAGCCACTAAAATATCTTAATGTATTTCAGAAGCAGTAACTGAATCTATCTAGGAAAGATTCTGGACAGAATAGATGTAAGTCAAGGCTACATTGCACTATTTCTTCATTTTTTGTTTCCAGGAGGAAATTAGTTAAAGAGCTTAAAAGATGTTGGAGTACCAGGATTGATCTAAAACACTGAAAAAACCAAGATGCTGGATCAGGGCAGCATCCACCTGAGATTGGTGGGCTCTCCATTTGATAATATTGTTGGAAATACCATGTGAATTAATAGCTGTCTGGTTATTAAAAAAGAGATTAGCTGCATGAATATACTGTATACTCTTAAATTCTTTTGAGAAAATCATCAATATAAAGCCATAGAAGTAGAAAGAAATATATAGAAAGAAATGGAAGCAGAAAGAAAATCATCAATAGGCTACCACTATCTGATGCCTTGCTAGAAGTTGCTTCATCTTAAGAGTCAACAACAGTGCTAATTGTGAACCAGACAATGAAATGAATGCCTTGCCACTCTTATTAACTGGCAAAGACCACCTGGGACCTTTAACTGGGTCTACTTAATTGCCTGATGTTCTATTCTTTCTTTGCTATAGAAGTGACTCTTGTGTTGTGTTTTCCAAGACGTACATGAATCATTCCTTGTAAAGGAATTGTACTGTACAATTATATTTTTACAATATAATAAAAAACAGTTAAATGGGGGGGGGTTAAACATAGTATTTGGATGGGAGACCACCAGGAAATGTTGCCAAGAAAATTACATGGAAAATGTCCATAAAGTCATAAGGAATTGCACTCAACTGAAGGAAATTTTACCTTTCCTTTCATGTGGCATTTCTACATGTCTTTAGCAAAATACATTTCTTAACAATAATGGCAAATTAACAAATGCCAAAACAAAGGCAGGCCAGATTGGCACCAACCATCTGTCCCTGTATTACCAGCAGGTGCTAATTGGCATAAACAAAGGGATCCAGTAATCAAAAGCTCATTGAGGAAATCAGGTTATTCCAGTACAGAAACAAAATCCTTTGAACTAACCAGCTAATTAAAATATGGAGTTCTGCAGTTGATCAAATGCTTTGGTTTGTATCAAGGATTTAAAGTGAAAACTATTTAGCAGCTCTTTGGGACAAGAAAAAATATCCTAACTTGGCTTGTAAATTGCAAGTGAAAACAATCTGGTACATTTTTCAAGCAGTTAATTTTTCTCTTTATAGTTACTGGGCATTGCACTCTGAAGGACAGAAAATCCAGAAAAGAGAAGCTATTTAGTGACTGCCTGCATATCCTTTGCCCCCATATGGACATTAATTTCAGAGGAAGTTTAAATGATGCCATAAAGCTTAAAAATCAGTTCTTTGCGTCCTTGCTTATAAATATGTGGACTCCTTGGAGTTTTCTGAGCTTGGTTATTTTTCTTGCAAACGTTTCATTACCCAGCTAGGTAACATCTTCAGTGCTAGAATGGTATGGGATTTGCTCTCTGTTGATATATTGTGGCATGTCCTGCCAATGTTGGTGGAGGTGTGGGTTTTGTTTTGTCTTATTTTTTCCCTCTGGTAGTTCCTTGATTGGGGGGTATTGTTTATTGCTTGTATGTCTGGTGGTAATCTTGGTGTTAATCTCTGCTTATCTGGGTGGTGATTGCTGGTGAAATGTTCTGCTCTTTTGTTTTCCTTTCTATTGTCTCTTTTGAATAGATGCTGTTGTAGATGCTGTTTATCTCTATGTGCCTGTTGATGGCTGCCTTGTCTGAATACCAAACTTCCAAGAATTCCCTTGCATTTTTGGATTTAGCTTGGTCTAAGATGCTGACAGTTTCTAGCTGAAACTATGGTTAAGTCGGTCCATGTGTTGTGAAATTAAGGAGTTTTCATCATGTCTTCTGACTGCTAGTTGGTGTTCATGGATGCGCTCTGCAAGCCTTCTGCCTGCCTGTCCTACATAGTGGTTGTTACAGTCCTTACACTGTATGCTGTAGATGACTCCTGCTTTTTCTACTTGGGCTGCTGGGTCTTTTGGTTTGCTTAAGATGTTTTGGAGGGCTTTAGTTGATTTGTGTGCTACGGAGATGCCATGTGGTTGTGATAATCTGTTGGTGGTTTCTGAGACATTTCTGATATATGGCAGTGTTATCCTTTTCATAGCTTGGGTTGGTTGTGTTGTAGTAGGTTGAGTGGTCAGGCATTTTTTGATAAAGTTGTGTGGGTATCCATTTTGTTGGAAGATGTTGTATAGGTGGTCTGTTTCCTTTTTCTCTGTTCTGGGTTGCTGCAATGCGTTTGTGCTCGCTTGAATAATGTTCTTACGCAGCTCCTCTTGTGGGAGTTTGGTTGTTGCTTTGGTAATGGAGTACTTGATTAGGTGGGTTGTCTTCCAATAGACTTGGGTTTCTAATTTCCTGTTGTTTCCTCTACTGATAAGGGTATCCAGGATCGATAGCATGTTGTTGTTTTCTTCCTCTCTGGTGAATTTTATTCCTTCGAAGATATTGTTGATGGTTTCATGTGTCTTCTCTAGCTGTTCCTTTTTTAATTATGACAAAGGTGTCATCTACATACCAGATCCATACTTTAGGTTGTATGTGTGGAAGTCCTACAGTTTCTAGGTGTTGCATTACAATCTCTGCTATGAGCCCTGATAGTGGTGATACCTCTGATTTGTTGGTATATTTGTCCATCAAACTGAAAACAGGTAGTGAGGCAGAGGTTGATGGGGTCCATGATTCTGAATATTTCAATCAGGGTATATTTGGCTAGGTCGGGTGTGTTGTGTAGTACTGCTAATATGGATTCTTTCACTAGTTCTGGGTTTATGGATGTAAAGAGTGCTGTGACATCAAATGAGACCATAATTTCATCTTTAACTATGTGTACATCTTTGATTTTCTGGAGGCACTGTAGTAAGGAGTTGATGGAATATTCACTCTTCTCTGTGAGATGTCCAAGCTTTTTTGTCTTGTTGTATGTTGGAGTCCCTGGTAAGGATACAGTTGGTCGGAGAGGTATGTCAGGCTTGTGAGTTTTTGGTCATCCATAGAAACGTGGGAGGATGGGTCCACTGCTTTTCACCTGCCACTGTTCCTTTTTTGTGATCTGGCCTTTCTTGGTTAGGTTGTTAAGGGTTCTCTTGATTAAGTTGTCTAGTTTCTGTATTGGGTTGGTGTTAACAGGGATGCAGGTTTCTCTAATAACTTTTTGGCTTTTTGCAAGTATTGTGATTTATCCATAATAACTATAAATATGTGCCACTGATATTCATTTATTTACTTTAGAAACTATCCCTCAGTGGTGTCCACTCAGTGGGGGTGTGTGTGTGTGTGTCAAAAAGTCAACATGGTGGCTACAACTATGTGATTAAAGACCTGCACCCTTTGTACTGATTGCATGCTGGGGCTTCAATCTCATGATGATAGCCATCATCTTGACTTTTTTACACACACTCTTTGGTGGACACTGCTAGGGACTACATTTGAATAGGTAAAAGTGCTGCTGTGCTTTATACCAGTTTCCAATACCAATACCAATGATATACCAATACCCCTGATATTTCCCCTCTACCCTTTATCGGACAGGTAGCATCCAACCCAGTTCATTTGTCGGGGCAGAGTTGCCTTCATGTTGAGCTCTTCTGTGGACTTACATGGACTTACCTTGTAGCTTCTTTGGCAAGGGGCAGAAGAAGCCTTTGCCTTCTTCTAGGATGAAATGTCATCTTCCTAAAGTTCTGGGCTTCTTACACAGAGTTAGTCCAAGGACTAACCGGGACAGATGGCTGAGCAGTTTAATCCAGCCAAAGTGAGCTAAGTGCTGCCCCCTGCAGAGACTAAGAGGCAGAATCCAGCCACAAGCTGTAAGGCCCTTTAACTCCATGGTTTCCAAAAATGAGTAAAAGTACAGGTAGCCCTCAGGTTATGATGGCAATTGGGACTGGAATTTCCATTGCTAAGCGATGCAGTCATAAAGCACAATGTTTCATGGCCGCATCACTTAGCGACAGCAATCCTGGCAGTCCCTATTCCCAACATAACCCAGAGATCCCACAGGTTAGAGAGGACCTCACATGACTGGAGTCCTAGGCAAGCAGGCTGGCGGGCGAGAGCTGTGGGCGGGCCAGTTGGGACTGTGGGCAGGTGCTACTGAGTGTGGTGGGCTGGTGGGGGCTGCAAGCAGCCATTATGGATCTCATACTCCATAGTAGGGCTCCTCAGGAGAAAAAGTGGCTGGAGTAACTTACGGGAGTAACTTGTGACTTCCCTGCTGGCTTCTCCATTGACTTTGCTTGTAAACCTGAGTACCCAAATCATGATCACATGACTGAGGGGACACTACAACAGAGGCAACTTCACGGACCAGTTGTAAGTCTCCCTCATTTAGTGCTGTCATAACTTTGAATGATTGCTGAACGAGCGGTCATAACCTGAGGACAACCTGTGCAGTACTGATATACTGCTGCATGGTGATAAATTTAAACTAGAGCCCAGTTCAGGCTTCAATTGCACTAGCTTTATGATGCCATAAAGCTTAAAAATCAGTTCTTTGCATTTGCCTGGGATCAGCCAACAGCCCTCAGCTTCATCCACCCATTCCTCTAATGCACAGAATTTTTGTGTGAATGTGGGGTGGGCACAGCAGGGGAACATCTAGATATACGCCAAGTTCCTCAGGGGAAACATGAGATGAATGTAAACAAAAATATAAACTCTCTCTGATGCAAATCAGCAGGTCCTAAAAATATTTTGCCAGACCCCAATATACAATAATATTATGCCCCCATTATACATTAATATTACAACAGAACTAATGTGGAAATCTAAATACAGTGAGTGACAACAACAAAATCACACATGCTATTTTGTTTTTCCTAGGCCTGCCTAAACGAAAACTTAAAGAAACCTTAACTAGCTGATGGCAGGAAACAGTAGACTCAGCCGAAAGCAATGCATACTGTAGCATCCAGTTAACTGTGGGACCTACAAGTGGGTTCTCAGAGGTAGCAGAAAATCTCTGATCTTGTTCTTGAAAAAGCTAACGGGATCAGACATGGTTAGTACTGTAAATAGACGGAAGACCAACAAGAAGCCTCAGGGTTGTAGGGTAGACTAGGAATTAAAAGAAAAAACTTACTTATAGCCATTGCTGAGAATCTTAAGCAGGTGTATTCACTAATTTGTGGAATATCCTTTCAGATCAGTGTGATTTGGACTTCCCTCCCTTCCTACTAAACTCTCTGCTCTCCAACCATCCCAACAGCAAACCACACCTTTGTACCATGTCAAAGTCTTTGTATTTGGACGCGTGCATTATCTGCAGGATCCCACGCTTCTACAGCCGAGCCCCCTCCAGATATGTTGGAATTGCATTTCCTTTACTATAGCAGCGAATTCTGCAGGATGCCAGGTGGAGAAAGCTGGAGTACCACATGGAAAGATCAGAACCCTTTTGTAGTGATAACCTTAGGTGCTCAACCAGCCTGGAAACTGTGCAATTAAAATCACTTCCTGTCATCTTTACAGCCTTGATAGCCAGAACCAGATGGCTGTCTTCTTTTCAGAGAGTTGAGGAGGGTCTGATAATGGCATCATTGCCTGCAGTTATGCATACTGATCTTACTGCTAGATCTGGTAAACAGGTTTTGCTTTTGATGGAGACAAATGTAGAACAAAAGAAATAAGTTTGAACACCACCGGCAACAGGGCTGCTAGCACAAAACATGAATTATCTGAAAAGCTACTTGTCTGTCTCCATTCCAGCTATACAGCAAGTTTAATCCCTTGCAGACATGGTTAAAAGTTTTCCTACTTTAAACAGTGGTGGAAGATCAGTGTAAGGTGATAGTTGGCTAACTCAAAGGATTATTATTTTAACCCAAAGCTTGTAGATAGAAACCCTAAAGTGGCTGAGCTACTGAATATCCTGAAGGTAAAATATGGAAATCATTACTGTGAAACTCATCGCAACCCAACTTTTCAATTCACACACTCTTATTTAAATTAGATGAAAATTGGTTTTGTTTGACCAGCCAGAAATGACAGATCAGTCTCAGAATTCATCTTTGAAATTGCCAACTATCTTTTACAATTGTACATAAGACAAACATCTGTTGTTTTGCTTTTTAAAATTCTCTGATATTCTTTCACGAATACCCAGCATTAGTTCAATTACTGGATAGCAATGAGCCAAAAAAAAAAAAAAAAAATCAAATGGCTTTTAAGGTAGGAACAATCAGGGAATCACAAGGAGAAACAGGAATCAATTGCTAAAAATAGGAAGCCAAGATTATAAAGAAAAGAAAAAAGCACTTTTTGCCTCTCTAATAAAAGATTCATTCTACTGACTGTAGGCTTAATTTTGTTATAAGAGCACATAAATGAATAGGCTCTTTATATTTGTTATTTATAAGTCCTAGTTCTATATTCCTATTTAAGCTTTGCTTTCATTTCTTTTTTTTTTTATCCTTTGAATACAGTATGTCAACTTAGGATGGCTGTGGAGAATTTTCCATTGATGTGGGAGAATAAACTATTATAATTAGATTTCTGTCTATTTTTCTATCAATTTTCTTTTTCCACCTATTTTCTTTCTTTTTTTTTTTTTAAATTTCATCCACATTTACAGTAAACATTAAGGACTTTTCTCCTTGACCATAACCCAACATATTGCAAGAAGCAATGTAACCCTAGTAAAAATAGAGAGAAAGAAGCAAGTTCAAGATAAGGCTTTTGCAGATATTACATTAGAAGGTCAAATTCACCTGGCTTCACAGCAGCAGAGCCAGATTTTCTCATCTGTTTGCACTGGCATTATTTGCATCGAGGACCCCTCGGTAATGATATCACATGCAAGGGGGGCCAGCTGCCCTGCACCTGTCACAGCACAAACCCAGGAATCAAGTGACAGATCAAACACACCTAAATTGTTCTGAACAATCTGGACACTTTCTGTGCATGCATTTTTATTGGTTGAAATTTAACAAATCAATTATATGTTGGAGATCCAGTCTTAATATGTTCTAAATCCAAATTAAATTGGGTAGATTTTCCCAATGTGAATAGTCAAAAAGATTGAAATGTTCAAATTGCTATGGAGGGGGGAACATTGGGGAGAATGTAAATCTGGCCTTTAGAAGGAGGAAAAAAGCAATGAAATGCTAAGGGAGGAGAAGTGGCAATTCAAGAAACTCAGATAACCCCTGACTTGATTCTGCTTCATATCAAAGGGGGCACAAGATTCAGTAATTAGACCCTACAGCAGTGAAGCGGCATTCTTGGAATCCTTGCACTGTCTGTTTCCTCACCTGGCCCACCTCGAAGGGCTGACAACTTCTGAGGAATTCAAGACTGTAGGCTAGAGTGGGTATTGAAAAATCTTCCTATGACCATGGCAATGTCTGTGAAGTCACCAGAAATCCAGAGACTACTTTATACGTGTCTAATCAAAAGTGAGTTCCATTGATAGAGTTTTGCTTTGTTTTGTTTTTTAAAAAAACCCAACACATAAGGTCCTGCTGTCTTGCAAGTCTTGCTGACTCGCTTTCACGATTCTGTTATTATTTTACCCTACTACAGTGAAGAGCATTCCTGGAATCTCTGCTGCTTCTGTTTCTTGATATAGCCTACCTTGAAGGGCTGACAATTATACAGTCTAAGAGGCTGTATGAGAGTAAGTGCCCGGAGGGAGCAGTCACCCTTGATCAGTCCAGGTTCGATCGCTAGATTCACATCATGATATTACCAAACCAGACAAACCCACCAGATTGTAACATGAATACACAAAGAAGGCATGCGGTCGCACTGGACTTAAAATAATAATTTCATTTTATTAATAAAATAATAATTGAATATGAAAGCTACATGAAATATCCATTTCAATTATTATTTTATTATAATTTTATAATTTTATGATATCTGTACTCTCTACTTCCTTCAAGAGGAAATCCCAAACCTTTTCTCTGTTGAATTCATTTGAGTTGTATGAACTATGAGATTCTTCCAGGAGGCCAAATTTATATTTGAAATCTAATAGGAAGAAATAATAAAAGTGTACTTCTACAAACAAAAAAGAAAGAAAGAAAAGAAAGAGAAGTATTACAATTAATAAAATCTGCTTTTTCTGATGTTCTTCAAAAACATTACACCTTGTCCATATCCAGTTTAATCTAATATAGACACTGAACAGACATGCCACATTCCTTTGATGGATATAGAATTACAAGAAAAATGTCCTTGCAACTGAAGGAAAGTAAGAAAGCATTTCTGTGTGTGTGTGTGTGTGTGTGCACGTGCGCACACACACACATGTGTAGAGAGATTGAGAGAGAGAAAGGCACTGACTGTCAGATGTAGGAACTGAATGTGGGGTGACTCAGCTCCTAGTTCTCCCTGGGTGACTTTGGGCCAGTCCCTCTCTCTCAGCCTAAACTGGGAAGTTGGAAAATATCGATGGAGCCACACTGGGACCAGCATGTTAGATCAGAATCTGTAAGCTTCAGTAAAGAGGGCTTCATCCTGCCCTGGACTGGAGTGGAGAGTGAGAGCCACCTTCCAATGTCACTGCCCATAAACCAGTATTGAAGGTCTGTTTGGTAGGATTCAGAAAGCAGTCAGCCACTATCTATAATAATAGCTGCTGATGGGCTAATCATCCATTAATCTGTCCTGTTGTTGTTGTTTTGACCATCCCAATTGACCGCTGCTGGCAGTGAATATGCTGTATGAAAAAAGTATTTTCTTCTCTCATTTCTGAGTCTCCTTGCATTTCATTTCAATGGATGATCTCGAGAGCTAAGACTGTGTGAGAGAAAGAACAACTTCTCTCTCCACATTATCTGTGCCATGCACAGTGCTGACTCAAGGGTATAGGGCACCCTTAGGCAACATTAACTGATGATGCCAACTCCCATTGCTGCAAAGTTTTGCGTTTTTGGAATGATTAATATCAGCTCTGCTTGATGCGACCTTGGCAACTACAGCCTAGTCCACCATTGTGCCAGAGCAAAGTTGCCAACCGCAGTCTATTGAAAACTGCTCAGGCCTATGGGCTTTGGCTAAAGCCAGCCTTGGCCATGCATGCTTTCATATATCTCTATCAGCTCTCCACATCTCTTTCATTCCAAATGCTGTAGCCATTCTTTGTGGGGAAACAGCTGTACTTCCAATCGTATTTTGCACATGTTCTAGCTCTGTGTTCCCCTTTTCCAATGCAGTGACTACTGGCTAAAACTCTAAGGAATAAAAAAGTTTAGAAAAGGATCAGAATCCTAGCTAAGCTGACAAAGGTGGTCTGCCCTACAGAGGACCCCAAAGCAGGAGCAGTGTATGGGTTTGATCCATCAGTGATCAAAGACTGTGACAACTCCCATCTTGACACTGAGAGCTGAACGTGCAATAGAAGTTTTTCACATAAAGCTGCTGGCAAGTGTGGCGTGGCTAAACCAGCCACATAATGATGAATCCAAAATGAATTAGCGTGAATTGGAATGCAAAAAGATTAATGGAATAACATTAAGATATGTCTACTGATTGAAGAATGTGAGCTTAATTGGTGGTATCACACCTTGTTTGTAGTATATATCCCAAGTCTCATTTCCAGCTCTTTTTTGAAGCTTTAGACCATATTGTTCTAAAATTGATTTGCTTATTTTCTTACACTGAAAATGGCTTCTTTTTTGTGAATTGGCTGACCTCTATTAAGAGGTGTTTTCAATGAGATACTTATACCTTAACTCAGCAAATCTAATTATTTTCTCTTTTAAGTGGCATCAAAGCATCAGCATTAAAAATGGGTTATAAGGTTTAAAGTTATCCTGTTTTTCTTTTCTTTAGCCCGTGCAGGCAGAACAGCAGCTCTGCCCTCTGGCTAGGAATCCGATCTAGAGCAGGAGCAGAAGAGGTAATGTAAATCAAATTGATTCAGAACAAAACAAAGGTCATTCCTTGAGCATGATTAATTAATTTAACATCTCCTGCCAACTAGGAAGCAGAAGTGGGGAGGCAGTTGGCACAACTGAAGAACTGGAACACCTCCCTAAGCAATGTCAGCCCTTCCGGAAATAAGGTCAGATTCTTCCCTCACGTAGGCTTGAGAGGAAAAAGCTATTACGTTAAGAAAGTACTAACTCTCCTATATCAGGAGTATAATGGGGTCCTCAAGTTGGAGGGGCCATTTATCCCTTCCAATCAAAGCCCCTGCTCAGTACATAGGTCCAAATCAAATGAGGAGGGGCCCACCATCTCTCTGGGCAATCGGCTGTGCTATCAAACTTCTGAGACTGATAGGATGGGTTTTCCCCCCAGTGTTCAGTCAAGGCGGCTGAGCTTCAGCTGTATCTGAGAAGGGAGGGCTTTTCTACCCAACTTCTTTGATCCCTGGATTGGACCCTTTGACCCTTGACCCTGAACATGAGCTTCTTGATGCTTAGTCTGGGTCTGACTTGTACAATGCTGCTGCTTGCCTCTTGCACTTTTACAAGGCTAAGGATTAATTTACAGCTTTACTACCAAGGATGATAGTAAGTGGACTTCACCAATGATTGTACTGTGTGTTCCTTGCCAGAACCCTGTTAGGCTGTGAAAAGTAGCATGTGAGGAAACTTATGCCATTGATGGATTTGGCCAAAAATTGTGGTGACTGCTGATGACGTGAGGTCAGAATCCACCTCATAGTACTCTGGCTGTTTATTCTTGTCTTCACAGACATCCTGTCATGTACACCCAAATCCCTTCCACTCAATCTCATAGACACGCATCCACACCCTCATATATAGAGACTCCCACCCCACAAGTCAAGCAAGAAAGAGCAAGCCTCTATCTCACACATCTTTTCCCACACTGAGAAATTCTTGCTTTTCCTTCCCATCTCCATACATAAAAGATTGAAAAGTCACCCCTCCACACAGCACACAAAGAATCCCTCCATCCCTCTACCTCACTGTGGTGGAGTTGGTGTTGCACTTCAACTTTCCCTGTTCTAATCAACTAGAGAGGGAAGAAACAAGGGGTGGCATGTGGTGAACCATCTTGTCTACATAGAATCAGCTACTCCAGCCCCATGCTTAATGCAGGAGTCTACTTCCACAGCATCCCTGACAGATGGTAATCCAGCTTCTGGACTCTTCTTGGAAAGGAGAGTTCGCTTCTTCCAGAGGAGTGTACTCCATTTTTGAACAGGTCTTTTGTTTGGAAATTCTTCCTTATGTACAACTGAAATGGACTTCCTTGGCTTCCCCTAAACCCATGTTTCTTGTCTTGTCTTAAGGAACAACACTAACAACTCTGCTTGTCTTCTACGTAACAGCCATTCAGATACATGTCACATCTCACCGTAATCTTCTGTTCTCCAGACTAAACATATCCAAACCTCCAACTGTTCCTCATAATTTTTTCCTCTCCAACCTCTTTTCACCTTGTTGGGTCTTCTCTAGACACACAGGGGTATGTGTCCACAAATGCAGTCTCCAGTACTGGATCAAATACTCTAGAATAGTGAAGAACAATGACTTCTCTTAATCATAGCATGATATTACATTGATGTAACCTAAAATTTCATTTGTTTTGCTTCTGCTTCTGCTTCTGCTTCTGCTTCTGCTTCTGCTTCTGCTTCTGCTTCTGCTTTTTTTTTTTTTTTTTGCAGTTGCATTACTTCTGACTATATAGCCTAAAATCCATGGATTTTAGAAAACATCTATGCTTTTTAATTTGTTCTTTGTAACGTAATAATTGCACAAAATGCGGGTCAGTGGCTGTAATAAACTAAGCTAGGTAGCTAAACTTCTCAAAAGTTAAAAATGTCTGGGTTAGTTCTTAATTAGCTCTTCATCCTCCCTTGTATCTGCACCCTTATTTTTTTTATTTTAAAAAGGTAATTTTTTTGAGACTGTTCATGATTATAAGCTTCTGAACTCAGTGACCATTAGGGACCACTACCCACTGCCTCTTGTTTCAAATCTGCTGGATCACCTTCAAAAAGCACACATTTTGGACTTGAGAGGAGCTTACAATTTGATCCAAATGAAAGAAGGCAATGAATATTTAACAGATTTTCACCCTTGGAATGCAAAGTTGTACACATAGTATTGTCCTATGGATCAGTTAATTGCACAGGGTCTTCTCCAGACTCATGAATGAAATATTTTCTGATACTTTAAACAAACATGTAGTGGTGTATCTGGATGGCATCTTGGTTTTTTCAGAACACTCATCTTTACTTGAGACTATTTCAGTTACCAGATCTCCACAGGAGGGGCAGAAATGGATCCTGCAAAGGTACAATCCATTTTCACATGACAAACACCTAGAAATGTGAATGATATCCAATGTTTTCCATTTTAAGGGTGATTCATCCCTAATCTTGCAAAATACACAAACCACTCAACTGTTAAAAACAGGTCTACTCAAGTGCAAGTCACCTTTCAGGGGTTGAAAAATCTCTGTCCATCCCAGCCCACCCTTTTCAGGCACCCCGATCTTGTTCACCCCATTGTTGCCTCTAACTCAGCTTTGGAAGCTGTCCTCCTGCAGCCTTTGGCAGAGAGAAGGGTCGATCATCCAGACTCTTTTGAATAAGAAGAACAATGATATTTTCCATAAAAAGTTGTGGGCCCTAAAAGCAGCATTTTTACAATAGAGGCATTTCTTGATGAGGGCAACCCATCCCATACAGGTACACACAGTTCATAAGAATCTTGAGCCTCTACAAAAGACACCAACCCTGACTCAGCCACAGATTTGATGGACATATTTTTTTCTCCCATTTCAATTTTTATGTTACCTATGCTCCTAGCTCCTAGAACAAGCTATCAGACAGACTCTCATACAAGCCTGGATGGATGACCTCCAGAGATCCTGATAGACTAATTCTTCTTTCTCTGTATTTGGTGGACAGTCGTTTCACAATGGTTGTTTATATGTTGCTCTTCCTCCCAAGGAGTATGATTTACAATTTTGCCATGATTATAGGACTGCTGGTTCATGGGGGAATGTTCAAAACATTGCATTTTGTGCTCAGAGAGTTTGGTGGCCAAGGGTAAAAGCAGATGTCAAGGACCAGGGTAATTTTGTCACATCTGTCACCAGGCCGAAGCTGTCACTGTTAAGCTGTCCAGTTTGCTCCAGCCATTCCCCTCCCTTCCTGGTCCATGACATGATTTCCCTGGACCATATTACCAGTCTTCCAGATACGCATGGATACATGACCATTTTAGTGGTAGTGGACTTCTTTTCCATTTTATTTCATGCAACAGTCTACCATCTGCTCTGGTGACTGCAAAATTCTTCAGAGACCACATTTTTCAGCATAGGGGCTTAGTCAATCAGATGTTTGATTTCAGACTGTGGCTGTCAACTTAATGTCTAATTTTTGGAAGGCCCTTTTCCATTTACTGGACATTCATATTCATTTGTCATCTTCTCATCATCTTCAATCAAAGGGGAACATGGAAAAGATTAGCATATTACTTGAACAGTACATGATTTGCTATTTCTTTTATCAATATGTCAGCTTTTTGAGGTAGGCCAGATCAGGAAATGAACTCCACAGGAAAACCAGAATTACACTTTACTGAGATAGGGTACAATAACATAATCATGCAAATCTAACTCTGCTTTTCCTGCCCTCCCCCTTTTACCCCAGTGAGTCAGGACGGAGTCAGCATAAGTCTCTTCTTCTGTCCTCTTTATTTATATAATGAATTCTGAATAGTTGCGTCAAGGTCATCTCCCTGGCTCCTTAGATGGTCTGAAGGAATGTAGACCTGGCCTTCAGAATGTGGAAGAAATGAGCAAACTGTTAAGGGAGGAGTTCAGAAAAGATTAATCAGTCCTGAGAAAGAGGAAAGCATGAGAAACTCAAAATAACCCATCTTGATTTTATTTGGTATAAGATGGAGTAGAGAGAAATTCTGACAGGCTTTCAAAATTCTGTTACAGTGATACCTCGGGATACAAATGCCTCTGCTTGCGAATTTTTCGGGTTACGACCAGCTCTGGCCCCAAAATTTTACCTCGGTTTGCGAACTCCGCCTCGGGGTACGAGGCATTTTCCGCCCGTGCCACGTGGTCCGTGGCCATTTTCTGCCCGTGCCACGTGGTCCACGGCCATTTTTCCGCCTGTGCCATGTGGTCCGCGGCTGTTTTTCCGACCCTGCCGCGTGGTCCGCGGCCGTTTTCGCGCTGCGCCGGGCTGTTTTCGCGCCGCGGCGCGCCGGGCTGTTTTCACGCCGCGCCGTGCCGGGCCGTTTTCGCGCTGCGCCGGGCCGTTTTCACGCCGCGCCGCGCTGCACCCGGCCATTTTCGCGCCGCACCACGCCGCGCCCGGCCGCTTTCCGTGTGGTCCGTGGACGCCAGAACGGATTAACGGTAATTACATTGAACCTTATGGGAAATTGCCTCGGGTTGCGACCAAATTCGGGCGGAGGGCGGAACGGATTAACCGGATTTACATTGAACCCTATGGGGAAATTTGCCTCGGGGTGCGACCAAATTCAGAGGGCGGAACGGATTAACCGGATTTACATTGAACCCTATGGGGAAATTTCCTTCGGGTTACGACCAACTCGGGATACGCCCAGAGTCACGGAACGGATTAAGTTCGTATCCCGAGGTACCACTGTATTCTCCCCTACAACAATAAAAAGCATTTATTCCTGAAATCCCTGTGTTTCTTGACCTGGCCTACCTCAAAGGGCTGACAAGGTCAAACTGGGAAGTTAAAATGCTTTTAGCCAGTTGTTATTTTATTTAATTGTTGTACACCATCCAGAGTCGCTTTGTGTGAGATGGGTGGCTATATAAATGTGACATACATAAACAAACAAACAGATAAATAAACAAATAAATAAATAAAAGAACAACCTGGAAGAAGGTGATGGACAAACACCAAAAAAAACTTTATGGACATGGAGTCTACCTTGATATGAAGGAGATTTTGCCTTCACTGGCAACCGTGAGGAATTATACCATAAAGAAAACAAATATGAATTGTGTGTTTTATATACATATTCAGCCTGAATCAATCACCTGCAGGATGAAGGATTCTTTATAGAAGGTTATGGACCATAATCTACCACATGGGTCCAGTTGATAGATATTTTCCAACTCCCCAGGTTAGGGCTGAAAGAAAGGGACTGGATCAAAGTCACCCAGGCAGCTTCCATGCTTAAGAGAGGACTAGTCTCCCTTACTGGAGTAGTCCAGCACCTAGTCCAGCACCTTAATTGCACCACACTGACTCTCATATACACATATATGTACACATACAAACACAGAGAAACATAGACATATATAAAATATTTCATAGATTGTCACATAATTATTTTAAATTATATTCCAATAATATAATAAAATCAATAGTTACATTTGAAGAAAATCAGCTGTAGATCAGAAACTTCAGCCTTAGGGAAGATATGAACTTTTGCATGGTGGTGAAGCAAGGAACCTGGAGGAGCCTTCATTGTACTGTGCCTTGGGATAGAATTACAAAACTTAATAGTTCATGTGGAAGTTCAGTGATTGCTCTGAAAAATGATGATTTCAACTTTCTCACTATGTGAGAAAACTGACACTGTGATTTGGTCCCATAATTAGTGCTTGTTCATAAGCAAGTTTTTAAGAAAGTCTTTCATAGCTGAGTCTTTAACCATCACTTACTTTCCACATTTTCTCAATAGTCACATAACTGCAGGCTTTGTCTTTATATTTCCCACCCACTGATGGTTAATTTATATCTCCAAAGACTAAGCTACTTTAAATCTGTGAAAACCCAAGACACTCTAAAGAAAGTCATGTTTTAATTATAAGTAAGATCTCTTTACATTTTTTTTCTTCACACCAGGTTTAACAGCAAGCTCTCCTGTGATAATTGTGTGTTTTTATTCAGCTGTAAGTTACTACTTGATTGATATTTCTATTTTATCATTTCATATCATGGTTCAAGAATAAAGTATATATTTAAACCTAGCATTATACTTTTAATATTAAATTAGGCACCTATCCCACTCTTTTCCTTAGTTTCCCTCCTCTGTAACCTATGATCATTTTAGGTGGGTTTGCCAAAACATGAACCTGATAAAGTCTCTCAGCAAAGCTGCTGAGCTGCATTGATTGAATGGATCAATGCTTAACTTCATTGATAGATTGAGTGTACTTTTATACTGCCTGTGCAGATTGGGTGGTCAATCAGTGAGCATTATTACCCCTGGAATTAATTACCATAAGATATGGTGATGGCCACTCTCTTGGATGCTTTTAGAAGGCTATTGGATTAATTCATGAAGGGCAAGTCTATCAAGGATAATGACTCAGTGTTCCCTAGGGGTAGGGGATAGTATACCTCCAAATGTAAGCTACAGAGGAACAAGGGCATGAAAGAGGTATGGCTCCTGCTTGTGAACCACCCAGAAGCATCCAATATGTCTCTCTGAGAAGCAAAATGTTGGACTATGATGGCCTGATTCTTCAGGGTTGTTCTAATGTTCATGTATACATGGTTTTCCTAGTCCCCCTATTTGAAGTAAGGCAGAGCAATTTGAATTAAATTGAATTTGAAGTATCAAATGCAGAACTTTGTTTTTTCACATAAGGTGCTAGCCAAAAGTGAGTGCCCTGCGCATAAACTAAGGCTTGCTTAGAATTACACAGTTAAAATCCTATTGATCCTGAAACTATTTATTCAAAAGTAAATTTTAACTGGAAAGTGTATACAAGATTTTTGTTTAAGCATATTCTAAAGCCATTTCAATTATATGAAACTTAAAATATTTAATCTGAGTTGGATCATGTCCAATGGTATTTGAAACATTAGCCCAAAATTTATAGATTACATTGCTTTCATTACACTTGGGTCTAATATATCAAACTAATACAATTTAGATAACTTTTCATATGTTTTACCTACATTTATTTTATACTGTTTTCATTCTCCTTTTGGTAGATCTTAATATAACATGCCTTCATTTTATGAAGTAAGCATTTATCTTAATAAGATCTTGTTCTAACAGGGAATAGGTGAATCAGTTGCTTCCAGCATAAACCTATTATTAAATCTTTCTGGACATTCAGCTAGGGTGGATTTTTGTTCTCTGTATATGTGTGGTTTACAACTAAACTTTTTATGGTTTACCATTTTTGGAAGCATGTCAAAATATGTCTGAAGAGTCATTTGCTGGGAAAGTGTTGCTATAGTATTCCTTTTTATTTATGTTTGCTTTGTTTCATTTTTAGTATTCCTTTTTATAGAGTGAACCTCTTCAGAACAAAGAAGAGACCTGACAAAATAAGATTTTGTGCTCAGCTTGTCTATCAATGTATAGTCCAAAGCATACTTGCTCAGAAGAAAGTTTCATTGAATTCAGTGATGCTTTCTTCTATCTAGGTAAGTAGAGAATTATACCCTAACATTCCCAATGAAATGTATTGTATTCCAGCTTCTATTATTTGTTTCTTCTGATTTTGTATAATTCAGGGATGAGAAATTTGTAATGTTGCATATGTGCTATCTCATATTTATCTCAACGATTGACTATGTCCAACTAGGGCTCATGAGAGTTGTAATCCAGTGACATCTAGAAAAACATATTTCCGCTTTAATTATAGCATTGAAACAAAAGAATGAATAGACACATAGAAAATAAATAATGGAAGGGCAATGGGAACTTTGGTTACTTTGTACTGTCAGATACTTTCCCATTTTTCTCCCTTTTGAATTGGCTATGGGTGTATCTATGATAAGTCTTATGAAATTGCTATAGAACCTTAAAATAAATATGCAGTCATTCACAGTACTCATTAGGGAAAACTGTGTGAAAGATTCAGGTGATTCATCATCACTCTTCATAAAATAATCTAATAATATGAATAGTGTGAGTGAAGTAAATCTTGTCTTCTTCTGCCATTCCTTGCACCAGTAACAGGCAACCGCCTACCCCAGGAAATCAATGGAAATCAAACCTGTGCTTTGTTTCTCTATCAGTAAATACAGTGACCTTGTCAGGATTGGTGTGAATGTCAGCTTGGAACTGACTTCCTCACACTAACAAAAGGAGGGGGGATGTCAGCTGGAAAGCCTTAGCCAGGGCCCACCACTACTACCTAGAGGGATAGCCTGAGGAAACAATGGGGAAAAAAGGTGATGCGATGGAGATGCTTCTCCTAAGGAGCCATTTAGCCTAAGCCTTGCTGTTAACAAATATTGCAAATGTCCATGTTCCTTCTGAGCTGAGTTGTGATGGTGGCCTTCTCAAACAATGAGTGCCTATCAAGATTAAGTGTCCAATTAAGCATCTAGGTGAGGTTCCATAAATCAATCTGAATATAGAAGGATCTCCTGGGTACATAAGAGTATTGATGGGCCTGGATTCCTACACTGTCCTAAGTCCTAGTGTGATTTTTTTAGTTCTGGCTTAACATTTTGTGAATTCGGGGATCGGGGTTATACAGTATGGCTTATGTGCTCCTGTGGTTTATTCAATAAGCCATGATTAAATAAATCTTGGCTTAGCAATCTCTATGGGTAGCATGTGTGTATTGAGAGAACAAGTGATGAACTAAATTGATTCCAGTAATGTCTGAGTGATATTTACTACTACTACTACTACCTGATTATTTCAGTTCTGTGTCCAAAATAATCTTCAGTAGTGTTTCAAAACATTTAAATAATTTTATGAAACAAAAATGCAGTTGACTACTTTATTACTATTCTCTGATTATTTCAGTTCTGTGTCCGAAACAAGCTTGAGTACTGTTTCAAAACATTTGAATAATGTTATGAAAGGAAAATGCAATTGATATTTACTTGAAGCCTTACCAGAAAAGTCACAGGCTGGATGAGCCATGGAAAATGAATTATGCTCCAATTATGAACGGTGGAAAGTTAAGATGCAGTAAGAGGTAAAAGCCTTCCTGTCCTTCTGCTGGCTGTTCCATGAACAACTGCAGATGTTTTATACCCTGCAGCCCTAAGTTCATTATCTTATTATTAATGGGATGCTAAATTTACTCAAAGATGGAGAGGATTGTGTGTGCATGTATGTATGTCTTAATTGCTTTAAGTGGGGTCAGACTCTTCTAAGAAAATTATGGCTGCAGGGGAAAAGTGCCTTGAGCTCCTTCATGTAAAATATGAAAAGATTTCACTCATGGAGAAAGTGATAATTGGCACAGCCAGGATAGAAATATTTGCATCCAAACCCTGAATGTATTCTCCAGCTTCTACACTGATAAATGTTGTCAGATAACTAACAGAGGATACTTGCTGAGCATCTTCAGCTACAGCCTTTTCACCTAGCCATGTCTGGGCAAGTTGTCCAAACAGCAGCCCTGGAGCAATAACTTTCTGGGGCTGTTTTCCCTGAAACATCTGCAGCCAAGGAAATCTTTGGCAGCAAAAGGAATCGGAACAGTAGCAGACTTTTCAAAGCAATGTGGTCATGCCACCTCTTTAGTCAAGATAGCAAGATCTTTCCTGGATCAGATTCCAGCTGTGCAACATTTCCAGTTGTGGGTATGGTATCTTTACTATCAACAGGCTTCAAAACTCATCAGAAGGAAACTGCAGGAAGTGCATGCTATTGTAGAAGAACATCTAAAATCCACTAGAAGGCAGTATCAAGTTCACCTGATTATTTCCAAAACATATGAATTTTCAAGTACTCATGGAAGATGATTAAAACTGAGGGGAGAAAAAGGGTGATAGATGGAAAATGTAGCAGTTGGTGGTTAAATCATATCTGTACCAGGAATACCAAAATTCTTTACAGACATGGAGATTGAACTTTTGTCAAGTAGGGGTGTGGTCTTAGGTTGTACTGAGACATGGAGGCACTGTTCCTGCACAACCCAATCTCTTCTCTGCTACCATATCTAGACAGCCTGTCCTGGAGCCATTTAACTCTCACCAACAACCAAGACCACGTTGCCAGTATGCCACCATGCAGAGTAGCAAGTCACACAGGTGCTGGGAGCAACTTATTGCAAATACTACTACTGTAATGAGAGCCATAAGCTCCTAACTGAGAGCTCAAACCCTTCAGAGGCCTTTACCATGTAACATTGATATACAAGCTTCAGAGGTCACTATCAATACATTTGTACCCCATGAGCAAATCTCTCCACCTTAGGCAGAAATGTGTTTTCATCAAGATTGTATACAAACCAGGCTAGATTTAGTGGCAGTCTTCAAATGTTATAAATTCAGGAACTGCCCAATCACTAGGAATTGGTTTCTAGATCTTAAAAGAAGCTATAAATATGCAATAAAAAGGAAAAAGCAAATATACACATGAGTAATTGGGAATGATTTTTCCAAGCCACAAGAGACAAAAACTCTACTCTTTTCTGGAAAATAATAGAAAGTATTTCAATTAATAGGTCATGTTGGCCAGAAGCTAAGATTCCACCAGGGAAGTGAGTTTTATAGCCAATTATATGGATTTCCCCCCACCAGTCTTTCGTCTCAATTTATGCTCCCCCCCTTGGCCACCAGTCTGCTGGCTGGAAATTGCCAAAGAAATCAATCAATCAATCAAAAAGCAGTAAGGCCCCAGTAGCAGTTGAATTGTTAAAGTGCTGTTGATTGGTGGGCCCTCCTCCTGGCCTCTTTATTCACCCATATGGATAATACTTTCCACATACCTAAAGACAGGAACTGTTCTAATGCTGTTCCCCTCTTTAAAAAAGGTAACCACATGGACCCATCTAATTCTCCCACAATCAGTCTCCTCAGTACTCCATGTAAATTATGTGCAGACGTCCTATTTCATAACTTTCAGCATTAGTTAGAACAGGAGAAATTTCTTGCTGATGAACAAGCAGGCTTTAGGGAGGGCAGATTTACCACCGATTTATGTGCTACCCTGCAGTTTGGCAGAGAAATATACATGCCCACTTGCACACGTCTGTCACCTTTATTGATCTAAAATCAGCATTTGATTCTATACCTAGAAAAAGGCTCTGGTGGAAGCTATCCCAGCCATCTACAGATTGGAGATTACTCCATCTAATTAGGGTGCTGCATGATAACACTATCACACAAGTTAGACATGGCAGAAGGCCAGCTTTCTGCCAATATTCCCATCCAGAAAGGAGCAAAAGAGGCTGTATCCTGCACCCCCTTCTTTTTAATATAAAGGTTAACTCAATGGTCACTGCATTAGATAAAGCAGAATTCCATCCCCGACACTTCACAATAGACAGTTGGCCATGCTCCTATATGGAGATGACGCAGCCATTCTCTCTCTTACTCAGGCTGGTTTCAGCAGATTACTGTAGAGAAGAATTGCTCACAATTAACTAGTCCAAAACTAAAGTTATGGTCTTCTCAAAGGGACTGAGATGTCATTAATGTTGATGACAGACAAATAATAATACTACAGACCAAGTTCAATCTTTTAAATACCTTGGCATAGATATACTTCATCTGCTGACATAATTCCCTTCATCTTGAGGACAATTTTATTTGTTCCTTGCTGTCAGACCAGAATCCCAGTGCCACCAGGAGAGTCACAAAATTGATCTCAGCTGCTATTGCCCTATGCAGTAAACTATTTTCTTAATTTTCTGATTATATTAATGTATAATCTACTTTGTTCTCCTATGTTTCTTATATTGCATCTAGGTCTTATCTCCTATCATATCTTATTTATCACTGACCAATATAAGATTTTACTTATGCACACTCATGTTCCTATCTACAGTGGAACCTCGGGTTACGAACGCTTCTGTTAACTAACTTTTTGGGTTACGACCAGCTCCGGCTGCAAAATTTTGCTTCGGTTTGCGAACTCCGCCTCGGGGTATGAACAGGATACGCGGCCATTTTCCCTCCTGTGACACAGTCCGCAGCCATTTTCTGCCCCTGACACGTGGTCTGCGGCCATTTTCCCACCCCTGACACGTGGTCTGCGGCCATTTTTCCGCCCCTGACACGTGGTCCGCGGCCATTTTCCGCCCCTGACACGTGGTCGTAGGGAGGGGGACTCTCCCTCCAAGCAATAGCTGTCTCCCTGTCCTCCACGCCAGAATGGATTAACGGTAATTACATTGAACCTTATGGGGAAATTTGCTTCGGGTTGCGACCAATTCGGGCTGCGACCAGAGTCACGGAACGAATTAAGTTTGTAACCTGAGGTACCACTGTATTTACTTAAGGATACTCAATAGGTAGAATTCTAATATGCTAAAATATTTGTATCAATTAATTTAGTCATTTTGGTTTTGACACAGGTTCTACTCTTAATATCCTGCAATCCATATTTACTGTATGTAATTTCTTCTTTTACTGTAATAAATTTCTTCTTCACTCATGTTGGCATCTTAGCAATATTTCAGCCTTTAAGGCATTTTATTGTACTTTCTAGATATTGTTCTTTGTACAAAATGTCTAAGCTTTCTTTTCAAAGTCATGGCTTCACATGTGTGTTGTTGTGTTTTAGTATTCTTTTTACTATGTCAACTGTTTAATTTGCTGGTCAGTGATTGTAATAAAGATTATCAATCTGTCTACTTGCCAGAGCCATCCATCCTCCTGAAAACAAAGATGTGTGCTGCTGGGTAAGGATGTAGTTGCATGAAATAGGCTGTTTCCAAATGGTTGGATTTTCTAAAATTTGGCAATGAGATGTCCAATTGGCCCTTCCTTGCAGCTACAGCAGGTTACTTCTACTATGGCATGTTCATAAGATCAGTTTTGGGCCCCTTCTGGAGTACAGACCTGTACCCTGTGATCTATCCCTAATGAGGCAATGCAGAGGCATATCAAAAAAATCAAAATGGCAGCAGCAGCCACGCCAACAAAGCCCAACTCCTTTTTATGTACTTCAGTCATGTGGCTACCATCTTGACTTCTTTTACTCTCCCTTGGTCCTTCCTGCCCACAGTCAAGAACATTGTTTTTGTTGCATCTGCACTTGTTGTCAGATTGGAGCAATGGTGAAAGAGCTAAAGGAGAAAAGACCTCTTCGATTGTATGTTTTGCATTACTGTTTTTTTTTTATCATTTGTTTTTTAATCTCCAGAACATTAGAAGATCATGTAAAATTCCTTGATTCCTGTTTAATATAGAAAGGTACAAATTATTTGCTCACCATGTCTCATTTAACAACTGTGGTAGATTATCATCTAGTGAACAGTTTAGAAGTTTATCATCAAAATTGTTCTAGTGGTTACCTTGAATAATAAATTAATGTGCTGAAGTGAAAGCACTTTCAATATGGAAATCAAGATATCCCCCAGGTGGTTCTATGCTGTTCATCTTTTCATTCCACTCTTACCTCTTTCTTTCAACCATGTGTTTTGTGACAAGCATGTCATAGCAAACAAACTGTGGGTTGTTCATTTTTGTTTTAGTCATCTTTCCCTTTGGCATCTGGAGAAAAAGGATGACTTTAGCCCAAACAATAATAGTGAGTCAGAAATTTTTGAAAGAAGATGTGATCTTTTTTTCTAAAAAATTTTTTTAGAAAAAATGTTTTAGAAAAAATGTTTTTTCTAAAACATTTTAATAACTTAAAAACATGTCCTGTAAGGTTGACATGGAGCAAGTGGAGCCAGAGTCATTATATTGGGAGAAAGGGCCTCATACGCATATTCAAACTGGTTGACTTGCTACAAGGTAGAAATGGGCTTACAAAATTGACCAAAATCTCTCTTACACCTACATATTATATTACATACTTGATCTATATATTATAGCTTAGAACAGTGATTCTCAATCTTGGCAACTTTAAGATGTGTGGACTTCAACTCCCAGAATTCCCCAGCCATCATGTAGAATGTAGAATGTAAGGATTGGAAGGTTCCTTAGAGATCATCTAGCCCAACAAACTGCCCAGTGCAGGAATCCAGGTGTACAGGTAGGGGAGGACTTTTGTATGGTTGATTTGATGAAAAGTTATGTGAAATGTGTAAATGTCTTCAAAAATGGCAAGGAAAACCAAAGAAAATGGATCTATCAATCCTTAGGCAGAAAGCTTTATATATAGTCAGTGATCTACCATTGAATCCCAGGGTACTGAATAACGTTTGCTAAATTGCTGCTCTGTCAATAAGGATTGTATCCTTTTGCCATTATCACTGTGACTGTAGATGCTCCACCTGTGATATGTATTTATTACATTTATATCCCATCACAATCAATCTTCTTCAGACCTTGAAGGTTCCACCTTGAAACAACATTTGACAAAGCCTCCTTTTGGACGAAGCAAGGAGGCCCACTTCAAAAGACCACTGACAAACAAACATTGCCAATCTGAGCTATAAGTGGTTAACAGATTCCTTATTACATTTAATTAGCCTCATGCCAGTGCAGCAGAGTGGTTAAGATGTTGGACCTGGACCAAGAACATTCAGGTTCAATACAATAAAACTAACCCAGGAATAGGAAAACAAGGTGCCATCTCAATGTTTTGGACTATTATTCCAATCCTTCCTTGTCTTGGGCCATGATGACTGAGTCTACCTAGCTGAGCTCCTACCATAAACCTAGATAATACTATATTAAAGGTTGTAACCTAAATTATCCCCTTCATGGATCACTGCCTTGTTGTGGTGAAGAGGCTTGTGTAATTCAGTGAAGCCATGAGCTATACCATGCAGGGCCACCCAAAACGGACAGGTCATGACAGAGAGTTCTGACAAAATGTGGTCCACTGGAGAAGGAAATGGCAACCCACTCCAGTATCCTTGCCAACAAAACCCCACGGACAATGTCAAAAGGCTAAAAGATGTGACACTGGAAGATGAGCCCCTCAGGTCGGAAGGTGTCCAATATGCTACTGAGGAAGAGCGGAAGGCAATTCCAAGTAGCTCCAGAAAGGGTGAAGAGGCTGGGCCAAAGCCGAAAGGATGCTTAGTTGTGGATGTATCTGGAAGTGAACAGAAGGTCCGATATTGTAAAGAATAATACTGCATAGGAACCTGGAATATAAGATTTATGAACCAAGGCAAGCTGGATGTGGTCAAACATGAGATGACAAGATTGAACATCGACATCTTGGGAGTCAGCAAATTAAAATGGACGGGAATGGGTGAATTTAATTCAGGTGACCATTATATCTACTACTGTGGCCAAGAAACCCTTAGAAGAAATGGAGTAGCACTCATAGTCAATAAGAGAGTGGGAAAGGCAGTAATGGGGTACAACCTCAAAAATGACAGAATGATCTCAGTGCGTATCCAAGGCAAACCATTTAACATCACAGTAATCCAAGTCTATGCCCCAACCACTGATGCCGAAGAAGCTGAAGCTGACCGGTTCTGTGAAGACCTACAACACCTTCTAGAACTAGCACCAAAAAAGGATGTCCTTTTTGTGAGGTTTGCCCCGTTCGACAGAGAAACTCTCGTGACACGTGTGGTTCACAAAGAAGGTTTACTCATGCGTAACGTAGTAGTCACAAGCAAAGCCAGGACTGGCTTGGTACAATTGCATCACTTGTTATATTCCCCCCTTCCCGCGCTTTTTTCCCGCCCCGCGATCACGTTGCAGCTGCGGATTATTGGCCCCCAATAATCCCCATTGATTGTTCATGATGGCAGGATCGGTCAGGGTCCATTGTCCTTGATTGCCAGTCCCCCTCCGGCTGGGTTGGTTCCTCCCTGTTACGTGCAAGCCCGTGGGTTCTGTGCTGCGTTGCGATCTTGTTTCGCTGCCTGCGGCCCCGTTCATTGCTGGCTCGCGCCGTTATCAGTTTATAGTTAAAAGCTTCCGCTGCGGTTTTCCTGTTTGGCTGGGCGCAGGTGGCCCGTTAATTAGCGGCGCTTTCAGTTCCTCTTTTCCCCGCTAGCTACCGCCGGTGGATTCCGCGTGGTCTGGCTGCGAGCTTCCCTGAAGCCCCGTGCTTCCCTGAAGCCCCGTGCTTCCCTGAAGCCCCGTGCTGACCGAACCTGACATACCGCCCCCCTGAAGACAATTCCCCCCCCGGCTCTATTTCGGCTTCCCGGGGTATTTTTTGTAAAAGTCCCGCACTAGGTCCGGTGCCCTTATGTGGGTTTTACTCACCCATTCGCTGTGGGACTTGGGAAAATGTTTCCATTGCACTAGGAGCTGGGTCTGCCCCTTGTGCCTCCGGGCGTCCAGTATCTGGTTGATCTCGAAATGCTGCTCCCCCCCCGACCATGATGGGTGGTGGCACTCCCTCTGTCTTGTGCCAGGCGTTCCCCGGCTGGTGCAGCTTTAGCAGGCTGCAATGGAACACCGGGTGGATCTTCCCGAGGCTTTTCGGGAGCGTCAGCCTGACGGTTACTGGATTGATGACCTCTGCAATGGGGAACGGCCCCACAAACCTCAGGCTGAGTTTTTTCGATGCCTGGTGCGTCTTTAGGTTTTTGGTTGACAGATACACCTGGTCCCCCACTTTCCACTGCTCCTCGGGGAGCCTCTTGCGGTCCGCGTGTTTCTTGTAGTCGGCTTTGGCTCTTTGCAATGCCGCGTGCGCCGCTCGCCGGGTCGCGTCGATTTGGGCGAACCAGGCGTCCAGGGAGTTGATCTGGGATTCCGGCTGAGGCAACTCCGGCATGGGGACGAAGTCTCTCCCGGTGGCTACTTTGAACGGAGAGAACCCGGTACTCTTGTGGACGGCATTGTTGTATGCCACTTCCGCGAATGGTAGTAGCTCCGCCCAATCGTCCTGTTGGTGCCCCACGTAGCAGCGCAGGTACTGTTCGAGCCCCCCGTTCAGGCGTTCCATGGCTCCGTCCGTCTGCGGATGCGCCGCGGAAGAAAGGGCTTGTTTCGTCCCCACCCGCTTCAGGAACTCCCTCCAGAACCGCGCGATGAAGTTGCCGCCCCGATCGCTGACGACCCGTCGGGGTGCGCCGTGGAGCTGGTAAACATGTTACACGAACAGTCTCGCCAACCCCTCTGCCGTGGGGACTCGCCGGCACGCTACAAAGTGCGCTTGTTTAGAGAATAAGTCCGTAACCACCCAAATGGCGGTCTTCCCCTTACTCTCCGGGAGCTCTACTATGAAGTCCATGGCGACCTCTTGCCATGGGCCGTCGGGTTCCGCTACCGACTGGAGTAGCCCTCTAGGTTTGCCTTTGGCCCCTTTCGCCGTCGCGCACACCGGGCAACCCCCCGAGTACGCCTCCACGTCCTTACAGAGCGTGGGCCACCAAAACTGCCGCCGGATTAAGTGGAGCGTCTTTACGAAGCCGTAATGCCCCGCGCTCCGGCTGTCGTGGGCTCTTTCCATGACCTCCCGTCGGCAACCCTCGGGCACGTACAGCTTTCCTTCGTGCCACCACAACCCCTCTTGGCTGGTTAGCGCCTCTCGGTTCTGCTTGAACCAAGCGTCCCGCTCCGCCGCCTCCGCGAACCCTTGCCTTACTTCAGGCGCCGCGTCCCGTCGCTCCCCCTTGGTCTGGCTTCGGGTCACCGCCTTTGCAGCCAGTCTGCTGGCAGGGATGATGGAGTCCACGATCTCCTCCCATAGGCTGGCGTGCTGGGGCATGCGAGACAGTCCATCTGCTAGGAAGTTGCGCTTCCCGGGGATGTGTTTTAGTGTGAACCTGAACCTCCCGAAGTATTGGGACCACCGCGCCTGTTTGGGGGATAGCTTACGCGGGGTCTTCAGGGCCTCGAGGTTCTTATGGTCCGTCCACACCTCGAACGGTTCAGCTGCCCCCTCCAGTAGATGCCTCCACGTGGCCAGTGCCCACTTGACTGCGTACGCCTCTTTTTCCCACACCATCCACCTCCTCTCCGTCTCGGTGAATTTGCGGGAGGCGTATGGCCCCCTCCGGGCTGGGCTGGAGCAGGACTGGCCCATTGCCACGTCTGACGCATCTACTTGGATTATAAACCGCCGATCTGGGTCGGGATGGCGCAGGATCGGCTCCGCTGTGAACCGCCGTTTTAGCTCCTCAAACGCCCCCTGGCATTCTGCAGTCCACGCAAGTGCCATGCTGGGCTTGGGGGGTTTCCCAGTGCCCTTGGTCTTTAGCAGGTCGGTTAGGGGAAGGGCGATTTGGGTGAAGTTCGGGATAAACTGTCTATAGAAGTTCGCAAACCCTAGGAAGCTTTGGAGTTGCCTCCGGGTTCACGGCACTTCCCAGCCCAGGACATCCTTTACTTTCGCCGGGTCCATCTCAATTCCCTGGCTGGATATTCGGTAGCCGAGGTAGTCTAGTTGCTCTCGATGGAACTCGCATTTCGATAGCTTCGCGTACAGCTGTGCCTTCAGCAGTCTCTGGAGCACCGTGCGCACCAGGCTCACGTGCTCCGCCAGGGTTTCGGTGTAGATGAGGATGTCGTCCAGGTAGACCAGGACGCCCCGGTAGAGTAGGTCGTGCAGCACCTCATTTATTAGCTGCATAAATACCCCCAGGGCCCCTTTTAATCCGAACGGCATCACGGAAAACTGGTAGCTTCCGAGCGGCGTGTTGAACGCCGTCTTCCACTCATCTTTTGCGCGGATCCTGACTCTGAAGTAAGCTTCGCGCAAGTCCAGTTTTGTGAACACCCTCCCCTTAGACAGATGCGACATCAAGTCCTTCATCAGAGGGAGGGGGTATTTGTACTCCGTGCTGATTGCGTTCAGCCCCCGGTAGTCCACGCACATTCGGAGCGAGCCATCCTTCTTCTCCCGGAATAGTACCGGGGCCGCTAATGGCGACTTCGCGGGTTGGATGAATCCCCGCGCTAGGTTCTTGTCTATGAACTCCCGCAGAGCCCCCATCTCTCTCCTTGACAGGGAGTACATTTTCGGCTTAGGCAGGGTCGCCCCTGGCTCTAACTCGAGGGCGCAATCACTGGGCCGGTGTGGTGGGAGCTGGTCGGACTCCTTCTCCCCGAACGCTGCCGCCAGGTCTCGATACTGCCTCGGGATTCCGCCGCCCATCGTGGGTTCCCCGGGCCCAGCCTCTCTCTTTGCGGTTGTCTCGCCAGTCGCCGCTGCCTCCCCACGCCTCGGGATCATTGCGGGTCTCCGGGGTCCCGGCGCTGCTGCTGCTGCTGTTGCCGGCCGGGTCTCAGGCTCCGTCTGCTCTCGCCCCGTCTCTCGGTGTCCTGGACCCTCCACTTGCCCATCTGTGGTTGCGGCCGCACCCGTCTCCATGGCTCGGTCCCCTCTGCTCTCGCACTTTGCCGGTCCGTTGACCCCGAACCGCACTGCCTCCGCCGTCCAGTCGACCCGTGGGCTCCGTCGCCGCAGCCACGCCAAGCCGAGTACCACCGCATAGTCGGCCACCAGGACCACCACAAATCTCAGTTCTTCCCGGTGACTCCTGATCGTCATCTGGACCGGCTCGGTGTAATACTGAGCTGCCCCCCCCCCCGCCAGCGTGCCGTCTAGCTGGCTGAATGCAATGGGCTCCCGGAGGCGCCTCAGCTGTAGTCCGAGCCCCGAGACCACAGCTGGGTGCATCAAGCAGTGGGTGCAGCCTGAATCCAGTAGCGCCCGCAGCTGTGCCTCCCCTCCGGATCTCACCCCCCGGATGTGTATTCTCGCCCGGAACGGAGGGCAGTCCTCATCTCCTATTGGGTCCGCGCGCCTCGACTCCCCTGTTCGCACTGGGACGCCGTTCAGTGCGAGCGCGCCTCGTTTCCCGCCGGCTCCGAGTCCTCTCTGGAGGACGCCGTCTCCGGGGTCAACCACCCCCCGCGTCCTTTCTCGGTCACCGCCGCCACTGCCCCCTTCCGCGGTCGGTTGCCGGCCCTTTTCCCGGTCGCACGCGGGGGCTTGACTTCAGGCCGTGGTGAGGCTCCTTCCCGCTCCGTCGGGCACTGCGCCGCTCGGTGGCCTCTGCCTCCGCACCGGAAGCACAGGTTCGGGGCTCTGGTCGCCTCTCGCACCCCGGTGGACTGCCGCCGACTGCTCCGCCTTTCCTCGGGGGTTCTGTCCCTCGGCTGGTCCCTCGTCTGGTCCCGTCGCCTCACGCTCTGTTGGATCTGCCACCATGCCGATTCCACCGTTCCGGCCAGCCAGATCCAATCTTTCACTGTGGACGGGTCGTCCCGCCCCAGTGCCCGCTCCAGGATCTCTGGATTGAGCCCCCTCTTAAAATACTTCACCGTCAGGGACTCCGGCCAGTCCGTGAGCTTCTCTGCCAACCTCTGGAACTCCAGGGCGTACTCTGATACCAACTTGCCCCGCTGTCTGAACTGCAGGATGTCGTCCTCCGCCCGCTTGGCGCTCAATGTGTCCTCGAATCTGTCCCGGAGCGCCTGCATGAAGTCCGGGAAACTCCGTAGTTCCGCCGCGTTGGCATCGTATAGTCCGATCACCCAGCTAGCTGCTTGACCATCTAGCAGCTCGGCCACGTAGGATACTCTATCCTCGTCCCTAGCGAATAGGTGACCACCCCTCTGCATGAACCCCCTAACGTGCGTCAAAAAGTGCGGCAGCTGTTCAGGGTCCCCTGAGAACTTCCCAGTGATACCTCGAAGTCTTAGGGCGTCTGCCGCCCGTCGGTCCACCGACCGGGGCATCGTGGGCGGTGCCGGCTGAGGTGCCGGACCGCCACCCCTGTTGCTCGCCCCCTCGCTCACCGCCGGTGGTCCCACTCTCTGTAGCAGGGTCTGGAGCATCGCCTCCATGGCGTCTAGGCGCCGCTCGACTCTCTCCTCTAGTTGGGCGAACTTCTCGTCCCACTCGCGGTTCCGGGACCCTGAACCTCGGGTCATCGTGATGCCTGAACCGTCTGGCCCTTGGTTCACGCCCATCGACCACCGCTCGGCTGGAGGGCGCCCGGTCCTGGCCGCTGTCCCGTCGCTCCCGGGTGGCTCTGACCGTCCCTCCTCGAGCCTGGGTTCCTCATGCTCCAGCTGACCCACGGATTCCTCGTCGCTGGTCATGCCTGTATTGGAAAAGGAAACGCTCCTCAGTGGTACCGGGTAGCGTTAACGGTGAGTCTGGCTTTATGTGAGGTTTGCCCCGTTCAACAGAGAAACTCTCGTGACACGTGTGGTTCACAAAGAAGGTTTACTCATGCGTAACGTAGTAGTCACAAGCAAAGCCAGGACTGGCTTGGTACAATTGCATCACTTGTTATATTCCCCCCTTCCTGCGCTTTTTTCCCGCCCCGCGATCACGTTGCAGCTGCGGATTATTGGCCCCCAATAATCCCCCTTGATTGTTCATGATGGCAGGATCGGTCAGGGTCCATTGTCCTTGATTGCCAGTCCCCCTCCGGCTGGGTTGGTTCCTCCCCGTTACATGCAAGCCCGCGGGTTCTGTGCTGCGTTGCGATCTTGTTTCGCTGCCTGTGGCCCCGTTCATTGCTGGCTCGCGCCGTTATCAGTTTATAGTTAAAAGCTTCCGCTGCGGTTTTCCTGTTTGGCTGGGCGCAGGTGGCCCGTTAATTAGCGGCGCTTTCAGTTCCTCTTTTCCCCGCTAGCTACCGCCGGTGGATTCCGCGTGGTCTGGCTGCGAGCTTCCCTGAAGCCCCGTGCTTCCCTGAAGCCCCGTGCTGACCGAACCTGACACTTTTCATCATGGGGGATTGGAATGCTAAAGTAGGAAGTCAAGGAATAATTGGAAGAACACGCAAGTTTGGCCTTGGAGTACAAAATGAAGCAGGACAAAAACTAATAGAGTTCTGTCAAGAGAACAAGCTGGTCATAGCAAACACTCTTTTCCAACAACACAAGAGACGACTCTACACATGGACATCACCAGATGGTCAATACCAAAACCAGATTGATTACATACTTTGCAGCCAAAGATGGAGAAGCTCTATACAGACAGCAAAAACAAGACCAGGAGCTGACTGTGGCTCAGATCATGAGCTGCTTACTGCAAAATTTAGGCTTAAATTGAAGAATGTAGGGAAAACCACTAGACCACTCAGGTATGACTTAGATCATATTCCTTGTGAGTACACAGTGAAGGTGATGAATAGATTTAGGGGATTAGATTTGGTAGACAGAGTGCCTGAAGAACTATGGATGGAGGTCCATAACAGTGTACAGGAGGCAGCAATTAAAGCCATCCCAAAGAAAAAGAAATGCAAGAAAGCAAAATGGCTGTCTGATGAGGCTTTACAAATAGCTGTGGAAAGAAGGAATGCAAAAAGCAAGGGTTTTTTGATATAACCAACTGAATGCAGATTTCCAGAGAATAGCAAGGAGAGATGAAAGGGTTTCTTAAATGAACAATGCAAAGAATTCGAGGAAAACAATAGAATGGGGAAGACTAGAGATCTCTTCAAGAAAGTTGGAGATATCAAAGGAACATTTAGTGCAAAGATGGGCATGATAAAGGACAAAAAAGGCAGGGACCTAACAGAAGCAGAAGAGATTAAGAAGAGGTGGCAAGAATACACAGAAGAACTATACAAGAAAGATCTTAATGTCCCTGATGTCCATGCTAGTGTGATCACTGACCTTGAGCTGGACATCCTAGAGAGCGAAGTCAAGTGGGCCTTAGGAAGCATTACTAACAACAAAGCTAGTGGAGATGACAGTATTCTAGCTGAGTTATTTAAAATACTAAAAGATGATGGTGTTAAAGTGCTGCACTCAATATGCCAGCAAGTTTGGAAAACGCAACAGTGGCCATGGGATTGGAAAAGGTCAGTTTACGTTCCAATTCCAAAGAAGGGCAATGCCAAAGAATGCTAACTATTGCAAAGTTGCACTCATTTCACATGCTAGCAAGGTTATGCTCAAAATCCTACAAGCTAGTCTTCAGCAGTACGTGAACCGAGAACTACCGGATGTACAAGCAGGGTTTCAAAGAGGCAGAGGAACTAGAGATCAAATTGCCAACATTTGCTGGATTGTGGAGAAAGCACGAGAGTTCCAGAAAAACATCTACTTCTGCTTCATTGACTATGCAAAAGCCTTCGATTGTGTGGATCACAACAAACTGTGGCAAATTCTTAAAGAGATGGGGGTACCAGACCACCTTACCTGTCTCCTGAGAAATCTGTATGCGGGCCAAGAAGCAACAGTTAGAACCGGTCACGGAACAAACAATTGGTTCAAAATAGGGAAAGGAGTAGAGCCAGGCTGTATACTGTCACCCTGCTTACTTAACTTATATGCAGAGTACATCATGAGAAATGCCAGGCTGGAAGAATCACAAGCTGGAATTAAGATTGCAGGGAGAAACATCAACAACGTCAGATATGCAGACGATACCACCCTAATGGCAGAAAGTGAAGAACTAAAGAGCCTCTTGATGAGGGTGAAAGAGGAGAGTGAAAAAGCTGGCTTGAAACTCAACATTAAAAAAACTAAGATCATGGCATCTGGACCCATCCATTCCTGGCAAATAGAAAGGGTAGAAATTGAAGCAGTAAGAGACTTCATTTATTTGGGCTCCAAGATCACCGCAGATGGAGACTGCAGCCATGAAATTAAAAGACGCTTGCTCCTTGGGAGGAAAGCTATGGCAAACCTAGATAGCATATTAAAAGGCAGAGACATCACCTTGCCAACAAAAATGCGGATAATCAAAGCTACCGTTTTCCCAGTAGTAATGTATGGCTGTGAGAGCTGGACCATAAAGAAGGCCGAGCGCCAAAGAATTGATGCCTTTGAACTGTGGTGCTGGAGAAGACTCTTAAGAGTCCCCTGGACTGCTAGGAGGTCAAACCAGTCAATCTTAAAGGAAATCAACACTGACTGCTCATTGGAAGGATTGATACTGAAGCTCAAGCTCAGATACTTTGGCCACCTAATGCGAAGAGAGGACTCTTTGGGAAAGACCCTGATGCTGAGAAAGATTGAAGGCAAAAGGAGAAGGGGACAGCAGAGGATGAGATGGTTAGATAGCATCACTGAAGCAATGAGCATGAAACTGAGCAAACTCAGGGAGGCAGTGAAGGACAGGAAGGCCTGGCGCGATATGGTTCATGGGGTCACAAAGAGTCGGACACGACTTAACGACTGAACAACAACCTAAATTATAGTGATGTTCATTCACAACACCACAATGAACAAGTATCTTGACTGGCAAAGAACATCTTTACATTTTCAGAAGATGATATCCTTTCTTTATTTAGAAGAGCTAAGAACTGTCCAGAGTCACTCTGCAGTGAGATGGGCAGTGACAAATTTGAAATATAAATAAATATAAATAAGAACCATTATTTTCTTGTGTCTTCAGTTCTGTTAGATATAAATTTCTTCTAAGTCCCTAGATTCTCCACCTATATAAGAAAGAACTGGGGAGTACTGAGGCAACTAGAAATAGATGTTAGTCTATTTACACCAGTTGTGTTAGTGATAGATGTGTGAAATGTTACAGATTTTTGACTCGTTTCTTTGCTGCCCATCAAACATGTGATTTCTTTTTGTTTGAACCCCCAATACAGCATTTCAGCAATAATTTAACTATTTAGCTCACTCTCTGAAGCCACAATCACTTAAAAAAATGCTTAGTTTCTATGTAATGATTGGTATGACGTAACTATTTTGAAGACAGGGAGTGGAACCACGCTCATTTATTCCTGCTAATGATGTGAGTTTTCTCAACAGGGTGCCATCCAGTTCCTTCGAAATGGAAATGCTCAGATGTCTGGCAGTTGAAGCACAAGGGCATAATTTAAAGGATTACTCATATGCTATTTGATGTCTTGTCATATATCCTCTTGTGAGCAGATGAAGTGCTTTGGATCACTGCTAAAGAAAGAATATTCCAACCACTGGAGATTTTTTTTAAGTAGTAGTTAAGAGTCTGCCCAAGTAAATATGCAGCCAGCCAGCTGATGTCAAGTGTAAAATGCAACAGTAATAACAATGATCAGGAAAAACATTGCTTTTAAGTGATGCAGGAATTTAAAAAACAAACAAACAAAACCTACCAGCATGTCATATCCTGACAAGATCCTGTGCCTGGAAGAAAATACTAAGGTTATTGTGAAGATTGGTGTGGAGATGCTTTAATTAAGCCAGAAGGGGTGGGAAAGTAAACATGTTTCAAAGACAGCCTTCCTCAACTTGGTGCATTTCAGATGTTTTGGAACAATGCCACCAGAATTCCTAGCCAGCTTGGCTATAGTTGCTGTAGTCCCAATACATCTACAGAAGTAAGTTACTCAAAAAATGTCTTGCAAAATGCTAACTCGTTGGCAGTCAATATTAAGGATTTGGTTCCTCAAACAATGCTTTATTTATTTATTTGTTTTAAATTAAAATAAATTAAATTTTTGATTACAAAAAGAAGAAAAATACATAAAAGTGGTTTAACAAAAAAGTGAAAAAATACAACAGAGAAAAAATGTTAATATATCATTATAACAATAAACAATTTCAATTCTATATATACTTATCTAATGCAAATATTATTCAAGTACATATATTTCTAATACATTTATATGATTATCATTTTTTTTAACTTACTGTATTTTGTATAAATGAGTCCTATATTTCATTATATTTGTCCATACAAAGTCTACATCTATAGGCAATCCACTCTTAAGTGGCAAGCATAATCAGGTCTTCGATCCATTGAGTGAATGGGGTCATACATTTATCTTTCCAATGCTGCAATATTAGTCTTTTGGACATAGTAAGGTCACGGAGAATCCATTAGATGTCAAATTCCATGTACTAGGTATATAGTTCAAAAGAATATTATCCTCTGAAAATTTTAGCTTTTGTCACACAATCATATTTATATAGTCCATTACTTTCTCCCAAAACTTGAAGTATAGGACATTGTGGAAACATATGTTTTAAAGAGGCATTATCTTTATTACATCTCCAACAAAATGCTGTTTTTGACAATCTTTTTCTATACAGATGTAATGAAGTCCAATAAATTCTAAATATTATTTTTTGTTGTGTAAGTCATAGTTTAAGGTCCATCTTGCTGTAGAAGTTAAGATACTCTCCCATTGTCTAGGCAATATAGAAACCTCTAATTCTTTATTCCACTCATCTCTTAACATCTGCATACAAATTGATTTATTGATAACAAATATCTATAAAAACTAATATTTTTTTTTTTTAGTTTTAAAGGATTTAACAAGTTGTTCTAATATCTCAGGTGTCTCAGAAGCTGAAAATGCTGCTGGTCCCAACAGTGTTGTTAACAAATGTAACTGTAAATATTGCCATTGAATTACATCCAATAGATGATATTTATCTCTTAACACAGCATACATTAAAAATTCATCTTCATCATCTATCAGTTGGTCCAAAGTCAATATCCCTGCTTCCATCCATCTTTTTCCCAATTTTAAAGTTGGGCTTCCCCATAAAGTCAATTTGGCATTGGAAAAGAGTCAAATCTTTTTTTATCAGACATTATATTCCTGTGATGGAATGGAATTATGGAGGCCAGGCTCAGGGAGATAAACATTTTCTTAGCTCGCCAGAAGAGCGTGGGAGGAACAAGAGGATGAGACTGGCACCTCCCTGAGGAATTCACACTGTTATGGCTGGCTGACTTTGGGAGCTGGGGTTTCAGTCTGGGAAGATTCTTGCTAGAGGTTGTAGCTAATAAACATAGCTGGACTGAATTTGCATTGTCTCTTGGAGTTCCTTGGGCTAGGCCTGACATCACAATTCCACAGCTTTCTAACTGACGAATTGTTTTCAGAGATATTAGAGTTTTAATACATTTAGATTCTGTCCATCTGACCAAAGGTGTTATATATGTATATTCCAAAGTTGCCCAAGTTGGAAAATTAACACCACCTGTTGGCTTCCAGTATTTAATACTTGACAAAAGGTAAGCATGATGATATAGCTCCAGATTCTCTCATTAATTGATAATTGTATTTTCTGTAAGGATATTCTCAGAATTAAAGAACCCCATAGAAATTTTCTAAACGAAGAATTTATTTTCTGAAAATATTTTCCAGATATAAAAACAGGAATTCCTCTCAGAATATAAATTAATCTGGGAATAATGTTCATTTTGAGTACATTCACCTTTCCCCAAAGGGTGAGGTTTAATGACTTCCATCTATCCATATCTGAAGAAACCTGTCTATACATTTTTTTTATGTTCATCAAGCAATACTTTATCTATAGAAGGTTTTCATAAGATGGGAATCTTCATTGATTGTAAGCCTTTGAGACCCCAATTGTAATGTCCAGTTACAGGTACTTTTATTATAACAATAACATTCAACAGCCAAGTGCCATTCTGTCAGTTTCCTTGCTGGCCCCATGAACGGCAAGGCTCTGCTGTGAACTCTGCAGGGAGGGAGGAACCCCAAATGAGCCCCAGAGATTTGCTGCTGGGATGCAATGAGTGGCAGGCCATTGAATCAATCAGATGCTGCCTTTGAGACAGGTAAGTGATTCTACATTTTCTTAATAATTTGGGGATTTAAATTCATTTTGAGTAAAACACACCTTTTGAACTCTGATGGAAGAATTCAGTGTACCACTGAAGCCTTGATGGTCAAGTAACTCATGTAATGATAACATTTAAAAGTCGTATTCTTCCAGAAACATTTATTGATACATCAACAAACAAATCTTCTTCTGTGCATTTATCAAGCCTATCAGTGGAATATATTCTTCTATTAAGAAGAAAATTCTAGTTTGCCTGCCCAGGCAAAAGGTTAACAGCCTTTGTGACCATAAACTAATACTAGGAATGATCACATTGCTAGGGAGAACAGAATACTATTACAGCTGTTCCTTGGAGTATTTGAGCCATTATTTTCACCATCTGGGGTAATGCAAATGGATGTCAATGTATAATATGAATACTCCATAGCTAATAGATGTCTTTAATTAGATTTCATAAGAAATAAGAAATGCTGTTCTTGTATGCAATCATAATACTATGTTTCTTACAGTCACTCAACCATTTATTTTATTTAGTTTGCTGCAACTAAGCCAAAATATCTGGATATGCAAGTGTGAGAAAATTAATCCATAGATCTTCTGTGAGAAATTTTTCTTTTGGGGACAGAGGACTGCAGTAGCTCTTGACCTGCCCTCGAGCAGGTAATTTGTGCAAACAATTAGCTTGCATTCTGAGTCCGAATATTTAGAGCTGACATGGAATCATATTTACTAAGACATCATCCCTGTCAGCTCTACAGGACTTGTTCCCAAATGTGCACAATATTGCAGCTCTTATTCATTACAATGGCATTTCTTTGGTGTTATGCTCATAGTATTTGCACTCATGGAGCAACTCTAAAGATTCTTCATCTTATGTGATGGGAAATGCAAGCTGCAGTGCAAGAAAAATCATGCTCTTAGATGATAATCTTGTGTGTGTGTGTGTGTGTGAATTTGACATTAAATTGTCAAAAGTTATGCTAATTTTCAGACATCTCAAATGAAACTTGAGAGGATATTTTCAAGCCTCTAGCCAATTTGTGATTAAAACAGTTCATTACTGATCACCATTTTCCAATCATCTTTAACAGAATAATCAAGTTAAAAATAACCTCAGGATAAGGATCTGAAATGATAGCTTATGTAATTAAGAATTAATCAAACCAATCTAATACATTTTTAGTTGCCATGTCCATCATATTCCTGTCTCAGTCCAAGAGAAAACAAGATGAAGTCATTGAAAGTTAAAATAGTTAAACAGAATGTGCACAACAGATACACTGCAGTAGAATCAATAACATGATTGCTAACAACAGCACCACTGAAACATAAGCCCTTCTTTAAGGAATATTAAAAAAAATCATAAAGGAAGTCCAATCTTATGTAACATTATAATTAACACTATGCCAATGTTTTCTTTCAATCCTGTGAAATTAATAAGGTCCTTGGACAAGAGACCACCAGGAATTCCCAAGGAGCTAGGCTAGACCTGAAAGTAAAAAAAAAAAAAAAATCTAGAAAAAGGCAGTGCCAAACCTCTTCCATATTATAACCAAGAAAATTACATGAATGTGAAGTCATGAAGAGCTGAACTCAATGGGAATGAGACCACTGTAGGACATTTTGCTTGTATCTCTCCACACTCTTATATATCTATCAACAGTCTAGTGGAAGTTTTGATATGCTTATGCCTACTGCTCTACATGTGGCTGCTTCTGTTTTCATCCTGGGGTGTGGGGGAGATTATTTTTGCAAACCTGTGCATATTCCAGCAAGGGACATCATAAGCCTGTTACTTAATTTTAATAGTCATAAATAGGATTGGACAGTAAGCTCTAGATGTAATAAACCATGTTTTAGCAAAGTTTTCCTGCAACAGACAATATATATATACTGAATGCAACTGCACCTGTGTAAAATGGCTAAAATATGCATGCATAAAATCCCACATACCATTTCATGCATATGTAAAACTCCCATTTGGATTTACAGATATTTTGCTTTAACAGGCAACCCTTCCTCCTGTTAGTCCACGTAAATCAAGGGTTTGGGGTATATTTAAGCACACATACCACTTGAAAATTCGGTACTCATCAGGGATTAAGTTTATACTTAGATTAAACATTGGCTTCCGGCTAGCCCAGTGTCTTTCAACCTTGGCAACTTTAAGATATGTGGACTTCAACTCCCAGAATTCCCTAGCCAGCTGGCTGGGGAATTCTGGGAGTTGAAGTCCACACATCTTAAAGTTGCCAAGGTTGGGAAACACTGGGCTAGACTGAGAGAGGGACTGAATCTAATACAGGCAGAGTGAAATGCATTTAGGGTGGTAAACACCAAATAGGATAGCAAAGTAACATTTGCCACTGTAAAGGACTAGTTATTTTACTTCATTGGAGGAGAGACTTGCACACAGGCAATCAGTCCAGCTCCCAGAGTGCCCCCTGACTTGGTGCAGGGTCTGCTAAAGCATTTCAAAGAGATGGCTATCCAGACTCAGCCTGAAGGCCTTCAGGGAGGGCCAACATGTCACTTCAGGAGGCAGCCTATTCCTGCTGTTACAAGCAGCAAATTCTTCCTAATATCTAACCTGAACCTATTTCCTTGTGGTTTCAACCCACTAGCTATGACTAGTGACCAAGAATAAGTTCGCTTCCTCCTCTGGTGGAGTGTTTTGCAGACAACCATCTTTTCCATTTCCCACCCCTTTTAATCTATGGCATTTTTAATGCAGTTTGAAATGCGTCTGAAATCGACCTGTGTTGTTTCAACTGCTTTCAGATCTATTCCAACATCAGGATGCTTAAGCATTTCCATGTTCATAGGCCCATCACCAATCTGTGTGGGAAGGCCTCAGAGACGGGCACTTGGATTCAAACTCCTTTTATGCATTCTGACTATGTTCCCATTCTGCTTTGCCTGCACAAGAGTTTCCTTTGTTCAAAAGTCTCTGCAGGCTCTGCAAGAAAAGAGAATTAATTAGGATCATATGTATGAAATTTCAGGATAGTAGCTTTATTGGTAAAATAACCTGATGGTTTATGACTTTTTTTTTTTTCAAAAAGAGGCACGGGACAAAATGGAAACTGCAACTCTAATACAGTGTGGAGCTGAGAGTGTAGAAAGGAAACTCAATACTGTCCCCAGACTAATGAAAATATCTTTGCATGACATGGAGAAATTTAGGCAACAAAGAATTGTGGGAGAAGAGAGTTCAACTGCTGAAATTAAGCAAATTTAGATGCTGTTTGATGCACTTTGGATGATGGAAACTAGGAGAGAGAATTTCAAAGTGCCCTGAGTTGGAATCAGAATGGCTGATGACATGGAGATGCCCCAAGGGAACTCTTACCATTGACAGCACTTAATGGGGTTTGGGGAAGGCTCGTCTCATATTCTCTGACTTCAGAGCAAATGATCTATAACAAAATGGACAAAACAGAAATCACATTAGTACTTTTTAAACAGAAATCTGTGCTTCTGAAATTTATTATAATTATAGGCAACTGGGCGGAGGGAGGGAACGTCCTTGGAAATAAGATACCACGGAATACAGGATTGTAGCACTACAGATACTGTACAGTCATTAATTTTAATTCTTTTTTAATGGATTGGGCCCCCTCTTTCCTGCCACTGCTTTTTCTCAAAGACCAATGTTATTTGTTTGGTTAAAAAAGCCTCTCTGCGCTTTAGTATTTATTGCTGCGTTTGCTAAATGCTTTGGTGCTTGATTATATAAACCTTTGTGACAGGATCCTTGATAACGTATCAGTGGCATTATGGCTACTGGCAAGGAAGCAAGGAGGTTATTTATATTGGGTCTTGCTTAAGTATGTGCTGTGACAGAAATCACAAATGATTTTGGTCCTCTTTTTGATAATTGAACCATTCTTCCAATTTTTATAATTAACCTATGTGGACATTTAATATTGTGAGCTTTTAAATGTTCTGTTTACTTCATTTACTTGCTGGTTTGCATTGCTACTATTGTATTCAAATTCCTCAGCATCCTTTTAGTTCAATTATCAGAAGTGCTTATAAAAAATAATTTAACATCCAGTAATGTAAAACAACTCATTTATTCAAAATCAGGCTCAAAGCAACAAAGCAATAAAACAAACCAATTAAAACAGTTTCAGGAAATGTTAAATTGAAAAAGAAAAGAAAAAAAGATCTTTAATGCCGAAGGGAAAAATGCTTCCCAAGAGAGAGATTGTAAAACTGCGATGCCAGCACTGAAAGGGTTCTTTCTCAAATAAACAGCCTTTTATTGTTATTTGTATTTCATTCTACAAAACTGGGGATGATTGGGCCAAACTGCTTTATGCAAATCTAAACAACAAACAAACCAAACTAATGTGCCATTAATATAGTTAGTCACATTGACTTTATCTATGTTTTATTTTTAATTTGAAAACCTTACATTCACTGTTTGGGAATGTTACAGTAGGATTAGAAGAGGGAGAAAAAATGAACCCCTTTCAGAGCGTAATACACAGTGTTTGTGTACCAATAAGAAAAGGTGCCCGACAACAGATGCTGCAAGAGCTGTGCACTGTTTGGACCACTATTTCCCAAATGGGGCAACCCAGATGGAATTCTTGGCAATGGCCATACTGGCTTGGAATTCCACCAAGTTCAAGCCCACCAATATGGAAGTTGCCCAGGTTAGGAAACACTGATTTAAATGAAAAAAGATGTACAAGGTCAAAGGTCAAGATGCCTTCAAGTTGCACTTCTCTTGACAATAATACAGATGCAATTTGCCACTGCCTTCTCCTAGGATGCTTTTTCAACTCAGCCTGGGCTTTTCCAAAGGCCACCCATCCAAGTATTAACCAAAGCCATCCCTGCTTAGCTTTTTGAGATCAGCCAGTGTACTATGCAAACAAGGAGGGCAGTGGAATAGGGAGAGGGAAGGCTGGTCACTGTTTCAGAGCCTTCATTGATTGGATCAACACAGGCAGGGCTTGAGCGATTCCACTCCTTGTCATATAGATTCAGATAAGTCCTTTAAAAGGAGAAAAGGAAGAATGGTGTGGCAATTGCCCTGAGTCTCTTATTCCCCTCCCCATTAAATACCTGTTATGGAGAAGGTAATTGTTTCTCAAAATAGCTTTCTGAAACCTGCTCTCCAATATATTGCATTTCTGATTCTTGTATTTAAGCCAAAATGGAGAACAGCAGTTTTTACAGATAGTCCTTACTTAGCAGCCACAATTGGGACTGGTAACTTGATTGCTAAGCGCTGTGATCACTAAGTGGAAAATCACATGACCATGACAGGCTTATAACCTTACTTCCCCTTTGGTCATTAAATGAAATGATACAGTTGTAAAGTGAAAAATTACATGACTGCGAATTTTACTTCCGTGTTCTCTGTTAATTCTGCTTGTCCCAAGCCTGTTGCGAAGCACACGAATGGCAATCACATGACTGCAGGATGCTGTGACAGTCATAAATGCAAGGATTGGTTGCAAAGTTTTTCTTTTTGCACTGTTGTAGCTTTGAACAGTCACTGGATAGGGCAGTAAGCAAGGACTACATGTAATTCTTATAAGACATTTTTCCCTATTTCATTTAAGAGAACAAAAGGGGACCCCTAGCTTCATAAAATAAATTTATGAACTTGTTAGACCAGTGTTTCTCAACCTTGACAACTTTTAAGATATGTGGACTTCAACTCCCAGAATTCCCCAACCAGCATGCATGCACATATCTTAAAAGTTGCTAAGATTGAGAAACACTGTGTTAGACAAATACTTCAAGGTTTTATGATTTCACAGTGTCCAATTCCTAGCCCTTTGGGAAAACATATTTTGTCTTATTAGTTTGACCCAGAGAATTTGCTATAACTTGTCTTCTATCCTGCTATTGTATTTAGATTTCAGAGTTCATGGGCCTCTTAAATTGTCCTGGAAAGCAAATTTATCCCAGACCATTTGATATCAGGACGAAAATCAAAATGAGTTAGCTAAATGATAACAATTGTTAGAGCAAAATAGCTTTTCAGAGTAATAAAAGGGGAAAAAAGAATGTATTGGTTTAAGAGTGACATACTGTACTTGATTCAGCACTGACAGCTAGGTGAGAAAGGTTTTATCGCAAGTACATACTTTTCATGGTTTGAAACTCTAATATAGGAGATGACGACACTTCCTAATATTCTTTTGTAATTACAGTGCCAGAAAGCCTAGTGATTAGATTTCCCAAACGGTCTCTGCAACTATGAGGTCAATACGTTTTTTGTTCTCACTTGCAAGTCAGCTTGCATTTAGATGCCAATTAAAATTTAATAGAAATGCACGAAGGCTTAGATTTTACTGCCACAGAGAAAGATTGCTTGTTTATCTTCGGCTGAAGCCACCTCTCAGGGGATCAACTTCTGTACCCCATGTTTCATCTGTGTTCATACAGTGAACTGTACTATCCCTCAGAGTGCAAACAGTACAGGGCTACTGAGGTAGTGCTTTTAACTGCTTCCATATGCAATCCCTGGCCTTGTAATGCATTTGAGGTCACAAGATCACATATTATTACACAAATTGGAACCTTGGTGTGTATGCAGCCTGTAAGTCTTTGAAGTTTAGCAGAATGTTTGGAACTTCTGGATCCAAATAATTTCAATAGGTGATTATCAGAGAGGGTTTTTTTGTTTGTTTGTTTGTTTGTTTTTGGGTGGGGAGGAGTGAATAAAAGGAAAAAAACTAGAAGAAAAGCCGGGGAGGAGTGAATAAAAGGAAAAAAACTAGAAGAAAAGCCAAACACTGTCATGCATCTTTCATCCAACAAAAATTTCAAGGCCAAAGAGTCACAAGCTGAAATCAACAGTTGCATTCCAGCCCACAGTGATGTAAAAGGAGGCATGACTAAAAGGCTTGAGGTGACAGATTCCTAACCATTCCTGATGCTGGATCATGAAGTTAAGCTCAGCTCCTGATCACTCCATGTAGTTTTCTTGGCAGAAATACAGATATCATTTGCTATCACATTGCTTTCTTGGGGGATTTTTTTTTTCCAGCTTCCCAAGCCTGGTACAGCCCTGGCTGTTCATGGAGTAATCCCATCCAAATACTAACCAGGACTTCTTAGCTTCCAAGCCCAGAGGAGGTCAGCCAGATGCTACCAACAGCTATGATGATCATAATTCCATAATCCTATTGGGGATGTGCAAAACATACTGTTCCATAGGCAGAACATTATTGGGAGTACTGGTCTGTGTTTCTCCTAGACCAGACTTATCTGTCCATTCCAGTAGTTTTCCTCTATTCCAGTTGCACAAAATGCTTGGCCCAAGGCTAAACCACTTGAGAATTAACATGAATATTCCCCCTCCCCCCCTTTTTTTGTTGCAAAAGATGAGAAATATCCATATGAAGCATGGATCTCTCATGTTGGCAGTTCATCTCTCCCAGTGTCTATGATCAGTCTTATGTATATTTAAATTTCAGCTCAGAAAAACATCCAGGAAGTATCTTGACTAAGTATTACAGGAATGCAGAAATAGAAAAGGCTTCCTTATTCTGTCTTTCTAGCCCAGTTTTGCCAGGATTTCTAGCAAGACTTTCTGGGAATGCTAGAATGGAAATAACCGACCTAACTTTTCAAGTAGTTAGTTGCAGACTATAAATCAGTATGTGAACAAAAATAAGTCAACGGAGTTTGAACACCACTAGAATTAAAGTAACTGAGGCAACATTGTCTTAGCTTTGTGGAAAGCAGGTGTCTATTGCAGGAAGCGTGATAGCTTTACCAAAAGATCCTAGAATTAACCATCTTCTGAGAAGTGGACAGTAAGGAAAGGGGCAATTAGAAGACTATAAATCGAACAGCTGCTTCTTGAAGGGATCTGAAGCATATTTGATGAGAGCCTCAGCAGAGAAAAGGGGTAAATGGAATTCAGTTATTTTCCCCCTTAGGTTTGTCTGCACGTGCATCCACCCACCTAATGGAAGCCTGGCAAATCCCTCCATCTTCGAATATATCCCTCCGGCCTGAATGAACGCTGCCCTCTGTCGCACGCTTGCATTTCAGCTGGGAAAGCCCAATTAATTTTTTTTTTAAGAAAGAACACTTAATCAGCATGAGAGCACTCTATTCGGTCACTTCCTGACAGCTATTTTTTCTCATATTCTTACAAGACCCCTCACGCTTCATTTCCTATCAAGAAACTAAATGAAGAGAGGGGATATGCGGAAAGAAAACTTAATCAGTTTTCTGTCATTTATATTTGAATTTTACAGGACAAAGTAAAGCAAGACCTTTCCCACAGGCACTAAAGCTACTGTGGATAGTAATCAGTTAGTAGTTAGTTACAAGTAGCTGAAGTTAGTGAGAGTTTTAGCTCTCACCCCCATAGAGTTCATGTAATGACTACAGTTCTATGACTTAAAAGTAATATACCGTGTTTTGGAAAAACCAAGAATAGTGAAAAATGTTGACCTAAAATGATTCACATGATGCAGCATCATCTAGCTGGTTAGATGTTTTATCTATTTTTCTTATAATTCCCTGTCTACATCTAGGGGACATAACCTGAATTTTAGAACAGAATGAATGCATGGGTGGAGAGAACTGGCAAAAATTCCAATTTTGCTTCAGTTAGAGGCCACCTCTGGACACCACTGCTGGATTAAATTAAAGTGAAGATAACTTCTATTGTTTGGGCTAAATAGTCTTTGAAACTAGTTGTTGATCTTCATGTTTTGGAAATGTAAAACACAAATACATCTGTAAGCCAATCTCTTTAAAATCAAAAGAGGCTCAACTATCAGGCTAGTCTAATATTATATTCCTCCTCCCCATAATGGCAACTGGGGATCCCAGCTTAATTTCAAAAATGAGGAATTTTAATGGGTGGGTTTTAAGGCATTCTAGTGTGTAAGACCTGAAATGAAAAGATGGAGGTGAATATCACATAAAATGACATCAGAAAACGGCACTCACAATTTAGAAATAAAACATTATTATTTGACCAATTTAAAAGAAGATAATTATCTAACTGATCTATCCATCTAGGCTTGTTGTGAGAATAAAGAAAGAATTTTAATGAGAGCCGCTTGAGTTTCTGGGTGAAAAAAGATAAGTTAACTCAGCCCAACCCACCTTACAGGGATGTTGTGGTGGAAAAAATAGGAGGTGAGAGCATTATGTACACCATCTGGAGTTGTACAAAAATAAAGGCAGGGTATAAACCTAACAAATAATTAAAATAAATGACTTTCCTCCAGACTTGATGGTCACAGCCATGCTGTTGCATGTCAACAACAGGCAATTTTCATTGCCATTTCTGTCTTGAATTGTACTTAAAGTTTGCAGCCTCATCTACAGCCTGGGACCTCTAAGCGGATTGATTTGATTGATTACATGCCATCAAGCCCTTGTCCACTCTTGGCGACCACATAGATATATTTTCTCCATGACCGTCTGTCCCTACCTGGTCTCCCATCATCACCACCACCGTAACTGAGTCTCTCCACCTTTGCTGCTGGTCCCCCTCTTCTTCTTTTTCCTTCCATCTCCTAGTGGCCTCCCGTTCAAAGTTCGACCCTGTTTTTTTCTTTTTTTAAGATCAAAAGTCAGGTATACAGTACACGCAATTAAGTAAACCTCTCAATCCATGTAAAAAGCGCGCGCACATTGAAGTTGCATTCACACAAGCCACTTAACCGGGTCCCTAAATTCGCCCAAGCTACCGGAGCATAAACTAACCCCCCGGCCTGGGTTCACCCAACACCTGAAAGTGCACCATGGCCGTCAAGGTGAGGCCAGGCAAGTTACGCGGCTTCCTCGGGGTCTTTCCCGTCCCACGAACCCAGCCTGACCGCCGCCTTTCTGCCCGGATTAGCTCGCCGAGATGCTGGGCTGGGCTGGGCTGGGCTGGGCTGGGCAGGGCAGGGAAGGGCGGGGGGGGATCCGAGCCGTCCCTCGCAATCACGTTCTCTGCGGCGTTTTCCCCACGGAGGGAGGGCGCCGGAGCGAGCGGCCAGCACTCTTTCCTCCTGACGCGACGGCTCCCCGTCCAGCCCGCCGAGCTTCCCGGGTGGCTGCCCTGGCATCTCGGCACGTGGCTGGAGAGCTTCCGAGCAGATGCCCCGCCGCTCCTGCCGAACTTCAGCGGGGAGGGGGCGCGTGTGAGAGGCAGCTCGCAGCCGCGGGGTCGGTGGGTGGGCGGCGGGGGAGATCCTGCACCTAGCTGAGCCCAAGGGCGGCGGGCAGAGAGGAGCGTTCCCCGGCAAGTCCCAGCAAGGGTCTGAGTTCTGCTCCCCTCCTCCGGCGGGCTCGGCTTGGCAGCGGGAGCGCAAATGCAGTTCCCTCCTTAAGCCGAGCGGCAGAGTTGCTGGGAGCGAGCTGGGGAAGACGCAGCCCCGCCGCGTGAACGCCTAGCTTTGTCTCTCTAGACAGTTATCTTACGCAAGGCTCCCCCCGCCTTCCCACCCGCTCGCCCCTTTGCAGGAGATTGGCCAGGAGGACAGCAGGGGAGAGATGCTGGCTTCTCTGGAACCCCCTGAAGCCCTCCGCAAGGGTCTTCCATGCTATATGTAAAAGGAGGGGGACAGCCCCAAATTCACAAGAACTCCGAAACAGTACAAGTGGGAACTTTTGATTCATTAACCGGCTGGAGAGCCTCTGTTAGAAGGAAGAAGACCCGGGCTTATCCTGGATCAGCATGGCAAGGCAAGACCTCTTTTTCCTGACATTGGCTGGGGTTTTTCTAGATATATGGACTGGAGGCCACGCAGCAGATACGAGTCAACCAAGGTTACGTCTGTCGCATAAAGGTAAGGCGTCCTTTTATTTGGGGGAGGTGACACTTGTTTTTTAAAAAAGTCGTGCTTAGCCATCAGCAGTGCTATTTCCCTAAGTTGCCTTTTCGCTTCTTTCCAAGGTTTCCGGTTAAACGAGGGGGGAGAGAGAGTGAATGTGTTTGTTAGCATTCTAACCTGTCAATAGGATACTGAGAGTAAGAAGCAAAACATTTCTTTCACAGTTAGCAGGCGTGTTTCCACTGCGATCCAGCGGTAAATACTTCATTTGAAGAAATGATACTGGTTTACAAGACATCCAAATCTTCCGTCTCTCCAACCTGACTTGCGTTCAACTTGCCTGTAGCCCTGGTGCACTGAGCTTATTAAGTTGAAAATAACCAAGTTGCGCGATCTGTGTGGGGAGGTATCCAGGGAAGTGAGATGAAATCCTTAACAGAGGTGCCCAGAGACAACTTCAGGACTTTCTTTTAGTGCGTGAAATGCTTAAGAATTTAATCTGTCTCTCCTTCTTTCATCCTTGGAATCTAGATTCAATTTAAGGAGCAGGTGGGGAATTGAATTCTTAGAGCAAATGAATCATCTTTCGAAAAAGCAAATGTCATCACGTAGCAATTACACTGATGAACAAGCCTGTTTCTAGCTGAATTAGATTGCCCAAAGTAAAAAAAAAAAAAAAACAACTGGCTTTGTATCTTTACAAATCTTTTTTTTTTTTTTCACTCTTTCTAAGATGAAAGATTAACCCTCCTTTACCCCACTGCAACTTCTTGCTCAGTCCTGGAGTTTGAAATCACCTCATGCTGAATCTTGATTTAATGCCACCAACATGATATAATTTGATGAGAGGCTTCTTTTATACAGAGATATAAATGCTTATTTATTGACTAATTTAGGCTTTTAATCCACACGACAACTGGGAAATGTCCTGTGTCCCTTGCAACAGCATCAACATGTTTTAGGTTGAAATCTTAGATTCCTTGGAGTCCCATTGAAGCCACTGGTACTTTGGGTGGGTGGGGCGGAGGATGGAGGAGAACACACATAGAGTGTAGTACAATCTAAGAGGACAACAGGTGGGACTGAAATGTCAAAGTAGTACTCCATGAGTGTTCACTTGGAAGCATCACCTGTTTTGTTGAATATTGTCATGTGAACCTGCAGATTTTTTTTTTTTTTTGCTGGCCAGTCTGTATCTAGAGTAGTTAGAAATGACTTCCACTGACTTCAGCTAGGCTTATTCCAAAGAGAGAATGCAGAATCTTGCTGTCTTAATATGATATAATTTGATGAGAGGCTTTTTTTAAACAGAGATATAAATGCTTATTTATTGACTAATTTAGGCTTTTAATCCGCACGACAACTGGGAAATATCCTGTGTCCCTTGCAATAGCATCAACATGTTCTAGGTTGAAATCTTAGATTCCTTGGAGTCCCATTGAAGCCACTGGTACTTTGGGTGGGTGGGGCGGAGGGTGGGGGGACAATATACAGGCAAAGCTGTATATATTTGTTTATGGGGGCATACCTGATTCAACTCTGTTGGCTTACATCTAGACAGGATTAGGCTGTTCTGGCTGCAGTTCTCTGCACATGAGCCTCATCAAACTCCATGGCATTTTTATCTGAGTAAACATGTGTGGGTTGCATTCCATTAATGACTGCCTCTGGTACTGGAGCTGAATGGTAGTCAATACAGGTAGGACAAATTTGGAGTAATTGGTGATGATGTCAGCATGATCTTGGTTTGTTTTTCAGTGTTCATCAACAAATGGGGGGGAGGCATTATGTTCAGAATATTACTAGCTTTTTTTTTTTTTGCCAGTTTTTTTTACTCCTGGCAAGTGCCTGGACAAGTCCCTGCAGGTTTTTGGCAAGGTTTTTTGGAAGTGGTTTGCTATTGCCTCCTTCCTGGGCCTGAGAGAGAGAGGCTGGCCCAAGGTCACCCAGCTGCTTTTGAACCTAAGAAGGGACTAGAATTCATGGTCTTCTGGTTTCTAGCCTGATGCCTTAACCACATCAAACTGGCTCTATCACTAAATATGAATAATTACCAAATCATTACCATTATCAAAGATGAGTAATGTATTCTAGAAAGAGATAAAATGTATTCTTAACTTCATATTGTAGCCTTTACATTTTACAGTAACAATTTCATACCATACATTCATACCAATAACACCACAAATGTAGAATTGCTAACTACTTTCAGCATTTTACTAAAAAATTAAAAACTTTACTTAGTAACTGGGATATCTTGAAAAACATGGGAAGAGGGGGAGAATCAACTCAAAGAGTACATTTGATTGTAATTATGGAAATAGGTTTATTAAAGATTGCTAAGAGGAAGCTGATTAAGATACTCATAATCTTATTGTACTCCAGACCCATTGAACCAAACAGGGTTGCCTGGGTGGGCACAGACACTTAAATGAATCGGTGAAATATTGAGAGGTTGAGGTTAAATGCTAAATTTCAGTCTTAACTTTGATTATTTTGCTTGTTTGTTTGTTTGTTTGTTTGTTTTTTTTAATAAATTTTTTATTTTTTACAACAAACACAAACAATAACATAAAAAGCATAAAAAAAACCATCTTCCATTTTAAACCGTGTGTCAGCCAGTTACCAATCATTTGTGCCATCCTTTCATAATCTTCACTCATCATTTATATAGAATCTCATGTCATCTATCCAACACATATTTATATATTTATCAATTATCAATTATTATTCATTTGTTACTAGTCTATAACACCAGTTTTCATAATAGGATTTATATCATTTTTATCCATTGATTTTATATATATATATATATATATATATATATATATATATATATAATAATTTATATCAGTTTGTCAAGTTTCTATTATATAATTTGCTGGTCTATTACATTACTATATCTTTTCATCCAACCATTGATAAAACAAATCCCATATCATATAGAATTGTTTATCTTCTTGCTCTCTAATTTCAAATGTTAATTTACTCATCTCTGCACATTCCATAATTTTCTTAATGACGTCCTCCTGCATAGGTACTTTTTCATTTTTCCAGTTTTTAGCAAATACAATTCTAGCCGCTGTCAGAACATTTACAATCAAATATTTCAGTTCTTTGCTATATGTTTCAGGTATAATTCCTAATAGGAATGTCTCTGGTTTAAAGTCTATATGTTGTTTTATCATTTTTTCCAACCATGTGTGGATTTTAATCCAATATCTTTTAGCTTCTGGGCATGTCCACCACATATGGTAGTATGTACCGGGCTTCTGATGACACTTCCAACATTTATCAGACTTGTTCTTGTACATTCTCGCAATCCTTGCTGGAGGTAAATGCCACCTGTAAAACATCTTATACAAGTTTTCTTTATATGCAGTTGACATTGTCATTTTATAGTTTTGAGACCATAATTTTTGCCACTTCTCTAAATCAATTCCGTATCCAAAATTTTTCCCCCATGCGATCATTGTATCTTTAACCTGTTCTTCCTCCATCTTAAGTTCTAGTAAATCTCCATAAAGTTTTTTAATCACCTTTTCATCAGTACCCATCAAAATTTTGTCTAAAACAGTCAGCTCATCATAAATACCTTCTGCTTTAAAATCTTTATCGAATCTAGATTGTATTTGCAAATATGAGAACCAATTCATTTTTATACCTTGTTCTTCCAACGCTTGCATAGTTTTAAGTTCACCCTTTTCATTCAATATCTCAGTATATCTAACTGTTTGTTCCTTTTTATATGTTATTGAATAAGAAAAGGCTTCAATAGTGGATATCCATCGTGGAACTTTTAAATAATATTGTCTTCTTGTCTTCTCCCAGTTTAAAAACAATGCCTCTCGAATATAGTGCCTTCTAAAGTAGCCCTGTGTTTTCGTTCCCTTATACCATAAGAAAGCATGCCAGCCCAACAACAGGTCATGTCCCTCTAAGGTCAATAGTCTACTATTTCTTAAAGTTATCCAGTCCTTTACCCACATCAGATTTGTCGCCTGGTAGTATAATTGTTTGTTTGTTTGTTTACAGCCCATGCTATTAGTTTATGATTCAATGTATTGTGCAAATATTGTCTGGGCTAAAGTTGATGTAAAAATACAGCCTTACTTACTTATGTAAGTAATCTTCAATACATACCTTGAGGTTTTGCAAGGAATATTCCAGGAATTGTAATTGTACTTTATAAAGTGAACTGCTGCTTAACAGAAAAAAGAAAAGTTGGAAATAGTTGGAGAGAGCCAGGGTGGTATATCAGTTAAGGTCTCAAGAGACCCCTCTGTACCCTAGAATTCAATCACTTTGGGGTTAAACGCATTCTCTCAACCCAGCCTACTTTGTGAGGATAAAAATGGAGCAGGAATACTATGTAGGTTGGCTTGTAATCCTGGAGGGTATAAATCTAATGAATGAGTGAAGATAAAATTAAGTTTAATTTGCTACAACACCATAGTTTTGTTGGAAGTGTACTTCAATTTTTATTTGATGTTACTGGCCGTATGACAAAGCCCGAGAGATTTGGCCTTTGTAAGCGTTGTATATTTGGCAGTCTGATTCACCAACTTCAGAAAATGTGCTTCTGGACTGCCAGTGCAATATTTCTTTTGAGCTGATCCTGCCTTCAGGATCAGGATAATGGCAAAGCTTGTCTCTTGGGGAGAAAATGGTTTGATTGAGTTCCCTACCCCACTCCCTTCAGATGCATAACTTTTTATCTCTACATTTACAGAGACTTCAGAATACCCTAGCAATGATTCAGAATTGTTTGCCCTTGCCGGGAATAATAGCTGCAATCAGACTATTCACAAAAACTATTGATTTCAAGTCCAGTAGTGCAGCTATCATAATGTTCAACAATCAGTTCCAGTTAAATAGCTGTACTAGCTCTATACTGGCTCTCTTCTTGTTGTGCTGCAAATGGAGATGGAGGCGCCACAGAATAAAATGAACCTCTGTTAGCATTTTTGCACACTGCTGGATTATCTGCCAGGTCTGGCTAGCTTCCTATAATGTGCCCCTGACTCAATGCCTTATGTTTTACCGCTAGTTGAAATTTATAGAATGTTTTAGTATGTTTTATTTGGAGAACTGCATGGAACCAGTAACACATCATCATTTTAGTTTTGCTTGCCCTTTGCCTGAAAAATTCCTTATTTACAGAGTCAATTAGGGCTCATTCATGTCAACTGGCCTATATTTCATTGTGTTCACATTGTTAAAAAATAAAATTCTGCATTCCTCTGCATGGACATTGATCCAAAATATAAGGAATTAGTTTATTCTTATAGTTTTGCCTTGGATAGTGGCTGTGGTTAAAGTAATGATGCAAAACCCAAGCAGTTAGAAGTAACATACTTGTTTGTACCCTGGGAACAGCCATTGTCATGTCTCCAGTCCAAGGAATGTAGCTTTCAGACACAAGAACTATGGCCAGGTACCAGGCAACAGGACTCTCACCCACCTCAGCTGTAGAGCCCACAGGATGCCTCTTTGAGGGCTAAGTATACACGACCAAAAATGACATGGAAATTTTAGCACTCCCTTTTCAGCAAAAGGCTTCCTGTTTCATTGGGATTACTAAATGTTGTTCTTAATTATTAAAACCAAAGAACAGCCCCACAAATTCTCAGGTTGGCTGTTCAGTTTCATCTGGAGTTGTTTGCTTTGCAACAGTGCAGAAATGTTGTGGACATACTGTACTCCCTGTGATAAACTGGCCTGGTACTATGTTTCTGACCCCAGTCAAAGATGCTACTGAGGCCCATCGTCCTGGCCTTCACTTGTGGCTAGGAGATGCCCACCAAGGAAGCCAGGGAGAAGGGATGTTTAGTCCAAAGGGTGCTCTTATTCCACTGCCTCAGCCTCTTTCCAAATGAGCTGCTCCTCCTGTAACAGATTGAGAACTAATATCTGCTTAGGCCATCCAGTTTCTGAGTCAGACACTGTTGGCATTCCAGATGTTTTCTGCTTCAGGGGGTCCCAAAGAGGAAGACAACTTACCAGACTTCACTAAAAAGGCCTGCTTGCAGAAGAGTAGGCTTTGCATATCCTTAAGATTGACCTCTACAGTACTTCATGTTTTGGCTATGTTATGGAGAAAATGCCAACATGGAAGCTACCTTAAGGGATGCCTGCTTATAATGCTGATATGAAGATGGGGGTACAGAGCCTCTCTATATGTGACATTTGTAGTGATAAGGGATTGGCACTAATCTGTTGAATTTCTATAAGGTTATTGGGTTTCTGCAGCTTGGCCAGGTTCCCGCTTAGCCTCAATGCAGGAAGAACCACTGTAAAAACGGCATCAACAGTGGAGTTTCCCACTGGCAGAATCTTGTTTCTTTGTTCCTTTGCGCTCATTTGCCTCACCCTGCTTCCCAGTCCTGCCCAATCCTTCTGCCAAGGGCCATGGCACCTTATCAGTATTTCACTTCTTTTTTAAAAAAATCAGGTGAGTGGGCTTTTCTTTCTTGCTGCCAAAAATAAAAAATGGAGCAGCAAAGAGAATGGAGAGGCACTGACTAAATAGGGATTTTGATGCTTCCCATTAAGACAGCCAGAGGGAACACTGGATGGTTCACAGGAAGTCCTGAGCATTGTCTGGAGGATCCTCACAAGGCAGCACAAAAAAATGCCTAGAGGGTGGGTCTGGTTTTTTGGCTCTGTGGAAATATCTTTAGAATTGGGGTGACCTATGACCCACCCTTAAGCCTTATGTGAAACTTGTCTTCAACAGGAATAATCTCAGTTTCATCCAAGACATTTCCACTGCATGAATTGGATTGTACTAAGTGGCTTCAATAAATCTGCTTTATTGGGACCGCACATCTTTTTATGAAGACAAAATAGTGATTACAGTGATCAGATTACTTGTCTTTATTTTCTGAAGCACAGTAAATACTTCATTCTCCAAAACTTGTTTGAATTGCCATTCAACTTCACATTTCAAAATTTCAACTGTTCACCTAGCTAATCTAATAAGGTTGGCTAGATTTTGAATGGGAGACCAATCGGCAATCACACAGCTGTAGACTGGACTGGCAATGTTTTTAAAAAAGCAAACATCCTGGGGAAAGGCAACCTCGCAGGAAGTGTACTGTGCTGTTTCCACCAAAGCAACATGGGATGTCCATGTGGCTACCTGTTGAATTTAAATCAGGGAGCCCTATTTCATGGCTGAAAGTTTCAGTCTATGTATTTTCAAAAATGTGTAAAAGAGGTTAAAAAAGAACGTAAAATAATGTCTATTTAATAATGGTTCTTTTGCTTGATTGACCTTTTATCATAATTGTTGATATCTAGTAACCTATTTTTGGAACTTGCTTCATCAACAGTGAATTATGAAATGTGAGATACTCATACATAACTAAAATACATTTGTTACATGTAACTACTTAAACAATTATTTTAAATTTGTTTTATTTACATATAACAACTGTAGAACGTTAACTGTGAGATAGGAAACGGCTCACTAACTGTCCAACCATTTGTTCTCAGTTACATATTAGCATTTTTACAAATAATTTTATGTTCCATTTTGCTTTGACTCTTTCCCTAACAATTACCTTGGGTGATTATTAAGGATTAATGGATAATACTGAATTTACATGCCCAAACATGTTAATAACAGTATAACTGATGCCTTCTGGGTCTTTCAGATAAACCCTCATTTTGCAAACCGATCTACCTATAGCAATAACTTCAAGGCTGATCTGACTTCAACAGGTCACTTTTCAGAAAAGTTCAGAAAAACCTTCTCCTCCCATAATTCCAGTTGTCTGCAGTGAGGATCTCATGTTCTTATGCATGACTCTTCTCACCCTAACATTCTTTTGCCACCGTATGTATGTATGTCTATATACTCATTTTAATCTCTGTTGAGGCATTAATCCTAATCAGTATTTACACTCATGGAAGGATCAGGAGGACATAAGTAGTTATGGGACACGGTTCCTGCCCTATCATTTGTGTCTGTGTCTTCTTACCCACAAACCCAGATCTTGCCATATCAAATAGCTAGATCTTCAGTGGAGGATCTGACAGCAGTTTTTGAAGGCAAGGCTAGGGTTGGAATCTGCTACATCAAACCTGGCCCTCTTCCCTGGCACATGGAGGGAACAGGGGTAAACAACCATTTTGGTAGCCACAGGAGAGCCAATATGGTGGAGTATGAAGCTGTTGATTGGCATTTGGGAGACCAGGTTCATGTCAACCCACAACCATGGGATGACTTTAAGCCAGTCACTCTCTCACAAAAAATAGCACTTCCCAAACTGTTTTTGGGAAGAAAAAGGGTAAGAGAAATCCTAGAGAAACTGACTAGAGTTCCTGGAGGAAAGCCAGAATATAAATGTACCACATAAGCAAACAAAAGACATTTGGAAATTTAAGAGTAGCCATGGTCTGTCCACAAAATGGCAACTGTAGTGTATCAGGTAGGGCTGCCTATTTCTCAAAAGGCTACCACAGTGAGTGAGTATGGCTAGTTCTAAAACATCCACATGCCAAAAAATGAACTGGTAAGGTTGCCTCATATCACACTTTTTAGCACATGGCCATTCAACATTTTTATTGACCTAGAAACTCAATGGGTCATATATGGGATTCAATAAAGATGATGCTGGAGGCTGATGGGTGCATGTGTGTATGTATGTGTATGCACATAACACATTTCTGGGGGGAAAAAAAATAAGTAGGGGACAGGAAGTCTGACAGGTTCCAAGGGAGATGTCTGAGGACACCCAAGTGCCCTCTTTTAAGTATACGAGCAACAAGGATTCCACAGCAAAACAAATCAGACAATTGTGGCATTGGGAAAGTGAGTAAGACCTCAGAGTAGATCTGATAGAAAAGGGTCACCAGGTAAGAGCAATCTGAATCTTGGGACACTCTAAACCAAACCATACAGGTAAGGAAGTAGGACAAGAAAGGTTTAAAACATTCTGCAATGACCTTAGTGGTTTTGAAAGTGTTTTTGCATTGGAGTGTACATGGAGTGTATGTCAAAAAAAGTCAAGATGGTGGCCAGAACCATATGATCAAAACCCTAACCCTAACGCTTAATGAATGAAGTGAAGGAGATTTTTTAGCTTGGTTGATGTGAGTTTGAGTTGTTATAGCTACTGGTGCCTAAAAGTATTGTATTTCAACCAGCTGAAAAGTCTTGGAAGTGGGACTGGACTATTTTTCCCACTGCTGAATTGGCCAACTTATGAATCAGCTCACTGTGTGGTATCTTGGCAGCTAACTATGTATTTAACACATCAGAAGTTCTCCATGAGCAACTTGGTTTCATTTAATCAGTGGAAGAAATGTATAAGCAGTGGACGCCCTGACCTTTGCCAAGTGCCCATGCGCACAGAGCAAACATCTGTGTGGGGGGCACCTCTGCATGTGCCAGTGCTTTAATCTGGGTTTGTTTCCTGGATGCAAGGGATTCTTGGCTCATGAGATCACTGAAAATGCTTTAAGCATAGCTCTCTGTGGCTCCAGCTCCAGCACACATTTGTGCTCTCCTGTGTAGCAAGGAGTTGCTATCCCTGCAAATATTGGAGAGTCGGCTTGACAACGTGGGGAATGGGATAAAAGGCACATATGATGAAAGCGGCAGTGCATACCTGACATTGGCCAATCTCAGAAACTAAGTAGGTTGGCCCTGATTAAACCTGGAATGGGAGTTACCTGGGAATTAGGCTGTTGTCTAGATGGAGAAGTTGAAAAAAAATACCATGGAAGAAAGCAATGATAAACTCTGTCAATAACACTGATCAGGAAAGTGCACAGATGCAGGCACAGGAATGAAGCTTGACCAGAGGGCATCTTTCGGTTTTACGATGCGAGGGCATTGAGCAGCTCTGGGATGGAAGGCATGCTGTAGGCACTTTATTGCCTAGTTCTTTATCATCTAAATGGAACTGTTTCCGGATTTCCTGAGAAAGAAAAGGCTGGAATTCTCAGGCTTTTATAAGACCATGGAAGTGGCACAAAATGCTCAGTATTATCTTCTAGGTACCCTGCTGTGACAAATTCTAATTCTACTTTGGCAGTTTAGTCAATTACTGATAGCTTCTACACATTATAATTATTCACATGGCTTATGCAGACAATTGCACATTTATTTCTATTAATTTGCACTGAGTTGGTGGTTCACATGTTTTTTCTTTGCCTGCAAATGTAGACTTGGACTGCATACACACACACATGTGCACACACAGACCCTGGCTTTGCCTCACTCTGGCGTTTGAGAATGTGAATGCTGCATTATGGGCAGAGAGGAATCTACATGCAAACAAGAATGATAATCAGAAACCTAGAATGTTGAGGAAGGATCCAAACAACTTTTCTGTGTTTCTCATTTTAAAAAATCAGCTAAGAATATATGCAGTGTCTCTTTTCTGTGTTTGTGTGATGTATATGCTGACGATCAAACCAAATCTATTGTAGATGCCCTTCCCCCCCCCCCCCCATGTCCAGGCTTACAATGGTTTCTCAAAAGTTGTGGGAAATGTTTGCCAAGGTTAATTCAATTTATAACATGTTCTATGATTTCCTGGTTATAATCTGTTCCTTTGAATATGTAGGAAAATATATAGGAGCTTTTATCCTGTGAATTCCAGAAGAGATGCTGCATATAGAATTCAGTTATAACAATTGTTAATATGTTGTTATCTTATTTTATTTACCATATGTATTGTTCTAATGACATTGATAACATTAACATGCTTCTCATTGTTTTGGGGAGCTGGAAACCAGCACAACTCATACAAATACTTAAAGTCCCTGTTTTCAGAGTATAAATCAATAGGCAATATGAATTAGAAGTAGAGCTGTTCATATCAAAGATGATACTAATCCCAGTATCTGAAGCTACCTGATTTGAGTGGGGTACAGATATTCCCATCAGCTTGAAACAATCAAATGATTTCTCCTCCCAAATGGAAATAAGTTGACTTTAGTGATAAGCCAATATGATATTCATAAGTGCACCCAACCTCTCTGAAGTTCTTTGCCAGTTCTTTCCAACTGCTAAAACATCCACCCACATTCTTCCTGCAGGCCATCTGTCCCTTTGTCCTAGAGGACTATGCAGCAGGCACCTTCCCAAAAGAGGGGACTGCTCCCTTTCCCCATGTGCTTTTCCTGCACCCAGTGGCATCTGCTGATTTTAAAGAGGGAAGCTGTTTGGGAAATTACTGAGATTCAGAATTCTTCTTTGGTTCACATTTTAATCCAAGCTGATGAAGCATATTGGAGTTTTGCATCCCCACTCAAATCAGGTAGCTTCAGATACTGGGATTAGTATTATCTTTGATAGCTTTGCTTTCATTGCATTTTCAGATACATTTCTTCTATTATCTTTTGGGGTAAGGGTTGACTACAGAACATTGTGCTTCCATCCAAGCCTTGTTGATACTTAGCCCAATTTTCCCTGGTTATTAAGGGTTGAGCATAAAGGGTTGGCCTGTCTGCATCTTTAAACTGCACAAGTGGAAAAGTAGCCAGGGAATGTCACTGATCAGAATGTTATGTTTTGCGCTTCATGTAACATCAAGACTAAAAGAGAAATAAATACTTTATATTCAGACTTGCAGACTGGTCACAAATAATTTGAACAGCCACTGGTTTTGTAACTTGTGAAATGGACTTCAAACTGATGGTTCTGAGTTCAAGAGTGTTATTCTTCCTGGTTATGAGTGGCATTAGGACTGTATGGTCATTTTTGGCAAAAATCTTCATTTAGCTCCTTTCTTCAAAAACCTTCCTTCCTTCCTTCCTTCCTCCCTCCCTCCTTCCCTCGCTCCTTTCCCAAATAGAACTTGAAATGAGGTGCATATGTTTGATATAAGGAACATAGCATACTGGCCTGTTATTATTGGTGGTGGTGGTGGCATGTAATGCTCACTTCTTCACTTTAGGTTGAAGAAGTGAGCATTACATGAAATTGCAAAACCTGAATGAACTGGATGTGCCTGTTTCTTTCCCTTTCTTTCTCTAATTTCAAACCATCTGTTGGAACCTTATGCTGCAACTCAGGTCTCTACTGGAAACAAGTTATACTTAATGTAGGATTAATATTCTCAATTTGATTTACTATATGCTTTGCATCAGCATCCATCTGTTTCAGCCCTTCCAAGGAGCCTTAGGTCTATAAGCATTGTAAAAGCTGCAATTGGGAATACTGAGCATTATTAGATCTGGTGTCCTGGTTCTCTTCATTTTGCCAGACAAGGATGATCGGACAGCAGTGGGCAGTTTGCACTAATTAGGATATCCTCATTTTTTAAGAAACAAGTTTCCCCGGGGAAGGAAAGGATGGAAAACCACTTCAACTCTCTTAAAATATTTGCTGCTTATTGAAGCTGTTTTCTAGTTTTATATGGGAGGAGGAATATTCCTTGACCACATGCCCAGTTTTCTGCAAACCCCAGGAGATACAGTTTTGTGCTGCAGAAATAACACAGAAGGCCATGAAACGGCTCAATGCATGACAGTCGTGACTTATTGTGCAGCTGCTGTGCAGCTTGTCTGCCTGTAGATTTGTCCTGTTTGTACAAGTGCAGCAGGGAGATTTGGTGTATCTGACCTAGACCCTTGACCAGCTATTGGGAATGTCCAACACAACTCATTCTCTTGTAGCTACTAATTAAACCTTTTAAATATTATTTGTGAATATCAGGGTGAAATGTTGAAGCTTTGCACTGATGCCAATCCAATCTTAAAAATAAAAAAATAAAAAAATAAAAATAATATATTTAATAATAAAAAATAAAATAAATCTTAAAAATAGAATGGAAGATCACTTCAGATTCAGTTTGAAATAAGTAGTTTGAAGCACATTGGGGAGAAGCAGATTATATATGTGTGTATTATTGTTATCAGCCCAAATCAATTTAATTGCATGATGAGGGCCTCTTTATTGAAGGTTATGGATCATAATCTACCACAGGTCCACTGTGGGTTGGTAGATAGATGGATTTTTTTTTACTTCCTGGTCTAGGGCTAAAAGAGAGAAAGAGAGAGAGATGGCTCCCAAGTTACATAACTGGCTTCCATGCCTAAGAAAGGACTAGAACCTGGCTCTCCGTGCTCCTAATCTAAACCTTAACCACAACACTACGCTGGATCTCATTCATATATACATACATATATACACTACGCTGGATCTCATTCATATATACATACATACATACATACATACATCTATATATCACTTCACACGCATAGTACAATAAAGCAAAGCTTGGATTGATTTGACTTTTCCAGTTGATGAAACTCATTGCATCACAACTTCAAATTGTCTCTTGAGTGATTTGCACACATGTAAAGTGTATGTGTGGATATGTAGTTACACTTTGCTGAATGCTTGTTTCTTTACATGGTTATGCCCATATACATTTGTCAGGATTTGCACATCATTGGTAGTGGTTTGACAACTGAACATGGATGGTTTTCCAGTCTAATACAACTTAGGAGGCTGTTCAATCTCCTTGAGAACTCTTAAACAAGACTCTAGGATCACAGTTACATAATACATTTGTTCCTCTTTTGCAGAAATTCAAATGTATTCTTTTTAGCAAACTCTTTCATACAGTAATCTCCCAGATCATCATGTAGTAGAACTGGAAAAAATATGCTTACTCTTCCCTGGTAATTTGTGCAGTGTAAGCAGCATTTGCTAAGAACAAGAGTAAAGAATGCTTAAATGCTCTCCTGTGTACCTGGGGCATTCCTTCTGCAGACGCGTTTCTTGCCTGGAGATAATTTCTGAAGTCACCCGAACTGCAGCCAATGACAGGCATCTGCGTAGCTTCACTTGAGAAAGCAACTTCACTAAGTCAGTGCTTGGAAACTTCCATGGGATTTCAGAAATCTCTGAAGCAACTTCTGTATCTGTAGGCTATTTACACAGAGTTGTATGATGAAGCTTCCATAAGTCAGATATTTGTCAATAATGATAAGTTTATATAGATATATGTGAAATGCAGATCAGTACATGCGGAGAGTTATCCAATATTGCTCTAGAGGAAAGAAAATCAATCCCTTAGAAGAACTGTGGCTAAACAATTCTGGATGCTTTCTGCAGATGTCAGTAGATTTATCTATTTACTTACACAGCATATATGCCACTTCAATTGAAAGTGGCTCTGAGCAATTTACATACCCTATTTTACATAAATAAGGTTAAAAAGTACAAGGTACAGACACAAATAACTATATAATACATATCATAGTACCAGAGAGAAATAAAACTTTACATTCATTTTGCTCCATTTTACAAAGGAAGCACTTGTAACACACACACACACAATATATATATAATATAATATAAATTTTATATACAGTACTGTGCAAAAGTTTTAGGCAGGTGTGAAAAAATGCTGTGAAGTAAGAAAGCTTTCAAAAATATATATTGTAATTGTTTATGTTTATTAATTTACAAAATGCAAAGTGACCGAACAGAAGAAACATCTAAGTCAAATCAATATTTGGTGTGACTACCTTTTGTCTTCAAACCAGCATCAGTTCTTACACTTGCACACTTTGTACACTTGCACAAAGTCAGGGATCTTGTAGGATTAGAGTCAGGTGTGCGATTAACCAATTATACCAAGCAGGTGCTAATGATCATCAATTTCATATGTAAGTTGAAGCACAGTCATTAACTGAAACAGCTGTGTAGGAGGCTTAAAACTGGGTGAGGAACAGCCAAACTCTGCTATTAAGGTGAGGTTGTGGAAGACAATTTCATGTCACAGGTCATACACCATGGCAAGACTGAGCACAGCAACAAGACACAAGGTAGTTAGACTGCATCAGCAAGGTCTCTCCCAGGCAAAAATTTCAAAGCAGACTGAGGTTTCAAGATGTGCTGTTCAACCTCTTTTGAAGAAGCACAAAGAAATGGGCAATGTTGAGGACTGTAGACGTGGTGGTTGGCCAAGGAAACTTAATGCAGCAGATGAAAGATACATCATGCTTACTTCCCTTTGACATTGGAAGATGTCCAGCAGTGCCACCAGCACAGAACTGGTGGAAACCAGTGGGACCCAGGTACACCCATCTACTGTCTGGAGAAATCTGGCTAGAAGTGGTCTTCATGAAAGAATTGCAGCCAAAAAGCCATATCTCTGATGTGGAAACAAGGCTAAGTGACTCAACTATGGAACATGAAAACATAGGAACTGGGGTGCAGAAAAATGGCAGCAGGTGCTCTGGACTGATGAGTCAAAATTTGAAATACTTGGCTGTAGCAGGAGGCAGTTTGTTCACTGAAGGGCTGGAGAGCAGTACAAGAATGAGTGTCTGCAGGCAACAGTGAAGCATGGTGGAGGTTCCTTGCAAGTTTGGGGCTGCATTTCTGCAAATGGAGTTGGAGATTTGGTCAGGCTCAATGGTGTCCTCAATGCTGAGAAATACAGGCAGATACTTATCCATCATGCCATACCATCAGGGAGGTGTGTGATTGGCCCCAAATGTATTCTGCAGCAGGACACTGACCCCAAACATACAGCTAATGTCATTAAGAACTAGTGATGTGTTTGATGTGAAGTGATGGTTTGGCCCCCACAGAGCCCTGATCTCAACATCATCAAGCCTGTCTGGGATTACATGAAGAGACAGAAGGATTTGAGGCAGCCTACATCCACAGGAGATCTGTGGTTAGTTCTCCAAGATGTTTAGAACAACCTACCTGCCAAGTTCCTTCAAAAACTGGGTGCAAGTGTACCTAGAAAAATTGATGCTGTTTTGAAGGCAAAGGATGGTCACACCAAATTTTGATTTGATTTGGATTTCTCTTCTGTTTGCTCACTTTGCATTTTGTAAATTGATAAACATGAACAATTACAATATATATTTTTGAAAGCATTCTTCCTTTACAGCATTTTTTCACACCTGCCTAAAACTTTTGCATAGTGCTGAATATATTTGGTGAGAATGACTGATGCCCCGTATTCCTTTTTATTCCCTTCCAGGATTGTTTTTTTTGCCATCAATATTCTTTAGTCTTGTGTTGTTTTTGTGTTTTTTTAATTTTTCTTTGTTTTTAAATGGTTTTAACAAGTGTAAACTATTAGACTCACTGGGAGTCAGGCGGTATATCAATTTAATGAATTACTAATTTTATGTACACGCAAAAAACTTATGCGTGCACACACACATTGTGGGTCTATTATTGACTTCTGAAATCACTATAATATCTGTGACAAAGACTATTATTATCTAGAATGTGCATCCATGTATTGTATCAGAGACTTTTGCTTTCTTCTGATCAGTTTTCATTGCTGGGAGAGATTATTGTGTGCTTCTGGTGGCTCAGATGTATTCTACCTACTTTGTAGTCTATGGTTGTTCCCTAATTTATTCTTCTCATGAGTTTTTCTCAGTTGAGTCCATATTGTAATTCTCACTCATTTCCAACAGAGATGCCTGCAGCTTTCCAAACAGAACACAGTGTGAATTACTCACCCTAAAAGCCATGAGCACACTGAAATGTAAGATAGGTGGAAATTGCACTTTGTATCAGGAAATAAGGATAATTCACTACATAATGTATTATATGCTTAGCAAATAATTTTGAAGAGCCCCCTCCCTGTTGGTCAGAGTACATGAAGCTGGGTTCTCGCCAATATTTGAAAAGGAGGGGGCTGTATAACCCTGCTTGAATTCTTGGGCTCCAGCAAATGGGCAGCTGTTGAGGAAAAGAAATTTCACAGTGAATATTTAATACTTAATATTGTGTTGCTCTTTTTTAAAAAATAAAAGGGAATGATTAACACAGGAACAGCAAAATGCGCAGGCATTTCAAGCATCCTGAAAGTACATTTGATCTTTATTGTTTTTATTTTTTGCCTCTTTTCCAAATTTCTCAGAAAATTAGTATATATACTAATTGAGTTATCAGAACTTAAAGAAACTCCTTTTGTATGATACAGACTACGCTTGGCAAGCAGTTAAAAGTTGCAGACCTGCAAGACAATGAACTAATATTTGCAAGGAAAGCTTTAAAAATCCCAAATCTTCTAAATAGTCAACTGCTCTAAACTCTTCTGTTTATATTTTTATTTAAAGTCCTATTGGCTTCAAACTGTGATGCAGTTAAACATCCATTGAAAGTCAAATAAAACCAATTTTAAATTGTTTTTGTAGGGATGCAGATAGGAATGGTTCCTCCTAAGGAGCCACAGACTTCTTTAGCTGGTGTGCTAAAATAGAGGCAAGCAGCTGTAGATTTAGTTGACTGGTTTTCATCTTGCTCACGTTACATGAAGAATATGTAATTGCTTAATGAGACAAAATAGAAAAGACAACTAAATTCAAGAAAATTTTGATTCCCCCTTTTTTTAAAGCTTTTGGAGAAGCAAAATGTAGCATGTTAATCGGAATTAGATTGCTGGTGGTTACACTCTTACCATTGTGTTCCTTTTTTATTACATTATAGAAGTCATGAATGCAAATTATGATTTTAAAAAAATTAAGATTTGGCCTGGGCATAGATAGAGTAGGTTCTGGCTGTGATTAATTGGGTTTATTTGCAAAGCAAGGCTCTGGAATCCGAGAGCTGGAGGGGTCTTTGAGGCCAACATGTCCAGCCTCCTGTTCTGTTGCAGGAAGCCAAATTAGAGCACCCCTGATAAACGGTGCTTATCATCTTAGCATCCATCTAAATACTTTCATTGAAGAGGAATCCACCATATCTGCAGGTGCACTGTCAATTTGCTATTAGGTTATTTTTCCTAATATTCAACTGGAGTCTGCTTCCTACAGTTTCAGTCCATTGCCCTGCTCTCTGGATGCTTGAGAACATATCTTGACCTTGCTCAGTGTGACGCTGTTTCATATTTTTGAAGAGAGCTATGATATCTACCCCAGTCTTCTGTTCTCAAGGTTAATCAAGCCTTATTCCTTCAATTTCTTGTCAAAGAACTTGGTTTCTAGTCCCTTGATACTCCTCACTGCCTTTCTCTGAACTTATTTCCAATTTCTTTAAAGCCTTCCTAAAATATGGTACCAAAATTGGACATAGTTCTTGAGTTGCAGACAACTTTCCAGTTGACCGACAGATGGCAGCAAAGCAATACAGAATCCTCTAACTCTTTGCTGACATCTAGTGGTCTCCAGTTGTTTGAAACCTTATAGTGAGAAGTGACCAATATATAATATAGTAGAATTATTACTTCCCGTGATGTGTCAGCCTTACCAAGTAGACTAGACAAGAAACACGAACAGATAAGCTAATTCTACTTTATTGTAAAACTACATTAACAGAATCTTGCAAGTCTGAAAGTACATTTCTCCCACCATCTCCTTTACAGCCCAAGAAACTAGGGTGGGTCCCTTCTGAGCCTCTTGCTCCGTCCATTATGCAACATAGCATGTGGGCTATGCTGTCTCTTATCTGACTGTTCCCTAAGCAGCATCTCTTCAACCAGATTCCCAAGGTCTTTGCCACATAGCATTACATGATGTGACCTAAAATTGTATTTGCCTTTTTAGTATTTATTTATTCATTCATTCAATTTCTGTGGCCGCCTATCTCAGACAGGTGACTCTGGGTGGTAAATAAATATTCTTTATATTGTGTTTGCATTTGGTTTTTAATTGATTGTTATGATTGTTCATAAAATCAATTAAAAACCAAGAAAATCATAACCATAGATGTTAACATAACCAGGAAACGGGGCTTTTAACACACTCAGGATCCCAGGCTGGGGCACAAAACCAGGTCTTCAAGGCCTTATGAAAGACCAACAGGGTCGGAGTCATCCTAATCTCTGGAGGGAGAATGTTCCAGAGGGCGGGGGCTACATCAGAGAAGGTGCACCTCCTAGTCCCCTCCAGCCAACATTCCATAGCTGACAGGATCCGGAGCATGCCCATCCTGCCGGACCAAATTGGACAGGTAGAAACAACTGGGAGAAGAACATCCGTCAGGGAGCCCAGTCCCAAGTTTTAAAGGTAACAACCAGCACCTTGAATTGCAGCTGGAAACGCACTGGCAACCAATGCAGCTCATGAAGTAGTGGTGTTACATGTGTTGAATATCTGACATCATTTACCACCCATGCAACTGCATTCTGCACCAGTTGAAGCTTCTGAATGCTCTTCAAGGGCAGCCCCATGTAGAGTGCATTGCACTAATCCAGATAGGAGGTCACAAGGGCATGAGTGACTGTGAGCAGAGCCTCCTGGTCCAGGAATGGATGCAGCTGCACACAACCTGAAGGTGTGCAAAGGCCCTCCTAGCCATGGCTGACACATGTTCTTCCAGCATGAGGTGTGAGTCCAAGAGGACCCCCAGATTGTTCACTGGATATGTCTGGGGCAGGGCCACCCCACCCAGGACTAAAGGTGGAAAAACCTTGACACCGGAAGGCCCAAGTATCCAAAGCCATGCCATCTCGCTTGAGTTGAGCTGAAGCCCATTGCACCCCATCCAGGTCCCTACAACCTCTAGGCACTGGGGCAGGACATCCACGGCATCACTCAGGCAGCCTGGGGTGGAGATATAAAGCTGGATATCATCAGCATTCACCCCAAACTGTTGGATCATCTCACCCAGCGGCCTCATGTAGATGTTAAATAGCAGGGGCCATGGGCTGGACCTCTCTCCCTCATCAACACTGACTGGAACTGACCCCAGAGGAAGGAGGAGAACCAGCATAACACTGTGCCGCCCACCCCTAACTCCCAAAGCTGGTCCAGAAGGATACCATGATTGATGGTGTTGAAGGCCACTGAGAAGTCAAGAAGAACAAGGATTGATTCACTACCCCCATCCTGCTCCCGTCAGTGGTCCAAGAGCAGGTCCAAGACATGACCAATGCCATCTCAGTCCTGTAACCTGGCCTGATTCCTGGCTGAAAGGTGTTCAGATAATCTACTTCATCCAGGGTCCTTTAAAGCTGCTGTGCAACCACTTTTTCTACAACCTTCCCTAAAAATGGGAGGTTGGAGACTGGATGAAAACTGTTCAAACTAGTTGGGTCAAGTGATGGCCCCTTGAAGAGAGGGCGCACCACTGCCTCCCTCAAGGAAGAATTAACCACCTCCCAGACCCATCACCCAATCAATTCTTTGCCAGGGTTATGGGCTCCACTTTTGCAGAGCTGTCTTCAGTTTGCCATACCTCCCCCAGAAGTCCTAATGAGTTGGATTGAAATCATGACTGCTTTAACAAACTTACTCCTTAAAGCATCTGCATCTTTTTTAAAGTTCATATGGGAGCCAGACAAAAAGCTGTGGCTGCCCTAAAGAAGTGTTGGACTCCGGTGCGCTCTAAAGCATCTCTTCTAAATGATTCTTGAAGCACGCATAGTTTGTTTCTTTATTTGGAACCAACACACACCTGCAAGCAAATGTGCAAAACTTTTGAAAATAAACCCTAGGCATATTCTTTGGCTGGTGTTGAGTTAGAAGATTGCCTCTTTTCCTTAAAATCATGGAAACACTTTTAGCCCATTCCATTTACTTCCTGGGGCCCATTTTCTAGCAAAATGAAAGGATAGCTAGATGTTAAAGAAAGCAAACTAACTGCATGATCTTGGTGGATCAGAGGATGGATATCTTTGCACATTCTGGCTGTCCACCCATTAATTCGATGAACAGAATGGGGCTGGTGAGTCAAGCTTACTTACTTGAACATTCACAGTGTTCTTATCCACAAGCAGCCAAGCTGTGCTTAGCACAGCATCCCTTTCAGCCTTATGTGCAGACACACATGTCACACAAGTCCCAGTAGGTCAGTGAAAAGGTTTGCTGTCACAAATAAACTGGTGCACAGTGATGAATGTGTGGGTAATGTTCAAGTAGTCAGATTGCTGTTAAGAAGAGAAATTGAACCCTGTAACCTTTCCTAGAAAAGGGCATGTCATTATTGCATCATGCCTCCCATGATAGCTGATTTTATTATTTTGCTGTTTGTGTGAATGTGTGTGTTTTGTCTTTCCCAAGCAGCTGGGACATTAATTTCAAAGACAAATAAGATAGTAAATAATGAACTTTACTCATTTTGAATAAGTTGTTACTTTGAAAGTGAGATCTCTTGAGTGCAAAAAATGTACATGCTTGCAATTGTTTTTAACTGCTGCTGATTTAACATGCAGCTGTCATTTATAATTAAGCTGATTGTTTCAGTGTGGGTGGGGAGATTAAGCAAGGGTACGAGACCGTAAAATGGCATATTTATTTCTCATGACTCAGCGCAGCTGGCTGAGAATGTCAGGATACTGAAAGTAAGGATAGAGAACAGCAAAAATTACAGCAAAAATTGTTAATATTGATGCTATCAGTCTGGGAATCTAATTTCTATTAGAAATTCTGGCTGCATACAACTCTAGTTTATTGGTAGATGTTTAGTATCAATCAGAATTTATTTTTCTTGGCTTCTGCTTGCACATTTGACACACTGTATTGCTTTTCATTAATAAAATATTTAAAATACTACTATACCAATATTTTGTAATGCATATAAATAAATTGTATTTATTTTCTTAGATTAATAGGAGCAGAGTATCTAGATCATGGGGATTTTCCTCCTCTGCTCTGCCTTGATCAGCCTCAGTTAGAATACTGTGTCCAACTTTGAAAACTGACGAATGTGAATAAGGGCTACTAAATTCAAGAAACTAAGTCCTGTAAGGAAGAATTAAACAAACTGGACATGTTCAGCAAACAAAAGAAAAGGCTGAGGAGAAACATGATAGCAAGTATTTAACAGTTGTCATCTAAAGGAGGGAATGAGCTGTTCTCTACCACCCCACATGGCAGGACCATAACCATTGGATTGAAAATACTAATCAGATTAGATATTAATGACTTCTGTAGGACTGTTTTCTCCTGTATTCATCTGCTCATCTGATTGGATTGAACAGGGTCAACTTTCCACCATCTATCTGAGCATGCATTTGTCAGGCCCTAGAAAATAGGCATGTTCAATCACTGCCCAATCTCCCTAGGGACAGCCAGTCCACCCCTTCCTTCTGGGTTTCAGGGTACAATTAAGCCCTGGATTTTCCATCTAGCCCAGGAGGTGAGAGATACTACCAGTCTCTCTCACCAAGAGAAGGTGAGAAGAAACTTTATTTTGGTCAATGACCAGCAAATAGCAAAGTAAAATAAGGCACCCATACAACTATGAATACCGAATAAAATATAATATAGAATTATGAGCATTAAATCTATAAATTCAGTAAAACTAATCTAAATAATTAAACCTGAAAGGAATCTGATATCCTAATATGTTAAAACCAAAGTTTATGATGCAACAAAATACTGACAATGGAATATGAATACTTAGTTATAATTAATGGCTAAGTAGTAAAGTAAAATATAGAATAATAAAACAAGTGATGGATATAAAATATTAGGGTATTGTGCTCTTGCAAATAATCATGCAATTATCCCCTTTCAAAATTTGCAGGCAATGTACCATTATTTAGCAACATTCAGAGACTGTGTCCATTCTATCAGACAATAAACACCAGAGATATGGGGCAAAAAAGTATTTAGTCAGCCACCAATTGTGCAAGTTCTCCCACTTAAAAAGATGAGAGAGGCCTGTAATTTTCATCATAGGTATACCTCAGCTATGAGAGACAAAATGGAGAAAAAAATCCAGAAAATCACATTGTCTGATTTTTAAAGAATTTATTTGCAAATCATGGTGGAAAATAAGTATTTGGTCAATATCAAAAGTTCATCTCAATACTTTGTTATATATCCTTTGTTGGCAATGACAGAGGTCAAACGTTTTCTGTAAGTCTTCACAAGGTTTTCACACACTGTTGCTGGTATTTTGGCCCATTCCTCCATGCAGATCTCCTCTAGAGCAGTGATGTTTTGGGGCTGTCGCTGGGCAACACGGACTTTCAACTCCCTCCAAAGGTTTTCCATGGGGTTGAGATCTGGAGACTGGCTAGGCCACTCCAGGACCTTGAAATGCTTCTTACAAAGCCACTCCTTCATTGCCCGGGCGGTGTGTTTGGGATCATTGTCATGCTGAAAGACCCAGCCACGTTTCATCTTCAATGCCCTTGCTGATTGAAGGAGGTCTTCACTCAAAATCTCACGATACATGGCCCCACTCATTCTTTCCTTTACACGGATCAGTCGTCCTGGTCCCTTTGCAGAAAAACAGCCCCAAAGCATGATGTTTCCACCCCATGCTTCACAGTAGGTATGGTGTTCTTTGGATGCAACTCAGCATTCTCTCTCCTCCAAACACAACGAGTTGAGTTTAGACCAAAACATTCTTCTTTGGTTTCATCTGACCATATGACATTCTCCCAATCCTCTTCTGGATCATCCAAATGCTCTCTAGCAAACTTCAGACGGGCCCGGACATGTACTGGCTTAAGCAGGGGGACACATCTGGCACTGCAGGATTTGAGTCCCTGGCAGCGTAGTGTGTTACTGATGGTAGCCTTTGTTACTTTGGTCCCAGCTCTCTGCAGGTCATTCACTAGGTCCCCCCGTATGGTTCTGGGATTTTTGCTCACCATTCTTGTGATCATTTTGACCCCACGGGGTGAGATCTTGCATGGAGCCCCAGATCGAGGGAGATTATCAGTGGTCTTGTATGTCTTCCATTTTCTAATTATTGCTCCCACAGTTGATTTCTTCACACCAAGCTGCTTGCCTATTACAGATTCAGTCTTCCCAGCCTGGTGCAGGTCTACAATTTTGTTTCTGGTGTCCTTTGACAGCTCTTTGGTCTTGGCCATAGTGAAGTTTGGAGTGTGACTGTTTGAGGTTGTGGACAGGTGTCTTTTATACTGATAACAAGGTCAAACAGGTGCCATTACTACAGGTAACAAGTGGAGGACAGAGGAGCCTCTTAAAGAAGTAGTTACAGGTCTGTGAGAGCCAGACATCTTGCTTGTTTGTAGGTGACCAAATACTTATTTTCCACCATGATTTGGAAATAAATTCTTTAAAAATCAGACAATGTGATTTTCTGGATTTTTTCCCCCATTTTGTCTCTCATAGTTGAGGTATACCTATGATGAAAATTACAGGCCTCTCTCATCTTTTTAAGTGGGAGAACTTGCACAATTGGTGGCTGACTAAATACTTTTTTGCCCCACTGTATTAATGGCCTCAAGAGAATGCAGGGATATCCTGATAAAAGGGGTAGTGTAGAAGAAAAGGAGCACTAGTTTCAACACGGCCAGTTCCAGGTGGGTATAGCTGTTCATGATAAAGGATGTTCTTATACCTCTCTACCAGGACAGGTGTAGGCAAAATATTAAATTGTGCTAATCTCATAGCCCCCCTATATTTAGATATTTCAATCTGCCTCAGGCATCTGGCTAGATAAAGATTAAAAGGTTGATCACCTAGATAGACCCCTAGTGGAACACAGGATTGAGCTTCTTGGCTTTTTATACTTGCCCTGGCTTTGGATAGGCCAGAACCTAAGGCTAGTATGACTTCCAGAGACTAGCCATAATGGTTCACCTTCTCTAAGATGGAGTTTTTCCATTTGCTGATAAATTTATCAGAGGAGATCAGGGGACCAGACCACTAGGGTAGAAGAGCCACATCATCACATCAATTTTGAGTATACCAGCTTCCAGCCAGGGAACAACACTGGGTACATATCATGGTACCTGGAAGATATTTCTGAAAAACTTAGACTGCAGGGATTCCTCAATGAGGTGTTTTTATAGGATCCTATCTGTGCACCATACAGAACTTGAACTTGGGCTTTAGCAATAAATAAATTAATTGTAGCTGGAATATAAAATATTCCCTAAGTTCTGTAAAAGGCCTGAATAGAAAAAGTTGATCTCCCTGCAATCTGTAGGATTTACTCTAAATGCATATTCGTTTCCTTTTTTTATTTAATTTGTATTAGAGATTTTAAATACAATAGTAAAAACAAATACAAAATAAACTCACAAAAAGAAAAAGAGATGGAGAGAAAGAACAAACAATACAAAGAAAGAAAAACAAAGAAGTAGAATAAAAAGAAAGAAAAGAAATATGTAAAAAAGTGACTTCCAGTCTTCATCACAACAGGTAAAAACAAACTTGATAACTCATCAGCCCATATAAAGTTACAAACAAATATCTCTTCTTCCCATAACCCATCCCTTCTATATGCAAAACCATAAATCATCAAATCATCAGTAGTCCTCGTGTCAGCAAAAAGTGTATAAAAGGTCACCAGAACTTTATAAAAACTTGTCTTATTTTAACCTTGATCAAGCAAATCAACTTAATATTGCTTTTTTTTACTTCTAAAAATCTTGATCGTTAATTCATTCAGATGTTGTCTTTCTTTTTCCCCTCGCAAAGGCTCCTTCGAGGCTTTAGCAGACCTCTTTTGTACATCCAAAGTCATTAACCAGGTCATTGTCTTGTCTTGTCTTTTGTTTTTCCCCTTTGATTTTCAAAGCCTTAACCAGCTTCTTTTGTGTATCCAGTAAAAAGTTCTTATCAGGGTCATTCTCTTGGCTCTTCTCTATCTTGTAATCCACACCTTTTTCTGTCATTTGTATTTCCAGTTTGAATGCCTTGTCTGGGATTAGAAGCAAGGTTAATGAATTTAGTGTCCTTTAAAAGGTGCTGTCTGGGGTTGTGAACTTGATGATGAATCCCTTCAGTTCCCAGACCTGCTGGAGACCACTATCCTGCGGTCTCTTCATGAGAAGCAGCCATCTGGAGCACATGGGGGCAATCTCCTATCCTCTCCTTATCCTGAGAGGTTCCAAAGAATTGGTCTACTCACTGGTTCTTTGGTCTTTGCTGCAGTTGTCATCTCTACTATCCACAGAGATGTATATAGCTCGCCATGCCTCAACCAGAAGTCCACATTCCAGTATTTTTTGGCTTGAAAATTATCCCAGATACTTAAATAATTTGACCTGTTGCAGCTCATGCCCATTTAGTGTCCATCTATGAACTTTAGGGTCTTTGCAAAAACTCTAAGCTTGTTCTTGTCATAACTGATCTCAAGAACTTCCTCTGAAGAGAATTCCATGAGGAACTGCAATGCCCTTCACAGACCAACTTGTGTTAATCCCAATATATGTGCCAACATCATGTGCATACAAGAGGGTTGAAACATGCTTATGTGCCAATTTTGGTGGATGATGTGCCAACTTACTTAAGGCTGAGACCAAGGAATTTATATAATAATTGAAGAATATTGGAGCCAGGAAACAATCCTGCCTATGTCAGCCCCTCAAGGTAGATCAGAATAGGAAATCAATGCCATGTAGTACTACTTTTATGGCAAAACTTTAGTAACAGAATCTTGCATGTCTGAATGCACTTTCCCCCTCCCTCACTTTATCTTTGTGTGAACTAAGGAGAGGCTTGTCTGAGATGTTTACTCAAGTTACATTCTTGCCCTGGACTCGGGCCCCTTATATCTAACCATTGTCTTGGTAGCACTGTTCCTCCTGTCCCTCAAAGCCATTCCCTCTTTCCTCTACAGCCTAGCTTCAGTACTCATTTAATGGCCCTGGAGAGCACACCAAACTTTATTCTCAAGTTGTCATGGAGTTTTTGCAAAAATAAAAGCAAATCTCTCTCAATAGAAGTTTTCTTCAGTATTTGCCATAATCTATTTCTGGAAATTGAGTCAAAGGCAGACTTAAAATTCACAAAGGCAGCATACAATGTTGACCTTGAAATATTTGTGTATTTTTCAACCAAAAATGACAGCATTAGGGTGTGGTCTATATTAGAGCTTCCTTCCCTAAAGCCAGCCTGCTCATCTGCCAGAATATAGTCTGCCTCAACCCAATCCAGCAGCTTCTCTCTTAAATGAATGGCATACATTTTGGTGATGATATTAAATAAGCTAATAGGTTGATAGTTAAAAGGAGCATTCCTTTTGCCTTTTTTATAAATAGGTACTATAATTACTAGACTCCATTCCCATTCTTGCTCTATTATCATTACCGATGAAAAGGGAAACTAAGAAGGGGGTCCACCAATCTAAACTACTTGGTATGAGTTCTGTAGTGATAAAGTGTCTCCCCGTTGGGCAAATCCCCTGCTATTGGCCCCTTCCACCCTTCTCTCCCAGGAAAGGAAAATGGCCAGTCACTTTTCTTCTGTGGGTAGATTTTCTTGGGCAGATAATACTTTTATGTATGTGTGTTTGTGTCTAAGCACACACAAACTCTCTCTCACACACACACACATATACATATATACAGTATGTGTGTATGTGTGTGTATATATATATTTTATTTTATCTCTTGCCAGCTGTTTTGTACTGTAATAACTTCTGTACTTTTCTTTTGCCACCAGAGCTAAAACAGTGGCTAAGAGTTTTGTCTAGTCTGTAAAGAGGTTGCTGGTTCGAAACCCAGCTAGCTGAAAGAAAGAAAATAGCAGTAAATCAGTAATCTCTAACATACAAGTAAAGCTGTTAGCTGCTGTATTTGATTACTGATGAAAAAGGGAAGCTCTTAGAGATCAGGGCAAGTATTGCCTTGGTTGAAGGCATGTTCTTTCCTCTGTGAAGTGCTGGTGTGATCCTGTAAGGGCTCCAGATGAAATGGACAATGACATGGAAATGGACAAGTGCACTTGAGGCAAAAAAAGGTGAAAAAACCACTTTCAAACTGCAGGAGGAAAACGGAGGAAAGCAGGGAGGTGAGCTCATTGCATTAAGGCAAATAGAACTGGAACTCTCTTCATAAGACATCCCAAATGGGGATTTGATTATCCATAAGCAGTTTAAGTCACAGTTCAGATGGTAAGCCATCCAGTGCCTTATGCAATGCCATAGCCACAATCTTTGTCACAGAGCATAAATAAATCAATGGAAACTGTGGTTCAAGAAAGATGGCAGCAGGACTGGAAATACCTCAAAACAATGTACTCTGTAAGCAAGTGTCCCAAAGAGCAGATGCTGGAGCAAATAAGTAACCAAAAGTACAACTTATTCAACCAACCTTGGATGATTCACATTTGCTGATATTTACTGTGTTATGGGACAGACCACAAATACAGCTTTTCTGTTTCAAAATATAAAGGAGTAGTGTGCAGTGCAGAAACCTGTATGGTTCCTTGCTTTCCTTCCCAGTTCATATTACCAATGATACTTTGGGCTTGATGGAATATTTAGTATGGCAGTTTGTCTCCTTGAATTTATGTAGAGAATTGTAACAAGACTGTAGGGATTCTCCATTTTAATGGCAACTTTACAATGGACTTGTATGAAAAAAAGGGAAGCAAGATATGTATTTTAGTGTTTTAATTTCTTGCTGGAAATTAAAGATAACTTGCATTTATGAAGCCAGGTGGTTCCTGCTTGCCTTACAAAAAAAATTGCATCATCCCTCTCTCTCTTCTCCCTTCCTAAATTCCTTATGGACCACAAATCCAACAAGAGGAAGAGAAGAGTGATATAGGGAAGAAGGTGTGGAAGCAGACCATGCAGGACTTGATATCCCAGTATCTGACCGAGTGGGCGTTGGTAGATATATATCAGTGGACCTCTGGATATCTCCCTTGGTACTGGCCAGGCCAACAAGCCTAGGAGACTTCATTTTTTAGGGAATTCTTTTCATTAAAACAAATTAAATGAGAAATTGGAATGTTGTAAGCAAAATGTCTCTAGTTGACTATAACTGGTCTTGGAAGTTAAGCAGAGTATGCAGTGACTAATATTTGGATGGGAGACTGCCAGGAATTCCTGGGCTATTGGTTAGACTGTGAGTCCATTCAACTTGTTAGAAAATAAAAGTGACTGGTGATTGTACCCAGTAATCTGTTTGTTTTGTTTTGGAAATGTGCCTCTCTGGTGGATACATTCATATCATTGTCTGGCTATTCCCATCTTGTTACCATTTTATAAACAAGTCTCCTTATGGCAACCATTTTTTAGAGCACCTACCACATGTTCTCAAAATTCAGCAAAGCCCATGAGATCAAAGAGTTTGTCTTTCATTGTGATAAATACTTTCAGCCAGAGAAAAGGCCCTGGATTATTTGGATTTCATTTAAAATGTCTGCTTATTCATTTTAATATCCATCACTCATTGTCCAAAGTGATAAAAATAAAGGAAACTAATTAAAATAATGCAAAACTGCCGTGGGGGCTGGCAGAATGTAGTTTTATGGTGACATACTAAGGTGCTATCAGACCTGGCTTCTTCTAATTTACAGAAACCAATTAACAGCTTGATCTTGGAAACAAAAGGTATGCTTGAACTGAATGCAAGCAGAACCATTTCCATATTGTCCTGCTGCTCAACAAATGTTAAAGCTGTATGGATGTTCCTCAGCTTTCTTCAGTGATGCCCTAGGTTCTCCTCTGTTAATGTCAAACCCTTGAAAATGAATCCTGTGTGCCGCACATTGAATAAAATGTATGATACAGTGCCCAGTTTTTGAATACATTTCTGTACAAATGATAGAAGTGTTAATTATGATTTCCTCTTCTGTGGTCTTTTTTGAAGGCAGTTAATTTGGAAAGGTGGGGGTCTAATTTCTCAAATCCACCCTATAGTATATGGTATATGTTACATTTATATTCAGTGAACTAGCCACCCAGTATTCTGCTTTTATTAGTTTCTGTTGCCTTTTTGATCTTTTTTGCAGTATCACTTTTCACTCAGTATCCTATAACTGCACTACGACAAGCACACTATTATTCTCTACCTTGGAATTTATATTCAGAGATTTTTTTCTCCTTCCTGCCTTAAAAGAGTCTATTCATTATTTATATAAGGCCAGACTAAATATTGCTGGAGGCTATCAAGGTAAGCAAGGAAAAATGTGTAATTCAGTAGTAGAAGGTACACAGACATTGAACATTAAGTCCTCAGGCAGACACTCCAAGGAATTCCAGCTATCTAGTCAACATTTCTATTATTTCTAAGGCTGCTTGAGTTTTGAGTAACAGCAGTTCTCAGTAAAGAATTCAGTGTTTCATCAATTATCATCACATGCAACACTTTAATGACATTAATTCTTGATCCCTTCCACTTCTGCAAATCAGTTCAAGCAAAATGATTGCTTTGAGTTATATTTTCATTTTCACCCATCCTAATATTTGAATCAAAGCAATAATGCCCAACAAAATGTCCAGCCAAAATTCACTAATTTTTCAGACACATGGCTTTTGAGATGCAATGGATGGGCTGTTTTTTTAAAGGATTGTTTAAGCTGGCCACAGTTTGTCTTATGGAGTTTGTCTCACCACGATGCTTCACTTGCTGATGAACTGCATAAAGGTATAGCTGCTTGTAGCTTCACAAGCAGCTTTGAAGAGCTTTTTTCCCCCAAACCTTTGGTAAATTATGCTTTATTTGATGCTCTGCACAGGGCTATTGTTTTGGGGTAAAGTAAGGATTTACTTATTTATTTATTAGGTTTATATCCACCTCTTGTACAGGAGCTCAAGGGGATGTGCATAGTATTTTCCCCCACAACAGCAACCCTGTAAAATAGGTTGGGCTGAGAGAAGAGGACTGGACCAGAATCACTGAATGAGCTTTCATGGCTGAGGGGGGACCTGGGCCCCTGGTCTCCTAATCCAGTGCCTTAACCTTTAACAAAATCCTAGGGATTTTTTGAAAAACAGTTTAGGCATTCCTTATTCTTGAAGGCCTCTGCAGTGGCTAAATTCCTGCCCTGCCTAGCCACAGTTTATTTAATTAGGCTTCATACAGTTTATTTAAACCATGGTTTATTCATTTTATTTATTTATAAAAAATCTGTTGTGCAATTTCATCATTTAAAACAACACCAAAGTGGGATACAATTAATTAAAAACAAATAATGATATTAAATATTAAGAATAATTCAGTATACTCCAAGAAACTTAAACACTCTCAAACATGTGACAGAACCAGACCAAAAGGTATGGAACACTGGTTTAGTCCAAAGCATAGACAAGCAGGTATATTATAGTTCTGAGAAGTTCGGCATACACGGTAACTGAATAGGGAAGGAATTCCATAGTTGGGTCAGTTGAATTGAGAACATTCCCTCCCTGGATGCCACACACCGTACTGTGGTGAATACCTGGCTGATGTGGTCCCCCTGGAGAAGGCCTAAGTCTTTGCTGAGAAGCAGGGTCCAATGGGAGAAATGGAATAGCCGAGTTTATTTGGAAGCAAATTTTGTCGCATTTCATAGGATCCGTGTCTGGAACATAGGCTTGGTCCTGTTGCTTTATTTGCAGCTCATTCACTTTATTTGTTAAAAACTGTATTTTTGGACATAACCAACTCTTTTAAGATATGATAGAGCCTGTGTCTGTTGCAAGTTATGTATCCAAAGACCAACATGAAATGGGTGTGCAATACAATAATCCACAACCTAAGGTTTCACTCAGGAAAAAAAATCAAAAGCTAGTTTAGTAATGCCATTTTAAAATAATTAGAATGTACTTTTATGTAACTCATTTGAGAAAAAGTAGAAGAGGTCATAGGGAAAAAGGTAATTGTGAATCACACCTTGGTATATTTATTATGCTTTTTTCATATGACTGTACGTGATACCTTTTTTGAGGGGGGAAAGTAAGGCTTAGAACTCAAGCACTTCAGAAAAGAGTTTCCATGACAACTGATCCCATGCTGTTTGAGTACTTCCTTGTCATCATGCATCCAATAAATCTGTATATAGTTGAAAGCAGTACCAAAAAAAGTCCCTTGTGATGCAGAATTTTAAGGTGTCTTCCAGTGTGGTGATTTCTGTCAAATGTGGGATCTGATCTGAGAGTTTAGTGGGACATCAACTGTTGCTACCTTGAAGGGTGCTTAAACCAGATTTGGCCAAGATGACTAGTTATGATTATTAGATGAAAAGGTAGGATGAATGCAAGTATGAAGCTAAACTTGCTTGTATTTTACATGTTTATGTAGTTGCTCCAACACTGTCTTCATAGTGTAAAAACATCTTCAATCTACACATTCTTCTTTTCTGTGACTTTTGTTTAACTCACCATTCCTGCCAAGTGGCAGCTTTCAATTATTTAAAAAAAAGAGTCTTTCCCATTTCCTTTGAATTTTTGCTCCCCTCCCCACTCAGAGCTGATGAAAATGAAACAGATGACTGAGATCTGTCATTTTCTAGAGTTACCCATTGCTTAAAAAGTATCAGCTGAGCCAATAAGATGTCACATTACATAAAAAATTCATTCACAGCTAGATAGCCAGAATTCCATAACTGAAATGTTACCAAATTATTTGTCCTTCATTTATTTTGGGTGTCAGCTTTCAAAATTGGAATAACTGCATCAATAGTTTTGCTATATACCTTTCTGCCATTTTCTTGCTATTCTGTAGAATTGTCAATTTTTTTTTCATACCTTATGTCACACTTCAGTTTTAACGTGAGAGGTCTCTCCATTGTTTGTTAAATCATATTTCCATTTCTGTCCCTTCCATTGTTGAACTAAAGACTGCTAACTTTTCACCACTTTTTTTCATTGGGTTGCTATTAACAGTGAGAAATTTGGGGGGCACAACTAATAGGTTTAGGACTTTGGACTGGCAAAATATAACCCATCAGATGTACAGAATTTAATTTTCAGTTGGAAGTTTCATTATGTCTGCCAATTATATTAGATACATAATACTAAGTTTTAGAGGAAGAGTTATTTTACTGGCATAGATTTATTCCAGTAAAATCTAATAAAATCTACTTTATTTTCACAGATTCTTCACTGAACTTATGAAATTGATAGAAACAGAGTTTGGGTAAACAGAGAAGGCCATTTTATGCATTGTTCTTCCCCTCCCCCGCCCTACAGCCATCACTTTAATGGGCTTGCCTGGAAAGTAAAAGCTAATGCAGGAGCAAGGCCGTCCAGAGAGTTTTCTGTGGGATTGGAAGACCCAGTTGCATACCACTTGATGGTATGAAGGCTGAAGAACCTCATACCAAGAGTGAAAAATGAAGCACGGTACTGTGTCCCACCCTTGTTTGGTGCTTACTTCATGTGGGGAACCTTAACAGGACTAGATTAAGACCTTAACAATGACCTGGGAGTTTGCACTAATGGATTCTGAATAGACATGCAAATATAACTCTTGAGTTTAAAAAAAAAAACCCTGCCCTCAAGCCCAGTTTGACACTGGTGACTTGCCCAGGAAAACTGCTAGTGGCAACATGGAAAGTTTCATCATAGCCTTCATCCAAAATGTTTTTTCAACTCTCCAGTCTAGCTACAGCTCTGGATGTTCTGGTGGTCTAACACTTAGGTGCTTGGTAGTTTCAACTTTGCTTAGTTTTTCTAAGAACAGGCATGGATTAATATCAATTTTGATAGCTATAAGTTATTCTTTGGGTATTTATTAAAACCTGTCTCAAGCCCTCAGCAGGGAAATGTAAACATCTCCAATGTGGATGTGTGGATCATTCTTCGCTGCAGGTACTGGCATCATTAAAAAAAATTATCAAACAGCATATCAAAAGAAAATTAGTAACACTGATAATACTACAAAGGTATGCCTCAACCCACATTTTCTATCTCCTACCAAGGTCTGTCCCAATGAAAATCTTACATTCTCTGGCTTTAATCACAATTTGAGAATACAGTTGAGGGTTTATGCAATTCATGCATTAGCAAACACTGTAGAGTGCTTCAATCTTGGTTGTTCCAGCAAGAGGCAGCAGTAAATTGGATATACTGTAGAATAGATTCTAATTTATCCTGACCCTCTGAAGCATTAAGCCTATAAGCTTTGCATACCTTAGACTTTTGCTGCTAGTATAATTCAAAACTTCCTCCTAGTAATGATTCTGTTCAAGAAATACAAGCTCCATTATCTGTATTTTTATCCAATAGGAATTACAAGATAAGAACCCTATGTAAGGCTTAGCCATTCTCAGTTATTCAGCTGTTAAACCAGTTGCGCTTTAGTCTTCACCCCATAAAGAAAAAGCATGTTTCCCACTCTCATCCTTTTTTCTTGTCTAGGTCTCCATTCCCAAAGGCCACTTATACTGAGGACAACTCAGCATCCTAAACTTTACATACGGAGGAGGGTTGGTGGGAAGGCCCAAGTGTTCCAAGCAATCCTTTGTTATATACTGTAGCTCAACTGTTGTATTAAAATAGATGCAGCAGCTCCAGCAAGCTGCTTTGCTGTAATTCAGTTGGATGGTTTTACAATAATGAAGCACTACCTGCCTTCACGATTAAGTGACTCTCTGTCATCTTTTCTAAAACATGTAAGATTGCACTCTAATTTATTTAAAGGGTGTGCACAAAATGACAAACATGTATTGAGTTCAGAACAGAAAAAAATCCACTTGGAACATTCTTAGTGGGTGGAGTTCCAGCAGAACAGAACTTAAAATATAATCTTGGACCTGTAATAAAAATGGTAAGAATCCAAACTTTTGCTTGGGCTGAAGGAATAATTTGGCTTCTAGAGAATTGTTCTAGTTATATATAACATTTTATTCCAGATGAACACTTCACTGTTTGATTTTACTCCATTACTCTCAAGAATCCCCAGTTAGGGATCCCAGTTTTACCTCTGAGCACAGCTTGCTTTTACTTTTCAATCCCACCATTGCAGATATTCGAAGGATGCCATTATGCTGCTTGGAACCATTCAGTTATCTCCAGACTCCCATCCCAAACCCAAGTAACTATTTCCACATACAGTATATAGGTAAAAAGAAAGCCAAGCTACTTCTTGAAATATACATGTTTACATTGGCCCCACAGTGATCATTCCAAAGAGGGATCTATACGGGCCTACAGTTTTAAGAAGTTGTCATAATTACAGAAGTTCTCCAGGCTATGTAAGGACAATTATGCTGGAATCTGTCAGAGATTTCTCTTTGTATGTTAAAATACTCCTCTTGTGAAGAAAAAAATGTTGTCCAATGTGCCCTAAGACTTGGACACTTTTTGAAGCCCCCAGGTAATCTTGTAATTGTATCATCTAAGGAAATACCTGCTAAAGCAACCAGTCCGTCAACAGAAAAGGCAATAATACCTCTCCACATGAGTGTGCTTCTCTATTCTCTGCTCTATACTGTATAAGGTTTCCTTCTCAACATCAATATATAGTTAAGAGTCTTTTACAGAAATTTTCATTGCCAAAATGTCAGTCACTAGCAGAATGCATGCATACATGTTGCACACATATTTATGCCAAAAGGCATGTCTCGGAAGCAGAACTTGTCTCCTTTAAATAAGAGTTGCTCAGCAACAGAGCAGTTCTCCAAGTTAATTTCTCTCTGGATTAAGTCTTGTTATTTAGTTTTAATTTTGTTTCCAGCTCCCAAGGTATATTCTTTCAGAATGCTACCAATTTGGGAGAACACTACATGCTTCTAACTACTGCCTGTATATGATTTTCTCTTTATCATTAGATGCTGTAAGTAGTCCATTGCAATTAAACAGCTGTCTTTCTCTGAATTCAATTATGAACAGGAGAGTCAATTTAATCTATCCATTATTTGGCTCTTTGTAATAGTGATCTCTGAATTACACAGGATCTGAACCTAAGATGTTACCACAGAAAATCTGTTCATGATTCCAGATTCTCCTCATATAGTTTTGTGCCTCTCCTGAATCTGGGCTGCTTGTATGTGATCTCATTATGGATCAGGCAAAGCATGGATATAACTCCATTTATAGACTCCCAGCTGGAGGGCACTGACAGGCTTATGGTTAGCTTATGGTTTTCTCAGCATATTCAGGCCAGGAAGAATGAAGACGACAAAACTGCTTCTAAAGAATTAAAACAGTGTCTGTGTGGAAGTACCCTCTATATTTATTTGGTACCAGAAACATTTCTTCCAGTTCAGCTGCATTAGTGGATTGTTTCTTCCAGGGATGTCCACAGGGAGTGGTAAAGAAAAGTCAAGATGGTGGCCACAACACACATAAAAAGCAGGTGGAGCTTTGATTGCACCATCATGGCTGTCATCTTACTTTCTTCACCATACCCTGTGGACACCCATTTCTCACATTGCTGCCCATCTGTCTTTATACAATTCCATATTATTATTATAATTAAGGCTACATATTCTGTTTGTGTGGTTATATGCCTTAAACAAGGTTTCTTCTCTCTTCCTGGCTACCTCTGGAACATTGGCCAGGAATCCTCAACAAAAGGATAGGAGTAATTATAACAATCTCAGTATATTCCTGTTGTTTCTATTTCATGGCATTTTGCTCTCTCCAAAAGGGAGATGATTTTCTTCTCATTAGAAGAGAACAGACAGTCCCAACTGGACAGCTTCACCCTGCTCACTTTGGGCTGCAAGAAGAACTGCCAGGGGCGGAATAGATACTCCGGATACAGTCATAGCAACCCAAATCAGTTTCAGATATCCATTTTATACTGAAATCCAAATGGTTGGGAGACAGAAAGTCTGGTTGTCTGGAAGTGTTTTCTGACAAATTGTGAAAATTTCATAGCAGATTGTTTCTCCTCCCACTCCATGGGTTTAAAGGAGGCCATTTTGTTTCTAAAATAAAAGCCGAATTTCATAGTGTCTCCTATGGGGAGCCCTCACTGTATTGATAAATTACTACAACACTGTTGCTGTGAAATAGTCTTTGTAATATCCATCACAAGAGAGACAGCTCCTTTTCCCTCCTCCATAATTTGGTAATAGGAGTTTGTCTCCTATGAGCAGCAGGTACCACCCTTCCAATTTTCTCATCCAGGCTCAGCAGTGAGCAACCTGCAGGCTTCCAATGGCTGGTGCTTTGTAACAACTGTTGGTCACACCAGGCTACTTGAAAATGAGAGCATAGGGCAACCTCCTGGCCTGTGAATTGAGGACCATGTTTTTCATTTCACTGAGGTTTCATTAGATGCTCTCAGTTCTCTTGAATCCGAGGAGAACATGTAATAAACCATCTGTTTTTACCCTCAGGAACTGGTTTCATTATGTATTACTCATATTTAGAATCTGAGCATGTTTGATAATAAGGACAGCCTAAGAATTCAGAACATGCAGGGAAATGAAAGCATAGAATATAACACTTAGCTAGGTTTATTATTTTTATCTACTCATTTTATTTGGATACATTAATTGCATTTCAGAAGAGAAAATTGGGATGTTTTCCCTAACCAGTCTAAGTATATGGAAATACTAATTCTAAAAATCTTTAGGAAGATGCTTAGCAACTCCTTAAGGAATATGTAAAATAAGCACTTAAAATTTTTAATGAGACTCAAATTGAAAGTATCTGATATACCTATGTCCATATATAAACCAAAATTATTTTTTGCAGGTATAAAAAATCAGGTTTTCCATAAATAACTTAATAAGACAAAGAGTAAATAATCACATTGTAAAGTCCAAGTTAAATTATTTGAACTAATGTGCAACTAAGTCAGTGTAAAGGCAAATTTAAAATACATTTGTATTGTCGAAGGCTTTCACGGCTGGCATACGATGGCTGGTATGGGTCTTCCGGGCTGTGTGGCCGTGTTCTGGAAATTCTGTTTCCTAATGTTTCACCAGCACCTGTGACCGGCATCTTCAGAGTGCAGAAGCACAGACAGGAGCAGTTCTCTCTGTGCCCAGGGTGATGTGACCCTTCTGTGGGTATTTATAGAGATCTGGGGGGGGGGGAAAGGGGGGATTGGGGGTGTGTGGGGGGATTGGGTTACGTTAGGAAACAGAACTTCAAGAACACGGCCACACAGCCTGGAAGACCCACACCAGCCATTAAAATACATTTGTTGCTATAATTCATTCATAAATCAATTATCCATGTAATATCAATATTATATTAATACATGAATGTTGTCTGAGACCATAGTGATGTTGATATTTCCAACATTTTATTCAGAAGCTAAAAATAGAAGAGTATGAGACTCTCTCTCTTTTTGAAAGGGATATGCTTAATAAGGGTGACATCAATACTGTGGAATAAAATTATGAAGAAATTAAGTGAAAATCAGAGTGAAGAATCCTTCTCAGCATCTTTTATCTGGATGAAAATGGGTTATTCATCATTGTAGTACAAGAAATAATTCCCAGTAATTAAAGTTGATATATAGTAGCTATTGTAGAATCTAATGTGTTGTTAGAACAGTCAAATATGCTCAGCATTAAGAAAAATAGAAAAATCGATTGAATTGATAGACTAAAGTGATGATTTATTAAGAAGTCTGGCTTTTTATGAGCTATAACTCCCAAATGAAGAATTCACTATGATGACATGCTTATAACATATCTATAATGTGTTGAACTATGCTGTAATAATTTAGTAAATTCTCCAGGCATTAGCATTTGTAATAAAAATATATAGTCTTATATCTTCTCTACAAATAGGATGAAATAGTTCCAGCAGAAGCCTTCAGAAATACCAAATAATCTCTCTTTCTTAAAACTCTGCCCAGTTGAAAAGCCTCCAGAGATCATGAGAAAAAATGGACAGCATAAAGTATCACTCCTACAAATAAAGAGATCAGTGTAATAAATTAGGCCGTTTGGCTAATACTTTGTTGATGGTCATCTAATTCCTCTTTTCTTTGGAAGATTGCTACTGTATTTGAAGATTGCTGAATATCTGAGACTGATTCTTGATTTCAAAACTGTAAGCTCTTTTCCAAGGTATAGATCTAAAACTTTGGGCAGGGAGCCAGAAGCAACAAGGAGACCATCTTATCTCCTCTATCCCATCATTCTGAATCCATTTCCTTTTCAGAAAGTTCTTCTGTCCTCTTTATTTTAGGCAGGACTTAAAATTACAAGATGTAAATGAGTTTCCCAGTTCCATATTTCCTTAATAATAGTAAGGAAGAGGCAGTTAGAGGGAATTTTGTTAGCACGTGGAGAATGCTTTCATGTTTTTCTTGCCAACCAGCTCTCGGCTTCAAGCACACTCATGCTGATAGTATTTATTTTTCTTTTGGCCAACTGAATCCCCAAAACAGAAACCTCTGGAGGAAAGGGTAAGGCTTGCAGAGAAGAGTCTTTTCCCAGAAATAGTTTACTTTGCTTACCACTGGCTTTCTTATGCTCTTCCCACCTGCTGGAGTGGGCATTAGCTTCCACAGAGCTATATCTCTTTTCCTGCTCATTAAATCAAATAGATAAATATTTCTCCTATATCTGATGTACAGGAGTGAATAATAATGCATATGCAGCCAAAAGAATACATCCATTCACAGGAAGCAGGTATTAGTCAACATGGGGAAACTCAGATGTTTGCAGAAGTACGAACACTTATAAGACTTCTCCACACACTATTTGTGCTGCTCCAGATTAACCTCTGCATCTTTCTAATAACATGCCATCTACTGTTGGGCAGTAGAGCTAATTAAAGCACTGTGAAGGACTTTAGATTGGATGGTTTCCCATGGACAAGAATTCTCACATCATTCTATGTACCAGGTTCTCTCCTGTTTCCCATAACTGTTGAGGGAAGGCACCATGGTGCCACCCCTTCATTTCATTATTCCTATTAAGTGAGCAGAGGGATGGTTTTGAAGTAACTTGCTAAGGTAACCAATGCAAAGGAAAGTGAGGATAAGAGGAAGGTGTTGGCTGGATGCCAAATTTTGTCCTCCCTTAGGAGTGAGGTCAGTTCATTTGGAGTTATCCATGTTCAAAGAAGGGTAACAGTGAGGACAATCATGAGCAACTTTGAAAACATTTCTGATGATTCAGAAGGTGAAAACACTACATTAGTGGAAATCCTTAAGAGAAGGAGGCTATCAATAAACTCAAGAAGTCTGAACATACTGTACTCCATGGCTAACTGGAATATCAATTGTTGAAGGGAGATGGAGAAAAAAGAACCAAAATGGCATAATTTTGATGTGGGCATGGTTCAAGTGACCAATCGAATTTAACCAGTGAACAGGGGCATTTCATACTATCAGAATTTTGCTGCAGGTCTCTATCATCTCTATTAAAATTCATATCAGTCTGGGCAGACTTTAGGTTTCCAGAAAGTTATCTGAAATCTACAAACTACTGTACATTCTTTGGCTTAGAATCATGGGAGTTTCAATCTAGGTCAGAAGTAAGCTTTTTTTTTTTTTTTTTGGTAACCAGTCATTGCACTTAACATTATTTTGGGAGTTCAAGGGCCACAGCAAGACAATGATACAAATTGGATGGAATTATTTTTGTTCCTATGGTTTTGGAGAGGTTCTTAGTTTTTTACAATTCTTATAAACCTATGTTAGAATTTGCACTACCATTTTATTGTATTTCTTGCCTCAAAAAGGTGAGAAGAATTATTTATTCTTCATTGTATGTATGTATGTATGTATGTATTGTATTACATTTATATGCTGCCCATCTCCCCCAGATTATGCCTACCAGTGGTTACTCTGCTGCTTTCTTTTGCACTTGGCTCAGGAAAAGAAACCATCAAAGCACATCTCCATCTTTAGGACTATCAGATGAACGAGTTTTGAGAACTATTTCTGAGCTGAAAGAATGTACAGTTGACACCTGGTGTAAGGTTCGCTGCACCTTGTGAGGCACAGGCTTGGATGAAAGCTAGTTTATTTAGGCATAATGTGTAGCAGTTACGGACAAAGCCAAGATTGGCCTGGCACGGTTTCTTACAACAGTTTTATAGGGTTCCCCCCCACGACCCATAGTTACCCCTCGGTTCCGCCCCTTGCCCTTGCCCTGGGCTACCCATCTGTCCATTGCGATCTTCCTTCCCCTCGCCTTGATGCCAGATTCAGCTGGTTTCTGTTGTGTTATAATCTTCTTCCTTTGTCTGCCTTGCCCTCGCATTCCTTGGGCTTTTGTTGGAATGGCTGCTTTAATCTGGTTTCGAATTGCCCGCCGATTGCCTCTGGACTGCTGCGCTCCCGGTGTATCGTAAGCCGGAGTCGCCCGGGGCGCCTGGGGAGCCAGCTGTGCTGCAGTGTTACCACTTCTAATTGGCTCCTGCTGCGCGTTAACTGCCCGCCTCTGTCAGTAGTTCACTTGTGGTTACCTTGTTTCCTTGCCCTGATCACCTGTTGCCTGAGGCGGTGGAACTGACCAGTGGCTCTGCGCTAGCAGTGTGTGCTTTCTAGGCTGAATCTGACACCTGGTACTTCATTTAAACAATCAGGCAGCTCTACTTAAATTAACTTTCCCCCCTTCCCACTGAAGTGCCTTCTTATCTTATAGAAATATTTAAGCAGCTCTACTCTTTTCTATCTCCTCCCCCCCCTCCGCCCCCACCAAATTTGGTAGCAAGCAATACTCTGATTTCATACTTCCTCTTTTCTGTGCAAACCCAGTGATGTAATTCTGTGGATCATCTGAGAAGGTCCAAGAAAAAAGCCCATCTTCAAATTCCTATTTATCTATGAAGCTCTTTGGGTAGCCTTAGGCTTTTTGTTTCCTCTTACCTGCCTCACAGAATGGTTTTGTCAGAAGAGAGCAATGGTAGTCAGTGATAGCAAAAAAACCAGAAGGCGTCTAGTAGCACCTTTTCCAACTTTTAATAAAATATATTAGTTGGAAAAGGTGCTACCAGATGCCTTCTGGTCTTTCACAGGATGGTTGTAAGGCTCTTATCCCCTAGGTAAAACATTACCTGGACAGAGCTCTTCAGCATTGTCCACTTACTAATAAGCCAGTAGTTGGACTCAAATCCTCCTCAACTGCGTAGCTCATCGGCTGGTTTTGAGCAACATTTTCTTGTTGTTTTTATTTTTTTGATATATATATATCAAAAATGTTGAGGTAAAGATAAATGGAAAAAAGTAATAGAAAAGTGAAAAAGAAATATAGAAAAAGAAGGAGAAAAGGAGAAATAAAAAAGAAAAAATAATTAAGAAGTGGCTTCTGATTTTCTTAACAGCAGTTATAAATACATTTATATTTTGCCCTCTCTCTCTAAGGTTACATGAAAGTTTCCTTCTTTTCATAATCTACCCTTTCTAATCATCAAATCCATAAATCATCAGTTTACTTTTTTCTTTTTTCAGCAAAAAGTGGAAAATGGAAAAAGGATTTTGGTGCATTAGCTGCTTTTAAATTAATAATCAAAAGATGAAGATGCTAACAAAGAATGTGAAAATGGAAAACCAAATTAAACTGATGGAAAAAAACTGGTTTTAAGATTGAGAAAAAGTAAAATACTTAGGTATTACTATGACTAATATGAATTATATGTTATTGCAGAACAATTATGTTAAGACATGGAATGAAATTAAGAAGGATATGTTAAGATGAGAGAAAGTACAAGTGTCATTGCTGGGGAGAATCTCTGTGTTAAAAGTGAATGTGCTGCCTAGAATGATGTTCTTGTTCCAAACAATACCTACTTTGACAACCAATGCACCATTTAAGCAATGGCAGAAAGATATATCTAGGTTTGTATGGCAGGAGAAAAAGCCAAGGGTTAAATATAAAGTCCTCCAAGATGCAAATGAATGAGGAGGATTGGGATTGCCTGATTTAAATTGTATGTTGCAACCTGCTGTTTTGTTTGGATGAAAGAGTGGGTGCTGCTGAGAAATAAAAGAATTGTAAAACTAGAAGCGCAAGATCTGAGGTTTGGATGGCATGGTTTTCTATGGTACAATAAAGTTAAGGTTAATGTAGATTTCAGAAATCATGATGATAGAAGTGCCATATTGAGAATATAGAACAGATATAAACCCAGACTTTGCCCAAAAATGCCTTTATGGGTTACAACAAGCATTTTATAGAAAAGAAACAGCAGGTAAAGAGAAATAGTTAACCTATCAAGAGTTGTTAGAACAAAAGCATGGAGAATATAAGATGAAATCAAGAGAACAATGGGCTGTAGAGGGATTTAGTTCTCAATGGTTCTCGCGCACACACTTAAGAGAAAGACTTAAGTAGATAACAGGACGTTTGGAATTGAGCAACAGAAGACAGAATCTGAAGTTGAATTATGTACAAATGATGAACATGTAATTGCCAAAATGTATAAACTCTTGCTAAAATTTGAAATGGAGGACGAACAAGTAAAAGAGCATATGATAAAATGGGCTAATAATTTTGGACATAACATATTCTTGGAACAGTAGGAAAATATGTGCTTGAAAGGATTGAAATTCACATTAAGTTATAATCTAAAAGAGATTTTTTATAAAATGATGTATCATTGGTATATGACTCCAGAAAAATTATCTAGAATGTATAAAGGTATTTCAAATTTATGTTGGGAATGTGGACAACATGAAGGTGGACTTGTAAAAAAGCCAGAGAATTTTGGATTCAAATACATATACAGGTAGTCCACGACCTATAACCATTTGTTCAGAGACTGTTTGAAGTTATGATGATGCTGGACGGATGGTGCTTACTACTGGTCCTTGGAGTTCCAGCCTTCCCAGTACCCTCGCGGTCATGTGATCATGATCTGGGTGCTTGGCAAGACATTCACACTAACAACCGGTTGCCAAGCAACCCACAATCACGTGATTGCCATTTGCAACCTTCCCTGCCAGTTTCTCCAGAAAGTCAAAGAGGAAGCCAGCAAAGTGGGTCACATATCACTGGGGTAAGTCTCCCCCGCCCGTGCATTCTCCTTCAGCCCCTCTGCATTCATGCCATGTCAGCTACTTGCGTACCCCCATGCACTCTCCCCAACTCTTGCCGTGCCTCCCTCACACCCCATGTACTCCCTTGCACCCCCATATACCCTTCCCGGCCCACGCAGTGCCTCACAACTACTACATTTATTAGCAACTGCTTGTTTGTTCTTTTTAGTATGTTGCTATGGGTTTGGGGTTAGCACTGGTAAGACTTTCCAGGCTTTCCACAAACCAGATTGCTGGATGGGACGCTTTCTTTTCCCCTGGCACGGTGCAGCTGGTATTCCCTGTTGGGCCTTCAGGCAACTTGGGAAAAATGCATGCAAACAAAATGATCACTGCTTAGCATTTCTGGTGGAGCCCTTCTGATGATTGGTGATAGAGCTGGGCTGGTGGACTGGTCATCTAGCTGACAGCGCAGTGTGGTGGCTTGCGGCTGGCAGAGCAGCCTAGAGGCTGCCAAGTGGCAGCACAGCATGAGCTCAGGAGCAAGGCTGGCGGCCCTGATGAAGAGACTTGCTGTGGTGCCTGTGTAGTCAGAGCCAGTAACAGAATATCCAGCGGTGGCCACAGAAGAGCAAGCAAGAGCCCACTGAAACTTTGCTGCTGTGTCATGTCTCTGGAAGGCCGTCTTGTCTCCTTGTAGCTCCAAACTTTTGGAAAGACAGCATGACAGCTATTGTGAGCTCACTTCTTGGACCTTAGCATTGAGCCTGGTGGACTAAATAGAGTGTTATGGTCTGAGTTTTGCCATCTGCTAGTTGGCTTGTGTTCTTTGGAGGGTATTTCCTATGTAAGAGTTAAGGGCTCTTCTTTCTTCTCACCCTCGAGTTGGTGAGAGGAGGGGACACTCCCTGCAGCCAGATGAGAATCAGATGGTGGGGGTACCTGGTGGTGGGTGGTTGCTGTGTTTTAGGTTTGTGTGGGGGTGTGGAGGTGTTTTCGAGGATGGAGGGGGCACTGAGTGGGGCACTGACAGGCAAAAGTGTGTGGGGGTGTTTTCGAGGATGGAGGGGGCACTGAGGGGGGACTGAAAGGCAAAAGTTGTCAGGTTCGGTCAGCACGGGGCTTCAGGGAAGCTCGCAGCCAGACCACGCGGAATCCACCGACGGTAGCTAGCGGGGAAAAGAGGAACTGAAAGCGCCGCTAATTAACAGGCCACCTGCGCCCAGCCAAACCGGAAAACCGCAGCGGAAGCTTTTAACTATAAACTGATAACGGCGCGAGCCAGCAATGAACGGGGCCGCAGGCAGTGAAACAAGATCACAACGCAGCACAGAACCCGTGGGCTTGCACGTAACGGGGAGGAACCAACCCAGCCGGAGGGGGACTGGCAATCAAGGACAATAGACCCTGACCGATCCTGCCATCGTGAACAATCAAGGGGGATTATTGGGGGCCCATAATCCGCAGCTGCAACGTGATCGCGGGGCGGGAAAAAAGCGCGGGAAGGGGGGAATATAACAAGTGATGCAATTGTACCAAGCCAGTCCTGGCTTTGCTTGTGACTACTACGTTACACATGAGTAAACCTTCTTTGTGAACCACACGTGTCACGAGAGTTTCTCTGTCGAACGGGGCAAACCTTACAAAAGTATCCTAAGAATCCAGTCAATCCCCTATGAATGTCCGTTTGTTGTTTTTTTTGGATGTGGTTGGCTTTGAGGTCAGTGTCATATGTAAGAAATATGGTGGGCATCTGTCATATAAAGCACTTAGGTTTGCTCTAAGTTGGACTCTAGCCTTGGAGCAGGTCCTGTGAAAGTGACTGGGACTCAGTCTTGTTTGGTTATCTGAGCGGAGTTTGATCCTCTTGGTCCTGATCAAGTGGCCAAGATTCTCATCACTGTTAACTCAGCCACCTGGTGCTGTGACTTTAGTCATGGTTATGGTTAATTCCTCCTTGTAGGAGGAGGTTGTCCTACCATCTCTTAAAGAGGCAGCAGTTTACTACCTCCTCAAGAAGCCATCGCTGGCCCCTACAATACTGGAAAATTTTCATCCAGTTTCCAACCTTCCCTTTCTGGAGAAGATTGTGAAGAAAGTGATCACACAGCTCCAGAAAATCCTGGAGGAAATAGATTATTTGAACCCTTTTTAAGCTTGTGATAACTTCTGGCAGAGGTGGGGTGGTGGTGGTGCATCTGTCTTTGCTCTTCTTGACCTCTCAGCTCTTGATACCATTGATCATGGTATCCTCCTGGATTGGCTCTGGGAATTAGGAGTGGTTGGTACTGTATTGTGCTAGTTTTCTTCCTTTCTCCAGGGCTAGTTCCAGTCAGTGTTGGTAAGGGAGGAAAGGTCCAGCCCACAACTCCTGTTTTGCAGAGTTCCTCAGAGCTCAGTTCTCTACTTTCCTGTTCAACATCTACATGAAGCCACTAGGTGAGGTCATCCAATGGCATGGGGTGAGGTATCATCAGTTCCACTTTTACATTTCCAGCCTGGCTGTCCAAGTGATGCTGTGGTGGTGTCAGGCCTAGCCCAAGGAACTCCTGGAGACCGTGCAGGTTCAATCAGCAAGGTTTATTAGCTAGCGCTTATTTACAGAATCTTCTCAGACTGACCAGTAGTTCCCAGACACAAGTCTCTACTATCTTCTGGAATGTTTAAGGATGCGCCAGCTTTCTCCGCTTATCTCCAGAGCGTTGCTCTGGAGACGAGAGCACCGTTTTCACCCCCCTTCCTCCATTCCAGTCCATCACAGGTGGTTCTGCCTCAGTGTCTGAAGGCTATGGAGGTTTGGATGGGGAACAACAGGGTTCAGCTCAATCCTAGTAAGACTTTGGATGTTAGGGGCCCCTGGTTCTGGGGATTTTCCATCTTTAGTTCTGGATGAGGATACCCCCCCCCCAAAAAAAAAACATTCCACAATACCCTCATCCTCCTGGATTCACAGTTGCTGTTTGAGGAACAGGTGGCAACCGTGGCCAGGAGGGCCTTTTAACAGCTTCATGTTGTGTGCCAGTTGCACCCTTTCCTGGACTGGGAAACTCTGCTCACAGTCTTAGCCACCTCCCAAATGGGGCTGCTGTTGAAGAGCATTTGGAAGATACAGCTGGTACAGAAATTTAAGTGTGCTCCCTGATCAGCGCATGATATACCTTTGCTCCATGATTGCATTGATTGTCAGTTTGCTTCTGTTTTGAATTCAAGGTGCTGGTTGTAACCTATAAAGCCCTTTGTGGCATAGGGTTGGGTTGTTTGAGGGAGCGCCCCTCACTGATTATGTCTACCCATCCCATTAGGTTTGGCAGAAGAGGCATGCTCCAGGTATCTTCTTCTAAGGAGTGCCCTCTGCGGGGCCTAGGAAGTGAGCCTGTTCTCTCATTGTGCCTGCCCTCTGGAATATCATTCCCTCAGAGATTAGACTGGCTTTTCACTAGGCCTTCAAGATTTGGTTTTGTCACCAGGATGCATGGGTGAACCCATACATTGACTATGTTGCTTTGTGATTGATGAATCTGTTTTTAACCCGGCTGCTGTTTGTATGTGTGTTTGTTCTTCTGTTTTCTTTTAATATTGTTAGCTACCCAGAGTCATGAATCTGAGATGGCATGCTTGCCATCTGCTTCCCCCCTCCCCCCGCATCATGTGGGGATCCTGCTGGAAGTCTGTTGAGAAATTGGAGGGCAGCAAGGATGTGAGGTTAGGCATTTTTAGACATGGGGGGAGAAAAGATCGTTAATTCGCCCCAACAAACTGGATCCCCCAACACCTGCTTTATTAAGCAGTAGTCCATTTAAACTTGAAATATGAACATCTACTATGGGATTGATAGACTTATGCTTTAATACATAAAATAAATCAATTAAAACTGTTGGCAGAGGGTTTCACAGATATATTGATCCCTATTGTGAGGCGCTAATTCCCAGGAAGTTGATATTCCAAGTAAAAAGAAAAAAAAATGAGGCTGCAAAAGCCAGATGTCTCTCTCACAACCACGACAAAATGGCAGTAGAGTTCCTGTAACAAGCAACTGAATTGGACAGGGAGTGCGCCTCTGGAAGACTTAGGTGGCCAAGAGGATCTGGGTGAATTGCTGCCTCCTGAGTGTTACCCCCAGGCTTGTCAGCAAAGCACCCTAAACCATCCTGATGGTAAACAACCAAAGAAGACTCTAGACTACCTCAACCAAAGGCTGGAAAGATAACACGAGGACATGTTATCAAGGTGCCTTTGTGCTGCAGTAAGTGGGACATGAGGATGAGCCCTCAAAGAAGATTTTTCTTCTAATGCAGGAGTATGCAGAAATATGTGCTATGATTTCCAAACAGCCTTAATAAGAAATTACAATCAATTGTACTATCTGGTATTTTAGAGTCACTTTCATAATGTTCCTTACCAACTGCATTGCAAAACAGAAGACATGAGAAAAGAAAACAGCATCTCTAAACAAAACATTAAAATATTTTTGTCATTTAGCAGCTTCTTGTCTGCAAAAACAAATCTTACACCCATGAGAAGAATTCTACCTATTTTTAGTGCATAGCAGTTACTTAATGACCCACCCATAATAATTCCATTAGTCTGAATAAGCTGATTTACTGCTAGCAGTTCAAGACATCAAGTACTTTAATTTGGCTGTGGGTCTTGTGTGAGATTTTGGCTTGCATGAGCTTGGATGAATTTGTGAAGTCAAGTGTTATGAAAGTGTTAGGGGAGTGGAGACTACAAGCTGTTAGCTTTCAAATTCCAGGAACTAACGATTCCTATTTAAGTAGGCATCAGGTAAGTAGATTTTTCTAAGCTGGTTCTTTCCATAAGTGCTGGACTTCAGTTGTTCTGCTGGCTAGGAATTAGGGGAATTGAAATCCAAGACACGTGGAGGGCACCAGATTGAGAGTGGCTGCTTCCAACTTAGCTCTCATGTAGAATTTGCTCACAGCCCCAAGGGCAAGGGAGAGGAACATCTTGTGACTGGAGTGTTTGGGGAAAAGGGCTGAATATGTGGGAGGCCAGCTGCAGGGTAATAAAACTGCTTGCACCCCTCCTCCATGCTGGACCCAGCTAAGGGTTTCACCATGTGAAGAAGAGGAGCTGGTCCCTTTCAGAAGGAATGCAACTGCCTCCGTGGAGGTCAAGTTTTTCTTTTGGCAGGGTGACAGCAGAGAAGAGCAGATTTGTGGGCCAGATGCTATAGAGCGCCACGGTGCCAGAGGGGAACCTGGAGGAAGGGGCAGCATCAAACTCAGAACACTAGCATCAGCCCCCAGTCATGAAAACTGCTCAGTGGGGACAGAAAGGGAGACGAGTGTGGAAAGAAAAGAGACCAATCTCTTTTCCCCTACCTTCTCAGTGCCAACCAGAAGAACTGACAACAGCTGCAGAGTGGCTGCAGAAGCCGTTTTGGAGGACCTGAACAGTCTCAGTGAGGTTCAGGGTAACATTACTAATAGGGCAGCAGTTTGAGTAGCCTAGAGTCATTACACACACACACACACACACACCCCGTACCAGCTTTTCCTGTAGCACCCATATGCCAGAGCATAGTTTTATGACTCCAATTCATCACCCTAGCTGGTCTGCAGTGTAACTTCTTGTGCCCACTACTGCACAAGCCTTTCCCAAAGGGGTGGGGAAGGTCATACAAAGTATTAAAATGGCTGAAAAGTACAAAAATGGCCAAACTCTGGCTCATCAAGAGTGCTGGCATGCAACAGGCACTGGCAGTGGGAGGTGGCTGCAGAAGGGAAAGATGGTCCTAAAGGGGCTGGCAGCAGCAAGAGGCCTGGAGGCAGTGACGGTGACCAGGGAAGGAGTCCTGGAGGACCTCAAAGGAAGGCTGGGGAGGCCACACCAAGCAGATTGGCAACAAAAAAACCTGCAAGAAATTTGGAAGAAGCTGGCAACAAGAGCAGACCCCCAGGACCTGGAACTGGTAAGTGAGACCAACCATCTGGAAAGGAGGCCAACTCAGGGTCTAGAACCACAACCAAGTGACTCTGGGAGAGGGGACAGTAGAGCATTGTGCCTGAGGCCCTAGAAACTGCAGCAGGAGGAATAGAAAGCAGATTAGATGTAGAATTAAAGGTTATGTCATAGACTAGAATGAAAAAGGTAAGTAAAATAAAGCTATTTGGCACAAGGAAAATCAGTAATAATAAAAGAGAATATAGAGTAGAAAAAGGAACAGAGAATAATAGCAAAGAGCAGAAATGATTTTTAACTTAGGAAAAATAAGGATTAGAAAGAAGAAAAGGGGATGATCATAATCACGCTGTAAAAGTTGCAAAGTAAGAATATAGGTGCAAGGTATGAGAGGATAAAAAATATTACAGCAAATGAGAACTATACCACTGTTTATTGTAAGGCAGTACTTATTTGGTGGTTAATATTTTGTAATAAATCTTTCCCAAGCCAGAGTTGGCTTGTCTCCTGCCAGTGTCTGTACTATTGCAGAATCTTTAATATCTCCAAATGATTTTTTTCCTCAACATACTAAGCCTCTGAAGTTCCTTCCTCTGTGAGAGCAAGCTTTTCAGTCAGTCAGCTGAAGTCATGGATCATCTGGAAGATCTAGCAGGATTATACAGTTGTGAGAAAAATTGCCTGAAGCTACACTAATTAACTTGAAGGTAACACCGAAAGACCATCAGTTGATCCACCCCACTGGATTTGGAATCCTCCAAAAGCCAATTTCCAAATTCTGTAGAGAGAACAGAAAAGAATTCTTGATCTTCAAAGTGGGTTTATGTTCACCACTTAGATTCTCATTCCCACCTAACATCTCTTGAAGCAGTATCCAAAATGGATTATGTTCCAAGCATTTCTTTCAGATGTCTTACTGTGCAGCACCTAGACAAACTTGTCTGATCTTAAAAAGCTAAACAGAGTCAGACTTAGTTAGTTCTTGGGAGATCCCCAAGGAATACAAGGCTATTAGGATGGAAGTCAGAAAAACAAACCATAAAAAAGCAATAAAAAGACACTTCCTGGTTGGTGCAACTCCCCCCTGCCTCCCCCCAATTATGAATACGTTAGTGTAAGCATCAGGACTTCAGCTTGATTTTGAGGTATCTTTTCATGTGTTAATGATAATAAATATAACTATAGCATGGATTTATATGGTAAGGGTGATAAGGAATACATAGTCCAGTGTTTCTCAAACTTGGCCACTTGAAGATGCGTGGACTTCAACTGCCAGAATTCTGAAGTTGAAGTCCACACATCTTCAAGTGGCCAAGGTTGAGAAACACTGACATAGTCACTAAGAAAACATGTCAATCTGGTACTTACAGACAAAGCATAAATGACAAGTGAGGTCCTTTTGAAAAACCACATTTGCTACAATGCTACACATTTGTCCTTAAAAGTAGAATAGTCCAGGAAGGACTGCACAATAACATTAGGAAGAAAAATGAAATAAGAGCCAGAGAAACTTTTTAAAGGGTGCCTTTGATTGTTTGGAACTGCCTTTCATTTGATATATGGCAAACTTGAAGAATATATACAATTTATTTTTGCCCAGATGTGCTCAATTATTCAATTTATATAAAACTGGTCTCAGATGGACATGTTTAGAACTTTTAGCCCAAACACTGTTCTCATTTAGTTTATGTCATTAGAATAATTTCACTAAATAAGTTGGGATGATACCAGTTTCAGTTCCCCAATTTAACTTCAGTTTCATGCGGTGGGCGGGAAAAGGCTTTGTTGTCATTCTAGCAGAAATAGGCAATACAGAACATTTTTCTGAACATTTTTCTGAACAGTTTTGGTTATAGACTTATACTAACCTAAGGATTAATTGCCTCTGAATTCATTGAGACTTATTTCCAGGTATACCAATCTAGGATTTACATTTTGAAACCTACTTTCTCTAGAAATTGTAAATTCATCTTAACTTCCTCAGTCATTCAGTCAATCAGTTTATTTCCCATTAAGCATTTAGCTTATTCTCATATCTTAGACTTTAGCTCTAGCCTGTAATAAAGCTGAAGGGTAAAACTAGAAGGTTCATTAAGAACAGTATTTTTTTTTAAATTGCCATATTTTTTCTTATTAAAGGCGGCTGACCTCAATTTTAATATAGCAAATAGCAACTCTGAAGTTGCTTATTAATTCTTAATAATTATAATATTAATATATTATTCTTAATATAGTATTAAGAATTTTGATTATAATAGTAAAATCTAATATTATACAAACTAAAAGAAAAGAGAATAGAGAGGAGTAAAAAGTTCAAGAAAAAAAAAGAGAAAAGTAAGAATATAATAAAGAGAAAAGAAATATATAAAAAGTGAATTCCAACCTTCATCACAACAAATATAAAGAAATTTACTAACTCTTCACCCCCCCCAAAGTTACAAACATTTATCCCATATCCCATCTCTTATCTATAAATAAATCCATAAAGCATCATCTTTTCAGTCTTGATGTCAGCAGAAAGTCCATGAAGGGTTAACAGTAGTAAAAGCATATCTTGTTTTAACCTTGATCAAATAAACCAGCGTTATATTCCTTGTTTTACTTCTAACAGTCTTAATTTTTAGTTCATTCAAATATTGTCATAGGGTTTGATTTCTCTTCATTTCTTATTGTCTTCTGTCAGTTGTAAATCCACTTTCAATATCATATCTATCTTTTCAGGTAAAATTTGTTCTACACCTGTCATTTCTTCAATAACATCTTTTGGACATAATCTATCCATAGAACTAGACGTCATTACTGACATTGCTGATTTTGTGGCTACTATTGTCTGATTCCATTCTTTGAAAGTCTCCTTCAGTATTTTTACATTTTGCAACATTTTACAGGCTTGTAAATCTTTCCTCTACCTAAAAACTTTAGTCCCTTCTAGTCTCCAGTTTTTGAAATCATGAAATTGTTTCTCTCATTATGTCTTGTAAAAAACCAAAACAAATTCTATTTCTCACAAGAAACTGTTTGTTCTTTAAAATTAATTCCAAAATCTTATTGTAAAAGTTTCAATATTACAATTTTATCTGGATCCTTAGTCCATTTATAACTTTCTAGGATCAAAACTTTATTTAGGTTTTTGTTGTTTAATTCAGATTCTTTAAATTCTAAAGCTTACAATTAAAATTTTCTTTCATTCAAGGATTGAAGCTTGGAAGTAGTTAATGAGCAATTTCCAGAAGTGATTAGAAAATGAGATTTGTGAACTTAGTGTCCTTTAAAAGGCTCTGCCACTAATCCTGTCATTTTCCAGCACTCAAACCCGTGGAAAATCGCTGTCCTGCAATCTCTTCATGAGGAGCAGTCATCCGGAGCACAAGAGCACACATCACATGAGTGATCTCCTGTCCTCTCATCCAGAGCAGTTCCAAGGAACCAATCTAACTCACCACTTCCTTGGTTTTTGCCGTGGATGTCAGCTCTGTTTTGCAGAGCCGTCTTCAGTTGGTCATTCATTCATTCATTCATTCATATTTCAAATTTGTCACCACCCATCTCACTGCAGAGTGACTCTGAGCAATGACAAACTTCCCCCTGAAATTGCAAGTTCACTTGCCAAATCTTGTCTTACTGTACCATGTGCAGGTGTTATTTTTGAAATGCCTTTTTTCTATCACCTTCCATGTTGTCAGCTTTCTGTGAACTATTAAAAACAGAATTATTTCAGAGGGCATTTGGGGTATGAGGTGACATCACTGATTTGTTGGTTCTGCAGGTGTTTCTATGTTACCTGAATATGATGGTCATATTCTCAGTTTTGATTCTACTCTTTTTTATCATTCAAAAAGAAAGGGAAGTGTAAGTGGCACATGTGGAGCAGTTGTTATATGCCAGAAAATGAATTAGTCAGTAGTCTTAGATGCCTTCTGATGTTTTGTGAAAACAACTTTTTCACTGTTAAATCTGTGTTAAAGGATACTAATAAAAATTGCACATGTAGATGGTCTGCTTTATTTAAAATAATTTTCATTTTGCCTGAGGGTTTTTTTAATTTGTTTTAAGGATGACATTGAGTAATCCATCCCAACTATTTGATGTCCAGAATGTGCTTGGAGGTGTGTTTGGAGGAAGAGCCTGCCAAGATCAAACACAGAGAGAATTCTGTGATGTAGGACTCTTTTTAGAAATGCTGTCTCCTCCTCTTCTACCATCCCCCTTTGTTTTCTCTAGGTAGGCAAGGCAACTGTTGCCTTTTCTTTCTTTGCACAAAGTCTAGCACAGAGCTCTGAAGGGCCCAGATTTAAGTAAGCTATGTCTTCTTGCAGTTCCTCCATATATAGTTTTAACTGTTTCATTCCTTCACCATTTTGGAAAGCCAAATATTTCTGCTTGATTATTTCTTGGATTTCTGATATGTTTGTTAGGTCTGTGCAGAGACCACCCAGTTTGCTTTAAGGGTCAAAACTGAGTCTCCAGAAACTTTGCATGGATCTGAGTAGTGCACACCAGCTCATTCCTAGTATCAGAGTGAGACTGAAGAAAAAGGGGCTTATCGTCTCTGGTGAAATTTTCCATGTATCATTAAAATACCCCACCCTATCTTTTTCAGGGATATATTTCTGAGAAAATGTTTGGGGCTCAGCCACTACAATGCAGCCAGCTCTCTTATGTCCTGTCCTACAGGCAGAATTTTGTTAGGACAGAGGAGTACAATTTTAGAGTAATGTGCACCCAAGACACTGTCACAGAGTGACTGAGGGATGTCTGAGCTGAAAACTACCTCTCCCTGATTGAATTCAATGTTCTGGTCCCTCCTCTCTCCACGAGGCATTTTATATTACAAGAGCCAGAAGATTTGTACTGGTAGTCCTTGTTTAGCAATGGTAATTGGGACTGGCAATTCCGGTTGCTGTCGTTAAGTGAATCCTACATTCACTTAGGTGTGACATCATGTGATGGCCATCTGTGATCTCCTGCTGGCTTCCCCATTTGCTTGTTGACCGTGGGGCACTACAAACATTGTAATTTCAAGCCAGTTGCCAAGCACCCAAATCATGATCACATGACCGCAGGGATGCTGTGACAGCCGGTTCTTTGAGGAGCAGCCATAAGTCTCCTCATTCAGCACTGCTGTAACTTTGAAAGGTTGCTGAACGAGTGGTCATTAAACGAGGATTACCTGTAATTGAGTTAGCCAAAATATTAATTCTTGTTAAAATTGTTATTCTGCCAAATGCACCAAAAACTACAGGGATAATTTTGCAAGATATTTTCCATAATCCATCCATTTCAATAGCTATGGTTTGCAGAAGACGGTTGGTACCTGTTCTCATTATTTATTGTTCCAGGTTTGGTTTTTCTGTTTTTTAAAATGTTGTGCCTATGTTTTATTGGTCTGGGACTGTAAATAAATAAAGAAGAACTCCTCTAAATTTTATATTTTTTTCTGGTTATCTTAATCTTTTACTTTCAATTATTGTTGTATGTGACATATTGTGTTCTAAATAGTAATCAGTGTCTTTGCAAAAATATCAAAATTTTAACATCATCTTTTTCAACAGCTTTGTCAATTTTGTGATTTGTCAAACTGGAAATTTTTGACTTTCACAGATGCCACAGATATCACACATACACATACAGGCATACCAAAAGTCAAGCTCCACAGACAACTTACTATATAAATTACATTAAGTGTTCAAATTGGTTGCCATTTTCTTCTAAATGCTTCCTTACTCACTTGACACATGACCTTTGAACACTCTTAACTACAGTAACATTTTCTCTGAAAACAAAAATTAGAATTTATTTATTTACAGTCTCAGACCAATAAAACACAAATACAGAATTTAAAATTCAGAAACACCAATAAAACACAGATATAAAATTTAAAATGCAGAACAAACAAAACAAAACAAAAAAGCTCTGAAACAATAACAAGAAGATGGTATCATCCAACTTCTGCAAGCCATAGCTATTGCAAAAAATTGGCAACCTTTGTTAATTAATTAATAATTAATAAAACATATTGCAATTGGCCTATGGGGCCTGACTTTTGGTACACTCTATGTATCTATACATAGATAACAATAAATAATAATGTATTAAATTATTAGGATATATGACAATGATATATATGGCATCAAAGTAAAATAATATACATACATAATATGTATGATATCGTAAATTATAGTGGCTACTCTGTCATGACATTGTTTATTCAGTCTGAGCAATTTTGTTACAAGCACTAATAATGGAATCAATAGAGTAGTTTCATCTTTTTCTTTACTAAGCCTGCATTTGCTGCTGTTTGATACATCTTGAATCCTTGATTTCACCACATTTGTTTGTAATGCTTGTTCTTGAGTACAAAAATTAATCCTTCTGTTTCCTTCTTAATGGTGCCAGCTTGGAACTATTGCCAATTCTTGGTATTCTCCACTTTATTTTCAATTTATTTTATATACAGGCCATGTAATGGTTTACTTCTCCAAGTTTCTAACTAGTTGTCCAACAATTCATTTTTGTAGTCAATTTTTTCCTTCTGCTATTTTCAGGATGCTTTCTTTACAAACTGTGATGAGTATTTTGGCTTTGCTTTCACATTTTTCTTCTTGAACTTCCAATTTTTTAATGCTAAGTATAGGCCAATTGGCATCACTTCATAGGTGCAATACATGATGCACTGTAATCAGCCCTTGGTGTGTTTCAAATTGCCCAATTCAAACTGTACATTTTACTATGCCAGTAAAACTGTATCTGATTATTGGTGTCACCCATGTATTTATGCCTTGATTATATGTCCACCATTTAGTTTTTAATTTAGAATTTTTCTCATTTGTTGTAATGGAATGTGAGAATGACCTTTGAAGATGTGGGGAAGAGATGCTGCCTAGGGAACAATCAGGCAAAAGGGGGAGGAACCCGCAATTGAGTAATGGGCAGAGAAAGTAACTTAGAAAGGTTCCACCCTAACTACTCAGGTGGTAAATAGGGAGGGCAGGAGAACTGTATTTTCAGACTTGCAAGATTCTGTTAATGTAGCCTAACAATAAAGTAAAAGTAGCTCATCTGGTCATGTTTCTTGTCTGGTTTATCTGGGAGGGCTGACACTTGTTTAAAATATTTTTAACTTTTTTATTTTTTTTTTAGCTTTACCCTACAAGAAGTTATCTGATTCAAGCATTATAAACATTATTCATTTTGTTCAATTTTTTTCCCTTTCTTTATGCTGAGCATAATCCAGATTCCTTTTTAATATCATCATTACATGTCCTGACAATATTAAGTAAAGATTCAATTTCAATTTTTGAATTTCCATAATAGCATCAACTCATCCATGCATTGGATATTTTTTTACTTTGTTTTGACAATTCATATCTGAGTTTTGTTTTATTCAGAATATGAGTGAGGGATATCACTAAGTTGGTAAAAAGCAATGAAAACAATGAATCCTATTGAAGAATTCCTCTCCTGATGTTTACATTTCCAGTTTCTTCACCGTTTACCATCAAAGTTTTTTTCTATTTCCCTAGTTTGTTTTATGAAAACCTGGATGTTTGCACTACAGGTAGTCATCAACTTATGACCATTCATTTAGCAGCTGTTCAAAGTTATGGCAGTGCTGAAAAAAAGTGACAACTGGTCCTCACACTAATGCTAAATATTTCCAAACATTTCTGTATCTTTGGGGAATTACTAGTATTGATTTTGTTATCAGTAACTGAGAAAATTCTTACCTTTCTACCAGCCATAGTATATATATCAAGATAAAGTCTTCTTTTGATTATTTTAATTTCAAGATAAATAAACGATGCACTCTTCCAGATTGCCTAGTCCCAAGTCATATAGGAGTGTTCACTACATAGATATGATCACGTTGTCTTCTTAGTTGTGGTTTGCCATTAAATTATTTCTACTTTCCAGTCTAGCCTTCCAGTCTGTTTATCTGTCCAGCCATCTCTCTAGGCCATGCAGGTCTTAGAATGAGCACTTAGACAGCCAACTGAAGATTCCCCTGTACTTCTGTTCAATGGAGGAGGCGCACTCCTTTGTTTCATTCAACTGGAGTAGCTTCATTTGCATTTGATACACAGAATCTGCTGATTGCAAGGCACAGCAATATACTTCTGCAAGGCAAAGTGTCTCCTTGAGATACTTTCATATCCATATTATCTCTCTGAAAATGTAATATAAACTTTAATCTCATACAGAAAGTTTTTGTTCTTTTACAACTTTCTGTACTAAGAAACAGTTACATGAGAAAGGGAAGCCATGTACAGGAATTTACATAAAGGATAGGCAAATTATGCTTGTGGGTAGCAAAGAGTCTGTGGAACCTTTCTCTGGTGTCCACCAGCAACCTACCCTAGCTGATTTTAATGCTTTAAATATTATTTTGATTTAAAAATATGAAAGCAAATTTTGGCATGCTAAGTGTTAGCCACTAGCATCATCTTTGCCACAATAAATCTGCATCCCAGATAAAGCCTCATCAGCATCTTTTAAGAAAACAAAAATGATAGGTGGCTGTAATCCAGTAGGAATTGGAAATGTGCCCATCAACCCAGGAAGGAAATGTAGCATCCTGAAAGGATATAAAGGTTTATGGAACCACTTCACTATATTAGCTTCTTGAAAATGTGTGTTTTCTAACCAGCTACCTCTACTGCAGCATCCATTCCATGGATGAGCAAGTTCACACCCTGTGGCTGATTTGTGAGTGCTCACTGGTGCAAAGAAGAGGTTGTGTCCTGGAGAGGGGAAAGTAAGGCAGGTTGATTAAGAAACTCTGCCATCCATTCTTTCTGTTTCAGCCCTCCAAGACCTGTCATTATCAGCTGTAGGTAGAGAAGCACAGTACTTCATGGAAATAAATATGCGTTGAGATTTCAAAGTTTTAAAACTCATCTCTGGATGGAAATCTGGTTTGAAAGATGCATGCACAAAAAATATTCTATTCAGATATACACATTTACATACACACATGACCTGAGTGCTGATTTTTATAGATTATTTTTGGCAAAAGAAACAGAGACAAAGTTATAAATAGCATGTATGCTATATGAAAGCAGGTTATAACTCCTGAGAAGATAGTTTAATGTAAAAAAAAAAAAAATCAATAGGCATAAACTACCAAAACAACAGTTGCATCACAAGCTGCATTTGAACCTCCAAATAGATACAGATGAATGTTAGGACCTATTTTAATGTTATAATCATTTTAATATTTTTGCACGTCAGTTCATTCCTGTCCCAAATCTTCTTTTCCTTTTGTTGCAAATGAAGGGATTAAACTGCAAGTTTAAAAATCAACCTGAATTACATTGTAACATGTACATTACACTTTAAAACATGTGGCAGCTTAATCTGACATTTGAGGGGGAGAAATACAGCCCCTTTAATTACTTTCTTTTACAGTCTCAGCCTGATTTAACTTAGTAATACTGCCTACTCTCAAATTGTAGAGTTTTTTTTTTTACTGAGGAAAACTGCTAGTTTCCACGTTGATGGATACCAGATTGGCTGATGAGTTCTACTCCGAGTGAGCAGATGTTTTGGAGTATATACCACCTCCCCTAAGGTGCCTCACAAGATTTTTTTAACACAATTTTTTTTAACAGTCAGGTCACAGACCCACCAAGCATCTCAAAATAAAATTCAATAAAATATGTTAAAAAAAAAAAAAACCCAAATACGCCACAAAATATAATCAGTAATCAATTCCAAATTAACTTACTGTGAGCAAAAGTTCTGTAAGCTACAGATGCAAACTTAGCAACGAATAGTATTTTGGGAGTCTTTGCCAAGTGAAGCTATCTATAATATTCATCTGATCATCCAGGGAATGGCTAATGAGGCTAATTGTTAACAGTTCACTTCTGTCAAAAGTATAATGGAGTAAAACACAGGTTCGTGATTTCTAGACAGAGAGGAGTGAATCCTTTCTACTTCATTCTTGCACGAGTTCTAATCTTATAAGATTTTAGTCATTACAAGTCACCTTATTTAGGGAGTCTGAATATTTTACGTAGCTGTATATTATTTGCAAAATAATATGTTTACATACATTATTGTATAACATTATTATACATGAAAATCCAAACATATTTATGTTGTTTATTTATCACACTTACATGACTGCTTTCTCTGGTTCTGAAACCACTGTGGCTGCAATTGCAGTGTGAGAAGTGCTGGTTTCTTTCATTCATGTTCACGTGGGAATGTCCCAGACTTCTGAGCCTGCAGTTTGTAATGCAAATAAGAAAAATAAGCGCATGGACATTCAACACCAAGCAGAGATAAATAATCAGTTTTAGGGCTTTGAGTAACAGTTTCCTGCTATGTGTAGATATTGTCCATCATGAGTGGTGTTCCTGCAAATGAAGTTTCTTGCAAGGAAGCTTAGAGGCTGGGAAACTTCAAAGAGATTTCATAAGCGAGTCCCAGTGAACAGCCGTACTCCACTACCAAAACTTTAAAAAATGGGTAAGGATTTATTTCTCAATTTGCACATTTTCTTGAGCCATGCAAGTTCCCATCCATGCTGCTGACTCCAAATATGTTTCAGGAGAGACATTTTTTATCTTTCTTGCTTGTGCCACAAGCTCTTCTGGATGCTGTTTTATATAAAGCAGAAATGATTCCCAAAGCCACTGGCATTTAATCAGCACTGAATTAGAGTGTGAGACCCAGAGAGGGTTTATGTTGTCTTTCATATAAATCTGTAGTGTGCTTACATAAGGATGTGCTTACATACTGTGCTTACATAAAGATTTCCAGTATTTATTCTTAAAACTCTGTTTCCCAATTAGTTATGTATCTATTTGGAAGTAAGACTAATTAAGGCTTTGCATCACAGTTATGCCAATTTCTCATTGAATTAAATGGGACTTTACTTTCTTATATTGACTCTAATTCAATTGCAAGCCTGCAAGTGCCTGACATTTCCTGATGAGCAAGAAGGGCATGGTTTGAAAGAGGCTCCTCTGGCTGATATTGTGTGGGTTGGGAAGAAAGATTGGATCTGGTTAGTATGTAGATGGAAGCCCACCATGAAATCCCAGATATCTAGCCTAGACTGGGAAGAACATCCTGGCAAAAGGCAATGGCAAACCACTTCCATACAAGACAACTACATAAAACAACAACTCACCTCATCAGGAGGTGAGTCCAACTCAGACTGTGTATTCAATAAGCCCAGCATATTCAGTATGCCTCAAGTATGTATCAAAGAAACAGCCTTCTCCTACAAAACAGAATCTGAGCCCCAGTCATGTATGTGATAAAGCCCAACCAATTTTGAGTCATTGCTTGCCCAATCCAGCCCTCAACCTCACTTCCCCTGGCACACACATAAATACATGCAAGAAGTCCTCATCACCAAAGGGATAATTATCCTTGACTTTCTTGATCAGACCAGGAATTCCATGTATGACATTCTTTGCATTCTCTGTATACATAGTTTATCTAGCTAGAGGATTCACACAAGCTCAATACCTTGTTTTCTCTGCAGGGCCTCACAGAGGATTTAAGGGAGCTGGGGCAGATTTAATATGCATCACTTCCTCCCATTTGTGCTGATGTACTGTAGCAGATTGCTGGTTAGCTTTGATAGCAATCCACCAACTGCACCTGCCACCAGGACATGTATGTTTGACAGATATATTTGGCCAGACCCATCTGACCTAAGTTACAGTACTGAACTTAAAAGTGTCCCATTTTGTCCTTGAATATTTTTTTTTTAAGTCTGTTTTCAAGGTAGGAAAATTTCTAGAACTTTGAATTACATCAAAACACTTCTGGTGGGACTGGAAAGTTGATTTGGACTCAGAACAGAGTGTTTGAGCTTGGGGTAGGGAATTTCAAGCTCAAACTATTTCACAAAACATTTTGCATACTGGAATTATTCCATGTGAGATTGTATTAAAGTAGCTCACATGATCATACTTGAAAAGTCAAGTATGAAGCTTCTTCCATAGCTGGCCATCCAAATATTGTTTTTACACAGAGAGTTCATTTACTTGGTCAACTTATGGATGTTCTTCAGGGCAATCCTCACATGAATGGGTGCAAGGATGAGTAGTTGTGTGGCCAGTTGGACCTGCTCAATACAAAAGTAGCAGATCAGAGACAAATCCAGCTTGTCGGTTTTCAAGGAACTTTCTTTTAATATGGAATAACATTCAGTCTCCATCTTCTGTTTATAAGAACATGAAGTTTCACGGATCTGTTCCACCAAACACTTTCATCAGTGGCTTGGTAGTTTACAACATATTATTTCAAAAACAAAGAAACAAAGCCTTCAATCTATGTTTGTAATGAATTATTTTATTACTATAATTCAGACCAGGCTCTTTGTTTGGAATGGGTAGTTGGGAGGAGGTACAGCATGCCATCAACTAATTGCTGGGGGGCTGAGTTGTAGTTATGGCAGAGATGATGGTGCTGATGCTTAGAGTCCTGAGCCATACATTCAAATGCTCCATTTTGTCTGGCTTAATGGTGCTGACTCTGCTCTCAAATAGCAGAGTGTGTGGCTATTGAATGAAAGCATCAAAGAGGCTGGTGCCTGGCCTGGAACATTGATCAGTGTCATTTCAGGGCAGACAGCCCAGTTGAGCAAAGAAAGATAGTCCATCTACTCACAATAGTGGTGGTTTATCAGTAGCTCTGCTCTGAGTAACATATAGGACAATCCTAAGTGTGTTTATTCATTATCAATTCCTCTAAATACTGTTTAGCAGTTGCATTTGGGATAGCCACTAAACTGTTTTGTTATTGTTGTTAAATTCTCTTTTTCTTCTTATGAACTAGGGGGAAAAAAAACTTTACAGGTAGTCCTTGACTTACGACCATTTGTTTAATGACCATTGGAAGTTATGACGGAGCTGAAAAAAGTGACTTATGACCAGTCCTCACACTTATGACCATTGCAGTGTCCTCACAGTCATGTGATCAAAATTCGGGCACTTGGCAACTAGCATGTATTTATGACAGTTGCAGTGTCCCAGGATCATGTGATCACCATTTGTGACCTTCTCAGGGGGCTTCCGGCAAGCAAAGTCAATGGAGGAAGCTAGATGTTAAGTGATCGTGTGATTCACTTAACTGCGGCAAAAAAGGTAGTAAAATCAGGCACGACTCACTTAATGATCACATCGCTTAGCAACAGAATTTCCGGTCCCAATTGTGGTCGTAAGTCACAGACTACCTGTATTGTTTTGTCTCCAACTGAGCTCAGAACATATGCTTTTAATTAAACTAAAGCATTTTGGCCCTTAATTTATAAGATTATTTTCCACAGAATGAACTGCAAAGCCTAATAAATGGCAGAATGGACACAAAATTTGTTTTTTTTAAAAAATGGAAAGCATTCAAGATTTCATAAAAAATAAAATAAATGATTGTCAGTTAATCAAACAAATCCTCTCACCAAACATGGGTGAATAGAACTTAAGGATCCAGTGAGGCCTCCTTAATTTACTAGAGTTTTTCCAAAGTTTGTTCTTAGAAGTTTTGACCAACAGAGTCACTCCTGCTGGGAATTTAAATTATGACATCAGTCTCAGAACTAGATAGAACAAGCCAAAGATCAGTCCCTTTGAGTCTTAATCTTAATTAGCAAATGGATAAGTTGTTGATAATAGATAGACCGTGCACATTTTAGATAAGAGGGTGGTTCAAAGCATGTGTGGAGGACACATGCAACACCTGCTTGCAATTCCTTAAAACAGCTGCATCTTTTGCCAGGATCAGCTAGAAAGGGCGATTCCAGAAAAAGATGCAGCTCCTTCAAAGAGTTGCAGGCAGGTGCTACATTTACACTCCGTGAAGCACTATTTTGTCTTTGAATGTGCAGCTTTAATAATAAAACTGTATATGAAACAGTCTCATTTCCTGATATCAAATGGTCTTATCAAGATTATTTAGCAGTTACCAGGTAATTGGAGAATAGGGGATGCGAAAGTGCAAAGTGACAACAAAGACAAGCAACTTGAAAAGTTATAGTATATGCAGTTCAACATGAAAGTAGAATTAAAGCAAATGTCTCAGGTTTTTAAAATACCACATTTGATATATAGTTGTACTCTGAGTTTATTTAGTCCACAGCGGATAACAAGGAGTTGCGTGCTGTTAATTCTTTTGACTTTGTTGCCTGGATCCTATTAGCTTTCCACATGTGTAGAGCAAATGTCTATAAGAGGGCTCTTTACCAGCTCATATAGGTCCCTGAATAAAATATACAAAGACATTAGTAAATGTGAGCAGAGCACATTTTCTCTATAATTATAGTATTTATCTTTTCTATAACATTGAAAAAAAGCATGTGTTTATTTTCATCTCTATTCACTAACCTCTTTATCCTACAATAGTTTATAAGAAGGAAATGTGGGCAGTCATTCAAAGAAATAGAATATAAAATTCTGCTGGTCATGCCCCCAGTCCTTAAGGGTGTTTCAAGTAGCAGTTGAAACTCAGCCTTGACATTTGGAAAATCAAGAGGATCATATGATATTGAATCCACATAATTTTAAGTATCTTGGGATCTGAAGTATGGCAGTAGCAGGTATATTAATTTATTTGTTGCATTTATATCCCTCTTCCTCTAAGAGCTCAAAGCAGCTAATATGCACTTTCATATGCAATCACCCCACCCCAATATGTACTACTGCTCAGGGTTGGCTCAAGGGTATATGATGCCCCAGGCCACATTGACTGATGTTGCCACCTCCCGCCAATAGGAAGTTTTGCATTGTTAGAATTGTTTGGGAGAAAGCTAAGCTGGACCCAACCTGATTGGTACTCAGATGGGAGACCACCATCAAATCCTAGGGCTGGACCTGGAAGCTACAGAAAACATCTCAGAGTAAGGCAGTGGCAAGCCTCTTCCATATTGTTGTCAAGAAAGCTGTATGGACATATCTGTGTAGTCACCAGGAGTTAAGTTTATTTTATAACCTCTGTATATTTTTTCATATTTTCCCCTTACTTTTGTAAACTACCCACTTATTTCCCTCTAAAGCTGGGATCATCGTCATCACCATACATGACTAATAAGATCTTGGGCAGATATGAACACCAAATGAGGAAGCATTCAGTATGTCATACCTTAGATATTCCTGATCCTATGCCAAGATCCCTCCTCCAATTTTCCAAGCATTTTCTTTCTCTCTTTCTCTACTTCATTCCCAGTATGAAAGGTTACATTTCCTTTGAGTTTACTTTGTCTTCTGGAGGTGATAGAAGGTGCTGACAATCTCTGAGTAGTGGCAGAGAAGTCACAGAATTTATAGTCAGTCATATGTTAAACCCTATCAAGAACACCTTTTCTTAATTGCCTTTTTTCCATCTATACAACCAGTTATGGTATCTTTCTCTGCTCTCCTTTCTAGATAATTCCCACAAATTATGTTGGTACTAGATTAATCCTAGAGCTGAAAAGCAGAACATTGACAGAGAGCAAGTGAATTCTTTAATTCTTTTCACACATCGCTTAACCATTGTTTATTAAGCAAGCCATTATCACCTATTTCAGGCACAATGTAAAGCCACAACCATGGTTTAAAAACCATTAGTAATTGGATTTGAGATGCTTAGACCAATCAAATGATAGAGTGTAACATGAGTTACACCCTAATAAATTCAAATACACATCCTTTTATCATGTGTATTTGAATTTATGTGCTATACAATACTGTGCAATATCCTTATTTCATATGCTAGCAATAACACTTAGGATCATCCAATGCAGATTAGAGCCCTAAATGGAAAAAGAGATGCCAGATGTTCAAGCTGGCTATGGAAAAGGCCGAGGAACATGAGACATTATTACTGATGCAGGTTGAATAATTGAGGAAGCCAAAGAACACCAAAAGGAAGTCACTATGTGCTTCATTGATTATAGAAAGGTCTTCAGATCTGACCCCTCAAAATTAAAGACCAATAAGTCTTATCGGAATTGTAGCAAAAATGTATGCTAAACACCTCTTGGGCAAAGTAGAGGATTGGGTAATTAGGACAAACCTCCTTGTAGAGGAACAAACTGGTTTTAGACCAGACTGCTCTACATTAGATAACTGTTTTATCTTATATCACCTTATTACAAAACAACTGGCTAGAGGCAATAAACTGTTCACGGCTTTTATAGATCTAACCGCAGCTTTTGATTCCATAAATAGAAATGTCTTATGGAAGAAATTGATTAACTTAAATATGGAGCCCAGACTTTTATTTCTGGTAAAGGCCCTTTATTCAAATACCCATCTAAAAGTACGAACTGGTGTAAATGGCTCCTTAACAAAGAGCATCCCCACTCATAGAGGTGTTAGGCAGGGTTGTATCTTAGCTCCAATGCTTTTTAATCTTTACATTAATGATATGCCAGGGTTCTTGTGTACCCCAGACACACACATGCTAAAAATTCATGGTACATTTGTAAATGTTCTTTTATATGTGGATGACATGGTTTTAATGGCACACTCTCAAATAGGTCTGAGACGACTCTTGAAAAAGCTAAATAATTATTGTGTTTCTAACTCTCTAACTATAAATAAATCCAAATCTATAAGTTTTTAGCAAAAAGAGAGTGAAATACAACTGGCAAATAAAGGGGGAGCCAATAGAACAGGTGAATTCTTTTACCTATTTGGGAGTGGTTTTTACTGATACTGGAGCCTGGGAACATCGAAGGACAGCTGGGAGGGCTGAGGTCTGTGCCAAAAGTTTACTTAAACTGTATAATTATAAATATCCTGGCACGCTGAGCCCTATACTGAAAGTATTCAGAGCAAAAATTGTCCCAATGATGACCTATGGCGCGGAAGTGTGGGGCCTTGTAAAATCTGTCACACTTGAACATGTCCAGACACGTTTTTTAAGAAATATATTGGGAGTTGATAAGAACACGTCAGCCCCCGCGATCAGAGCGGAAACAGTACCCATTCTATACAGAGCCAGTCAGTAATTAAGGTTTTTTCTTATTGGCAGAGAGTCCATTTAATGGATCATGATAGGCTTCCCAAATTATGCCTGTTGGAACAAACAAGTATGGACCTCTCCATATCCTGGCTAAAACATCTTACTAAAGTTATTTCACAATATGGGCTTTCTACTCAACAGGTACTCATAAATTCCTCACAGGCAAAGGATATTTTTAAATAGCGAGCTCTGGATATCAGTGCCCAAATGGACATGGAGGAACTGGCTAAAAATGGGTCATTAAAATGGTTAGCTAAGAATAAAATTACCTTTAATTCTGAAAAATATCTGTCGATGAGTCTAACTCACAACCTAAGAAGGGCTAGCTACACTAGAGCTAGGTTTGAATTACTGGACTCCATGGCCAAATATGGTCGCTTCCATCACATGCCTTATGATGAGAGGCTATGTGTATGTGGGGACCCAGCCATAGAAGATATTGTCCATGTTTTGTTCGACTGTAAACTTTATGACTCACTTAGGCTTAATTATTTGTCCCCTCTGTTGGAAAGAACAGTCCATTGGGACTCCAAACACAGATTATCCTATTTTCTTTTGGGCACAAATATCTTTATTGTGAGTAGGACTGCCATGTTTGTGGATAAGGCAGCTCAGTTGAGAGCCCGATAAATAGAACAGATTGGAGTATCATGTAGGGGTGATGGTCTTATATGAATCCGGATTATGATATTAGCATTACATTATTATTTTATAGTAGTATTATACTTTGTACTATCCCATTCTATTATTATAATATTTTATTGTATCATGGATTTTGTGTATTAGTTATTTGTTTCACCTTTGCTGATGTTTCTTATCCTTGTTGATATGGTTGTAAGACTAATAAATAAAGTTGAAAAGTTGAAAGTTGAAAGTCTTCAATTGTGTTGATCACATCAAGCTGTGGAATGTGCCCAGAAAAATGGGAATCCCAGAGCATCTCATTATCCTCATGAAAAACTTATACACAGGTAAGGAAGCCACGTACTGTATGGCCAGAACATGGCGAAATAGACTGGCTCCAGGTTGGCAAAGGAGTGCAACAAGGCTGTATATTCTCCCCATATTTATTCAGCCTATATCCTGAATATATATTAAGGGAAACTGGATTGGAAGAAGATGAGTGTGGTTTTAAAATTGGTGGAAGAAACATCAATAACCTGGGCTATGCTGATGATAACTGAAAATATGAAGAATCTGCAAGCTGTAGTAATAAAAGTTAAGGAGCAAAGTGAAAAAAAATTGGAGTAAAATTAAATATAAAGAAGACCAAACTAATGACAACAGGTAAAACAATTTGCCTTAAAATTGGCAATGAAGATATCAAAATGGTGGATAGCTTCTGCCTTTTAGGCTCATCCATGAACAGTAAAGGAACAAGCAGTCAAGAAATATACCACAGCATAGCACTTGGTAGAGCAGCAATGAAGCCCTTGGAAAAGATATTCAAATGCTATGATGTGTCTATACCTACAAAGATCAAAATCATGCAAGTCATAATATCATATTCATTCATTCATTCATTCATTCATTCATTCATTCATTCATTCATTCATTCATTTTCTGTGGCCGCCCATCTCAGACAAGTATCTGGGCAGCAAACAATCATACTGTTAGGACCAGAAATATTGGGACAAGGATAACTGTTTTGGCATTTGGCCTTCGAACACCAACACATTGAAGTTGAAAGGAAACGTACCCAGATGGGAGCGAGGTCAGGACTTTTAGCTGTAATTCAAGGGGTTTGACAAAAGTGGGGCACTAACCATTCAGGAAGTACAGCCAGTGGCATACACACACACCCATCGTTGGTGGCTCATAAGTAATGGAACGAATGGCTGACAAGCAGCTGCATGGCCAGGTGTGGCCTGTTTCCTGGGTACCCCATGGTCTGGAGGTGGTTCTGACTGTTACATTTGCATTTGGTAGCTGTTCACTGGAACTCTCAACATGAGGTCCAAAGAGGTGTCCATGCGAGTGAAGGAGGCCATCATTAGGCTGAGAAAACAAAATAAACCCATCAGAGAGATATTGGGAGTGGCCAGTACAACAGTTTGGAACATCCTGAGAAAGAAGGAATTAATTGGCAAGCTTAGCAACAGCAAAAGGCCTGGAAGACCACAGAAGACAACTAAAGTGGATGACCGCAGAATTCTGCTCATGGTGAAGAGGAACCCTTTCACAACATCTAGCCAGGTCAAGAATGTTCTTGAGAAGGTAGGCATGTCATTGTCAACATCTACAGTCAAGAGATGGCTTTATGAATGTAAATACAGAGGCTTCACAACAAGGTGCAAACCATTGGTAACGCTCAAGAACAGAAAGGCCAGATTAGACTTTGCCAGCAAACACCTAAAAAAGCCTGCCTAGTCCTGGAATAAGATTCTTTGGACTGATGAAAGCAAGGTTAACTTGCACCAGAATGATGGGAAGAGAAAAGTATGGAGAAGGAAAGGAACAGCTCATGATTCAAAGCATACCACATCATCTGTCAAACATGGTGGAGGCAGCATTATGGCATGGGCATGTATGGCTGCCAATGGAACTGGGTCACTGGTGTTGATTGATGACCTGACTGCTGATAAAAGCAGCAGGATGAATTCTGAAGTGTATAGGGCTATACTTTCTGCTCAGATTCAGCCAAATGCTGCCAAACTGATAGGACACCACTTCACCCAAAACATACAGCAAACACTACCCAAGAGTTTCTCAAGGCAAAGAAGTGGGATGTTCTTCAATGGCCAAGTCAGTCACCTGATCTCAACCCAGTAGAGCATGCTTGTCACTTACTGAAGACAAGACTCAAGGCAGAAAGACCCACAAAAAAGCAGCTGCAGAAGGCAAAGCATCTCGAGGGAGGAAACTCAGCATTTGGTCATGTCCATGAGTTCCAGACTTCAGGCAGTCATTGACTGCAAGGGATTTTCATCCAGGTATTAAAGGCGATCCTTATGTTTGTCATGATGTTGGTTTGTTCCATTACTTATGAGCCACCAACGATGGGTATATGTGTATGCCACTGGCTGTACTTCCTAAATGGTTAGTGCCCCACTTCTGTCAAACCCCTTGAATTACAGCTGAAAGTCCTGACTTTGCTCCCATCTGGGTGTGTTTCCTTTCAACTTCAGTGTGGTGGCATACAGAGGCCAAATGCCAAAACAGTTATCCTTGTTCCAATATTTCTGGTCCTGACTGTAAAATCAATTAAAAACCAAATACAAACACAATACAAAGAATAAATATACTGTATATATAACAGCTGAGAAAATCATAACCATAGATGTTAGCATAACTAGGAAACAGGGCCTTTAACACACTCAGGATCCCAGGCTGGGGCACACAACCAGGTCTTCAAGGCCTTATGAAAGGCCAAGAGGGTTGGGGCCACCCTAATCTCTGGAAGGAGAATGTTCCAGAGGGCAGGGGCTATAGCAGAGAAGGTACGCCTCCTAGTCCCTGCCGGCCAACATTCCATAGCTGATGGGACCCAGAGTATGCCCATCCTGCCGGACTGAATTGGATGGTTAGAAACAACTGGGAGAATATGGTCCCTCAGGTAACATGGTCCAAAGCCATGAAAGGCTTTAAAGATGGCAACCAGCACCTTGAATTACACCTGGAAAGATACTGGCAACCAATGCAGCTTACAGAGTAGTGCTGTTACATGTGTTGAATATCCAACACCATTTATTACCCATGCAGCTGCATTCTGCACCAGTTGAAGCTTCTGAATGACCTTCAAGGGCAGCCCCATGTACAGCACATTGCAGTAATCCAGATGGGAGGTCACAAGGGCATGAGTAACTGTGAGCAGAGCCTCCCAGTCCAGGAATGGGCACAACTGGTGCACAACCTGAAGGTGCGCGAAGGCCCTCCTTAGCTACAGCTGCCCTTAGGGGTTAGGGGAAAATCTTTGTACCACAGCCAAGAAAATTTTGTGGAAGTTTTCACAATATCACCATGAGTCAATTTTGAATTATAGATATAATGACCATGTGTCCTTTATTATAAAGGACAGTCCTTTATTTCAGAAAGCTGTCTTTTATTAGAATATGCATTTTTGTAAAGTTTTTCTTGGTTTTGCTCTTGAATTTTCCCTTCCTTCATAAAGCAAAGTTACAATTAAAAATGTTTATCCTTATGAACCTCTTTCAGATTTGCCCTTTTTCAGGTTTGTCTTTTTCCAAGAAAATATGGTCACCATAGTTATAGAAGATGTTAGAACATCTTAAGTTATAAGTAGGACAAGTGTTTTTGAAAGTGTCTTTTTCTAATGGAAAACATTGACATCCCAGTTGTTGCATACTAATTATTCAAGGCTACAGAAGCCCTGGAGGTTGGTGGCTCCATTCTTTTTTTGCTTTGCATCACATCTGTGGAAGAAGTTCCTTTGTAAAATAGTATTTATAGCCTCCATGTTTGAGAGACACATCCTCCTTCCACAGCATCTCAGGGGTCATAACACAGCAGTGAATGAAGCCATGACCTAACTTGCTAGCAAGATATTAAGGGGTGGAATTGGTATTTTAAACCCCTGCAAGACTTGAACTTTTGGTCCCTTAAAAAATTGTCAGCCTCCTCAAACCATAAAAAGGCCCCCAATTACTTGGCTTCACCTATTCTGGGGGCCATAAAATGAGGGCTGGAAATCCCCATGTGGCATCCTTATTGCATCCCTGCGTCATGGTGGCTTCTGGCTGCAGACTGTTGAAGGCACAACTGTAGTGAAAAACAGGACATTGAGATAAGTACCATAATCTCATTCTCCATTTAGGAAAACATCATCCTTTTGGAGATAAAAAAAATCAGTCCCATCACAGTGACAAAGAATAGCTGATAACAATGCAGGACATTTTTAGCACACCACTGGCTGCAGTCAATTTCCCTCTTTCTCTCTTCCCACTGTCCTCCCCTATATATTGATCTCCTCAGTGGGGGTATTTCTCTTCCCGGCATAAATTGATCTACCAGCGTCAGTGGTAAAATTTCTCTTTCTGGCAACAGTGGCATTTGATGATCTCTGCTTTCTTGCTTTCCGCACTAAGCAACATTTTTATCTGAAGCCCTCCCTGAGATCTTTTTGTGCTGGAAACTAAGTTGTGTGGTCAGCCTGCTTTTATGACCCCTGACTAGCTATTTTGGCATTTCTCGGAAGTGTAGTTTTGTTTCTTTTCATTGTCAGTGATAATTTAGGATTTTGCCGGTAATTCAATTATTTTCCTCTCATGAAAATGTCAAGAAAATTTCTTACCTTTGGGAGGGGAAAAAGTGCTCTGACACAACTTATCAACTTCAGATTTGCAAGTATTTTAGGCTGTTTTGCTATATATCTTTTGTGGCAAAGTAGAAGGCAATATATTTAAGGCATTATTCTGCTGAATTGATATTTAACAGCAACAAATGACTAATTTGTTGGAAAACAGCCTGACAGAAAGCAGAGACTTGTTGATGCCAACTCTGTTGAAACCCAGTCAAATTTATGGGCTGTGTCACAATCCTAAACCTTGTGGGAAGGGTCTTAAAATGTATAGATTCAGCTGCTATTTCCAAACTGCTATAAAATTAGGAATATTTTCTTCTGTGCACATTTTAAAAAGTGAAACTTTTGGGAAAGATGGAATGCTGTCCAACCCTTAAGTGTGCAGGGTATCATTTTGACAGGACTTTTATTTTTGGCAATAGTATTAAAAGCCTTGACTTATAAGCATTATTTCAGAACTTGTCAGCAAGAATCTTAAAATACCCTTAGGCAAAGCATCTTGCTAACAGAAGATAACGTAATAATAATGTGCTGCAGCTTAGCCACTAAGCATAATGGAGAAAGATGGGTGGTTCATCCATGAATCTGATGATCTTGAGATGCCACATATTTCTCTCTGTCCATTTGACCTTACAGCATTGTGAAATAGTTTTCCAAAGAAAAAGAACCCTTAAGAGCATGGCAGTGAGCTGCTGGGAGGTATGTGGCTGCTTACAAATGTGATAGCTAGGACAATATATGTTTGGGGTCAAAATATCTTGCCAAGAAAAAACTAAACATTGTGTCCTATCCAAAATCACATGATTTTGTTAGGGATCTGCAAATTGGTTTAAATCCCATCCTGTCTGTCAGGCCTAGCCCAAGGAACTCCAAGAGACAATGCCAATTCAGTCCAGCTATGTTTATTAGCTACAACCTCTAGCAAGAAACTTCCCAGACTAAAACCCCAATTCCCAAAGTCCTCCAGCCACAACAGTGTGAATTCCTCAGGAAGGTGCCAGTCTCATCCTCTTGTTCCTCCCACGCGGTTCTGGTGAACTAAGAAAATGTTTATCTCCCTGAGCTTGGCCTTCATAATTCCATTCCATCACACTGTCAAATATTACACTGTTCAGTCACTTAACACACACACACACACACAATTTGAAATCTCCATGCAATTTTCCCCAGATTTGTACATCACTTCCTAATATTTTTTTTAAAAAAAACCTGCATGTGTGTATATTAGTTACACAATAGTGCTTCAGATTCAAAGGAAGAAAGGTGTTTCAGAGGATGTGGGGGCATTCCCATATCCCTGCCTTCAACTTCTTAAAACAGGGATATCTTTTCCCAGAATCACCCAGATGCTGCACAATGCTGGGAGGAGACGCTTGTGGTTTAAGGAGTTGCAGATAGATACTACATGTCCATCCCTACATGCTCCAAAGCACTGCAAAGCCCTAATAGGAAATTTCCAAACACAATATAATATTCTTTGAATTAAACTTTCTCTAATACATACGGACTTGTTTAGATGTTTAACTGGAGAATGCTGAACTCAACTGAGCTCTGTTTCTTGCTGCCTGCCTGCATTCTGATGGGATCTATTGTGACAGATCACATTGTTTCACTTCTACTGAAATCCATGGAGGATTTCTTTTATATTCCTGTTTTGTCCTGCATATTTTATTCTGCTTTTGCTACTCAAAAGAGATGATGACTGGGTGCCATTTCCCCATCTACATGGGGAAAGAGGCCGCCCCCCTGCCTGTGCACAGAAGAGCTCATTTTCATGCCCTGGCCATTCATCTGACATATGACATTATAGGGAGGGGTAGTTTAAATGAGAAGAAAAGCCACGGCCTCTTGCGTTGTCACAAAAGGTGTCCTGCAAGTCAACCTGATTCTTATGCTGCAAAATATTTCTTACTCTGCCCTATGTATTTCTGTAATCATATTCAGTGTAAAGAAAACAAGAATAAGTATGTACTTAGTAAATCTATCTATTCTTTTCATGCATTTAGTAGTCCATCTGACTTCTTAACGTGGCTTGGTTTGCTTTGGTTTGGTTTTGCTGTATCAGTGTTAAACTAAATTATGTGCTAACACCTAACATTGATAAACTGTTGAGGACTATAAGACATGCCAACTAACTGTAACTTAAAGGAATTTTCATATGTATTAGAAAGACAGTTTTGATTATTTCAAAATGATGAATTAGACATTTTTCTTGGCTTCTTACTAAATTAATGAGATAAAGTGATTGTATCTTTCATTAGAACAGAATATTATTATTTAAAATTATACATATGTGAGGGGAAAAAAGATTGTATTAGGATGGTCATTATATAATATTTTTTTTCAGTATATACAGTAAAGGCTTGTCTGGGTTATGACCACAGTATATAAAAATATTTAAGTATCATTTTGACTATGGTAATGACTTAACTCAGTTATTGGTCCTGCAGAACCTTCTGTTTTATACATTTTTAAGAGGGAGAAATGGCTTGTTATCTTAAAGGAAAACTGTGAAGACAAGGAGGAATTTTAACCAGCTTTTGTGAGTTGCTTCTCATGTAAGAGTTTCCGCATTCGACGCTGAATAAAGACTCCGTGAGATGCAGGCTCGTATGAAAGCAATTTACTCAGGTGTAATGCATGTGGTTACAAACAAAGCCAGGCTTGGGTTTGCACAGATTACATAGCATTTTATACTCTCCCCATTTCCCGCACTTTGCAAGTCCTGCCTGCTGACTGCCCCTGCCCGCCTTTGCCTATCCCTGGCTTGCCCCTTGCCCTCGGCTCTCCCTGCCCCAGTTCAATGGCAGGTTCAGCCAGGTGTTTTGTTTTCTGCTGCTTTGCTTGTTTGGCAGGTCCCGTGAGGCTGACTCACGATTACTCTCGATGGGCGGTTGAGCACGGCTTGAGCTGCGGAGTTGTCTTCATTGTCGGCTGCTTGCCTGCGGCAGTTGGGGGAAGTCCCGTTTGTTGCAAAGTAATTGATTCCTGCCACGAGTTGATTGCCGCCACCTGTGGGCAGTTTACTTGCCGTCTTGCGCTTCCTCTTTCAATTGCCTGCACTTGAGGCAAGGAAACTGACTAGGCATGTTTGAAATTAGCTAGGTGGAATGGCGGTTAGCTTGAATGGTGTGTGCCATGCCAGGCTGAACCTGACATACCGCCCCCCTGAAGAGTGACCCCCCTTCCCACTATTTGGGCTTGTCGGGGCACCGATTATAAAAATCTTTGACTAGCTGCGGTGCGTTGATGTGCTTATTGCTTACCCACTCACTGTAGGCTTTTGGGAAGTGTTTCCACTGCACTAACAGTTGGACCTGGCCCCTGTGCGTCCTGGCATCCAAGATCTCCTTTACTTCAAAATGCTGTTCTCCCTCCACCATGAGGGGTGCTGGAGTTGGCTCTTCCTTGTGCCAGTTGCCGAAGGTTGGTGCGGCTTCAGCAGGCTACAGTGGAACACCAGGTTCACCTTCCCTAGCGCTTTGGGGAGCTCCAGTTTGACGGTCACTGGATTGATTATTTCTGTGATGGGAAAAGGCCCCATGAACTTTGGGCCCAGCTTTTTTGACGCCTGATGCTTTTTCATAGACAAATATACCTTGTCCCCCACCTTCCATTCCCATTCTGGCAGCTGTTTCCAGTCTGCATATTTCTTGTATTCTGCCCTGGCCACCTCCAGCACTGTCTGGGTTGCCCGCTGCGTGGCGCTGATGCGGCCAAACCACTCATCCAATGAGGTTATTTGGGATGGCGGTTGGGGTAGCTCCAGCATGGCCACGAATTCTTGCCCAGTGGCTACCTTAAAGGGAGTAAATCCGGTGCTTTTGTGCACCGCATTGTTATAGGCTACCTCCGCGAATGGCAATAGCTCTGCCCAATCATCCTGTAGGTAGCCTACATAGCACCGCAAGTATTGTTCCACCCCGCCCCCCCATTAAGGTGTTCCATCGCTCCATCCATCTCCAGATGTGCCCCCAACAGGGCTTGCTGAGTCCCCACCCGTTTCAGGAACTCCTGCCAGAACTTCGCAATGAAGTTCCCACTTCGGTCGCTCACAATCCGCCAGGGGGCACCATGCAACCAGTACACATGTTGGACAAACAACCAGGCCAGCGTCTCTGCTGTGGGGACCTGTTTGCAAGCCACGAAGTGTGCTTGTTTTGAGAACAAGTCTGTAACCACCCAAATGGCTGTCTTTCCCCTGCTTTCAGGTAGTTCCACAATAAAGTCCATTGTGATCTCCTGTCATGGAGTGTCTGGATTTGCCACGGGTTGGAGGAGCCCCCAGGGTTTCCCCTTGAGTCCCTTGGCCGTCGCACAGGTCAGGCAGCCTGCAACATATGCCTCTGTGTCTTTTCAGAGAGTCGGCCACCAAAACTGCTTCTGGAGGAGATGGAGGGTTTTCACAAACTCATAATGCCCCGCGTTTTTATTACTGTGGCCCCATTCCAACACCTCCCTCTGGCACCCTTCTGGTACATAGATCTTACCCTCGCACCACCACAAGCCCCCCTATCCTGTCAGCGAATCTTTATTCAACGCCAACCAGATGTCCTTCTCGCCAGCTTCCACAAAAGTCCATTTAAGCTCCGGCTCCGTTCCTCATCTTTGTCACTCCATTTGGCTGCAAGTCACTGCCCTCACAGCCAGCTGGGTTATGGGGATAAATGAGTCTATGATTTCCTCCCGCTGGCTGTTGTGCTGGGGCATGTGAAATTGCTTTCATACAAGCCTGCATCTCACGGAGTCTTTATTCAGCATCGAACGCAGCGACTCTTACATAAAGCCAGGGTTCACCACTGAGCTCTACCTGGGGAACGCACTGAGGAGCACTTACCTTCTTCCAGTACAAGACTGCTAGAGGACCTGATTGGCTTCGCGAAGAGATGGCCAGCGAAGATGGGGGCACGAGCTCACGGAGTGGCGAGGAGCCCAGACCGGAGGTTGCGGTGGTGGGGCCAGTCCAGAGCAAGGGGAGAGGACCAGCACCCATGGCCATTTCACTCCAGGTGGTCGTTCGGTGTGGGAATGGGCATCGAGGACTCGACAGGACGAGGAGTCATGATGAATGCCAGCTCAGGGTCCCAGAGCAGGGAGCTAGAAGAGAGGATGGCCCAGATGGAGAACCGCATTGAGCAGCAATTGGTGGCCATGCAGGGCATGCTGCAAGCCCTGCTCCTCAGGCCTGCAACCCCGACTGAGGGTCTCCAGAGAATGGGCGAGGCAGCCGCAACCAGCACCAACCCCACACCTGAGACGTCTCTGGGAGTGAGCCCCACAGAGGAAAACCCAAGGGAGTAGCAGGCGGCGGACACGCTCAGGTTCTGAGACCTGAGCAGTAAGTTCTTGGAGGATCCCAAGCAACTACCCTGTTTCCTCACCCAAGTGAGGAACTTCATGAGCAGGAGTGGCCACCTGTTCTCCCACAACTGGGAGCGAGTCGCATACGTGGCTGACTTGCTGGAGGGGCAGGTGGCCAGGTGGGTCATCCACCCATATGACGCGAATGCAGCAGAGCTCGAGTGTTTCCCAGATTTCATGCAGGAGCTCTGGGACCGCTTCGAAGATACACTAAGTGCCAGGCGGGCACAGGAGGAGATTAGTCACCTGCGTCAGGGGGAGAAGTCAGTTGCGGAATATACTCTGGAGTTCCGGTGCCTAGCTGAGAACCTTACCAACTGGCTGGAGTCGCTGAAACTCAAGTACTTCCAGAACGGCCTCCACCCAGAGATCCTGGAGTGGGCGCTCGGTTGGGCGACCCCGAGATGTTGAAATTAGCTAGGCGGAATGGCGGCTAGCTTGAATGGCATGTGCCGTGCCAGGCTGAATCTGATATCTCACACTAATTGGAATGATGGTTATCAAAACAATGAAAAGATACAGATTATCCCATATTCACAAAAGTGGGAGAAAATGGACTAGAGTTTTGCCACCCTGTATATAGTTGTCTCCTTTGAAAATAAAGCACCCATGGGAAGTCTTATGTTGCAGGCTTAACCTTCCTTCTAATAAATACTATTAATTAGAACTCTTAGATTCTTGCTCTTGAGTTAATTATCTCCAATCTAGATTACAAGGAAGGATTTCTGATAGCTTCCTCTTTTTATTTAAACATTTAAAAATAATTTCATCCTGTTAGTTTCCTCTCTGGGACTCAAGCCTGTTCAGTGTAGATGGTGCCATTATTTCTGATCGCCTTATTCAGTCAGACCTCAATTTACACACAAAGGTTTTCGCATGTCCATGGTTTTTGCCTTGTTCTTTATTACTTGGCAGGAGGTTCTTCTGCACCTGTAAAGAACATTTTCAAGGGTTAGGTGGTCTGCAGATTGTATTTGCTCCTCCTCTTACTGCCATAACAGATCTCGCTGGGTCAACTAAGTGGTAAGGCTCCATGTGGCTTCCGTGTGGCAGCTGATCTTCAGAGCAACTCACTTGCTTTGGAATGGAGGGAGTCACTCTGCTAGTGCCACGTGGCTCACATAGACTGCTCTGCTCTTGGAAGAGTTTCCAATTGCTACCATCTGCTATGGATGCTTTAGTAATGGACTCCTGCACTGGGCGGGGGTTGGATTAAATTATCTCCCAAGTGCCTCCTTCATTCGTGATCCTGTGATCGTCAGAATCACAAAGTTTTCTGCGGCTTCAGAGGCTTGAGAGGGAAAAGGACTATCCCAGTCACAAGCACCACAAGACACAAGCAGTCTGTGGGCTGTGTCAGCATCTGTGGCCCAATTGGGAAGGGAATTCTTCTATCAGTAGTTGATATGTGTTACTTGGCAACAACTGTTTGTTTTCAATGAAGAAGCAAGGAAGAAGATGGTCAAGCAATATGGTCAGGGTTTTTGTTTGTTTTGTTTTGTTTTTATTTCTGTATATAACATAATTTCTCAGAGCACTTTTTATTATTCCTTTTATCCCTCCTCCTCTTCTTGTTAAGATTAATACTGTTCTATATATTCTTTTTCATTTGTTAATTAATGTTATATAAATAAAAAAATAAAAGAATATATAAAACAGGAAACTATCTAGTCCATATCATATATTTTTCTTTGCATATTAAAGTCTGAAATACAGTGTCTTGAATTTTAAGGATCAGGTTAGTAGATGATGGGAAATATATTATCCTAAATTTCTAGAGAGCTGCTCTCTGCTTAGAGGGGTTGCCACTGAACTAGACTGATCTAGTCTCCCTTGGCTTTCTAACATCTGGACCTGTAAAAGTTTTCCAGGAGCTCTTAGTTAGTAAATTTCAGCCCTCAGAAACAGTGGAAGTATGAATCTGGGATGTTTCTGGAGATAACAATAATATTGTCAGTCAAATACTCCTCAGGAGGCAGGAATGAACCGAAATAAATAACCAAATTATTCAAGCACAAGTCATTTTAAAACAAGAGACGGAGAGGCAAAATGTGTGAGCTGTCAGCCCATTTCAAACCCAAAACACTCATTTCACACTCTAGATGGAATATTTTGAACCCAAATTTCAGATGGTTTGAATTTGAAATGTTTTGTACAATTCTGATTACAGATAATTGCAGTCTGAATATTTCAGCTTACATCTCTAGTTGCTGTGATGCAGCCTGAAATCTATTTTGCCCACATCTGCTTTCAAAGTCAGCAAAAAAAAAAAAAAAGCTAACCAGTGTTTTTCTTCTGTAAAAATTGAATAGATCTGTCTGCATCATGGGGAAAAAAATCTGCCTCCCTCATTCAAAAGATAGAAAGATCATCGGAGATTGCTCTGGGGCTTTAGAATTCTTTGCTTAAATGTTGTCATTCTAAAAATGCAAACATAATTTTAAATAATAAATAACACTGAGTTTTGCTTCCATCTCTTACTGTTAGGTCTTCAGTCCATTTGAGGAAATTATTTGACATAAGGTTCAGATCAGGACTAATGAAAAGGTGATTAAATACCATTTTAGAATAGCACAGCTAATTTGCTCTTTTCCTGTTGCTGGAAGCGTACATCCTTCTAATGCCTGCAGCTCCAGGGATCTGCCTTCTCATTGCTCGGCCATCACCTCCCAGTCTCTCTGGCTCTTGATAGAGTTTTCAGTGAGAATTGAAAAGATTTAGAGAAAAGAAATGCTATTCCAAGCCTGATCTAGAACTTGAACTGATAGAAAACCAGTTTTTCTCCTGCTCTATTTGCTTTTTCATTGCTGTCTGCTTTGGAAATTAAAGTAACTGAATTACATAGCAAACCATGGTTCAGCGTAAGATTATACAGAGTGGTTTGCTTGTTCATTTTTATTGCTGTGACATGTGAACCCACCTGGATTCTGAGGAGGCGAATTGAGGAGCTGGTGTGCGCTTCAGTAGTGTTCATGCTCTATTATAATTATATTTGGGTTTTGTGCTATTGATCAGACACATCAGCACCCAGACAAAAAGTTTAGAAATTTATTTATGCCTTTGCACAGTTCAAATCTACTTGTGTCAACCCAGCCTGGAGTTTAGAATCCTTTAGGGCATGTAACGATGCTCTGGATAAAAGCCAAACTGTAAGTAACTGAAGCATAAGGTAATGAATTATTTTCAAAGAAGTATCTCCCTTGTTTTCTTAAGATGCCTTTCAGGTCAGGCAAAGGAAAGAAGACTTTTATACTGTCTGTATAAGTCTACTGTCTGTCTGTACAGTCTATACTGTATCTGGCCAGAGGACTTATGCATGTCCTCTGGCCAGATACGATTTCCTTTTAAATTAGTTTTTGTTTTCTTTAAAATCCCTCAACCAACCATATTGGCTTTCTTCCTTCTGTTGCATAAAAAGCAAATGCCTTCTTTTAACACCATGTCTGGATTTAATCTTAAAAGCACCTTATATTTACATGGAACAATGAAGGCACGTGTGTTAGCGAGTGAAATGCCTATCAGTTCTTTGGAATAATACTTGAAAGAGCAAAGGGATTGATAAGCTTACATCTTTATTGCAGGAAGCACACCTGGCAAGCAAGTAATCTTTAGTCACCCACTCTAACTAAACACACACACACACACTATTATTTAAATGAGTGAAATAAATGGTAAAATAATAAATAATAAACAGAAAGTTTCTTAAAAATCTAAGAGTAGTTAGAAAGTTTCTAGGCAGGATATACATTTAAAATTTTTGTACGGACTGATTGAAATGCTCAGGGGAATCAAAGCATCTTGTCCACAAGAGAAAAAAGCCATTCCAGGCCTCCCTCACCAAAGAGGACAGAGTTGAGTCAGGAAGAGAGGACCACTGGAAAGGCCTGGGCCTGGGCACCTGCTTGCCACAACCTCAGCATGGCAATGGCAAGATCCTCCCATAGCTGCCTTGACAATTTACAAGTTGTAGGTATGGATCTATCCCCCATCACCAATGTCGTCATTCATAATCTATCTGCTTTAGAAGAAAATGCCTTTCAGTGCTTCTTCAGCTCCTTCCTTTCGCTGCACCCACTCTCCGGCCCTCCTTCCATTTGGCAGCCTTGTCTTCCCTTGAACAGACGCTTCCATTTGCTCCTCCTTGGAGAGCTATCAGAGAGGAGAGGTTGGGATGCCAAGCACTTCTCACCTGTTTAGCCTTCACTGGCACATCCACTGCCTGATATGAGTTAAGGTTCATGCAGTTCCTTTTCCATATTTTGTATTGCTGCATTGAGATCTTTTCTTCTGTCCCTCACAGTTGTGCTCTATGTGGGGGAACAATTGGGTACAGCCTGAGGTGCTGTACATGGACTCTTTGGCTAGTGGATAGTTCCAGCCTTTTTTGCATGCTATTTAGATACGATTGCTCTTTATCCCTCTGCCACATTACCTGGCCCTTTCCTTTCTCTGTTGGGTTCCCATCTGTATATTTTAACTGACTTCTTTCCACCATTCACCACGGTAAGAGAATGTGCATTTGAGTTGCTACTTTGACTTGGGTTGTCCCAGGCATCTGCTTTCCAGAAAAGTCTTCTGCTTCCAACTACAGTGACAACTGCAGTAAAAGAACATTGAACAACTTTTGCAGATTCACTGGACAGCATAAGAGCCTGCTTGACCCATTCAAATGCCTCTTCCCCAGAAGAGAGTGGGGACTTGACCAAAGTAGCCTCTTTCTTATGCTTTTATCCACTTTATATGCATTTCTTTTCTCTTAGCAGCATCCATAATTTGATGCAGGCCTTAAGCTACTTATTGAAAAGCCTACTACTCTTGGAAAAAAAAAACCCTGATGATTGTGGCTGCAAATCACCGAATCTGATCGGTGTTGAAAGGTGCTGCAGTTACAAGGCTGCTGTTAATTTTCCTTTGTGGCTATCAGGGAGTTTGAGCTGGGCCAGTGAAATCCCTCTTTCTAAGAGTGTTAAGTGAAGTGTTTGCGGCCTTTAAAATAACTACTTGCAGTAAGCCATCTGGGATTCATTTCAGTTCATATTATATAGGCTTTATTATTTTTAAGTACAGTTTGACAGCAAAGGAAACACAGACATAAGAGATACTCCTGAACAGAAGGATGTAATTAAGATTTTCTTTAAGAAGGGGATTTCAAAACGTTATGCTCAGAGCTGCATTTGAGCTCAGAGATCCTTTGGGCTTCTTGACATCTTATGCTGAGAAAAGGTACAAGCTAAAGCACAGAAAGGGTCAAATGTAGCTTGTCTGGGTTCACCCTACATAATCATTATGAAAGTTATCATCCTAGGGCTAAACCTTCTCCTGTCCTCACTCAGTGAGAATCCCCATTTTTATGAGAAATGGGAATGGCATACTATTGTAGCAGAAGGGCAATATTTGTATAAGAAACTGGAATATGCAATACCACAATACCCAGTATGCAGAATTTTCTGGCGGTTTTGGTGAGAACAGGATTTCTAAAGAGTGCCTCAGAGTTTGTAGGGATATTTCTTCTGAGTGTAATATGTGAATGGGGTAGCTTTGGGGTTTTTATCCCTCCTATCAATAAACATACATAGATACTTGATTTGTCCCAATTAAGAATAGAAGCTTTGGGCGTTAGATAGCTGGTGGCCTGCTTTTTTGACACACATACACACTCAGAGATGCCCGATTGCTAGAGTTTTTCCTATCCTTAAAAAAACATGGCACAGGGCTGGGTTACTTGTGAGGCCGCCTGTCTCCAATTATCTCTGCTTGTACCATAAGATCCAGCAGAGTGGACATGCTTCAGATCCCTTCCATGAAACAATATTACCTAGTGAGACCCTATGGAACATTGTCCCTTCCCCTTCCTTGAGTTTAAATGGCCCCAACCTTTCTGTCCTTCTGCAAGGTCCTAAAGATATGGCTCTTCCACTGAGCATTTTGGGCCAGACTATAAGATGAGCCTGTGTAGAGTGTAACATTCTTGAGTGTGTTGGTTAGCCTTGGTTGCTTCTATTGTTGTTGTTGTTGTTGTTGCTGTTGTTGTTGTTGTTCTATTATCCATTGTTTATTTAATTCAGTTTTGAGGCCACCCAAATCCTTGACATCTCTGGGTGGCTTACAAATATAAGAAAAACAATATCTATAAAAAAGAACAAGGCCAACTGGTAGAACAAATGCTCAGTCCTAAACCAGAAAAAACTAAGCTAAACTAAAAGGTGCTCCAGAACCACCCTATCCCAAGGACTGGGAGAACAACCAGGTTTTTAATAGTTTCCAAAACATCATAAGGGTTGGAGCCATATGAATCTCTGAGGGGATATTATTCTAGAGGGCAGGCATTGCAATTAAGTAAACATACCTCCTGGGTACTGGAAGATGACATTAGTTGATGGATGGGACACGGAGTGCACCTAGCCTGCTTGATATACTAGACAAGCAGGAGCAATTGTAGATAAGCAGTTCCTCAGATAGCCAGGCCCTAAGCCATGAAGGGCTTTATAGGTGATAACCAGCACCTTGAATTGTGCCCAGTAGCCAACTGGTATAACTCACAAACCAGTGGGGTCACACAAGCATAGTGCACCACTCCCATCACTGTCTGTGCCACTGCACTCTGGACCAGCTGTAGCTTCTAGGTGATCTTCAAGAGGAGCCCCATGTAGACCACATTACAGTAATCCAATTGTGAGCATGAGTACTATCTGAAGAGCCTCCTGATCTTTTCAGCTGTGAAATGCCTTCTTGGCACAGCTGCCATCTGCTTTTCAAGCAGGAGCTGAAAGTCAAAAAGGCCCCCCAGATTGCACACAAGTATCAAATGGGGAAGTGCCATCCCACTGAGAGTCAATTATGGAGTTTGTCCAGAACCAGCAGACCTAAATAGACATAATTGTCTAAACTGAGGCTGAGTCTGTTCTTCCTCATCCAAACCTGCACAGCTTCCAGGCCTTGGGCTAGGACTTTGATGGCATTCCTTGGTTAGCCTGGGGTTGAGATATACAATTGGGTATCATCAGTGTTCTGGTCATACTGATCCCTAAACAATGGATGACCTCACTCTGCAGTTTCATGTACATGTTGAACAGGAGAAGAGAGAACATTGAACCCTGCAGCACCCCACAAGTGAGGGGCCGTGAGTGTGATCTCTTTCCACCCACCAACACCAATTGAAACCAGCCGCAGAGAAAGGAGGAGAATCATTGTAATATGGTGCCTCCCACCCCCAACCATCAAAGCTGGACCAAAAGGATACTGTGGTTGATGGTATTGAAAGCCACTGAGAGATCAAGGAGCATAAGGATAGACACACCATCCTGGCTTCACCACAAGTCATCAACAAGTGTGATCAGTCAGATTTCAATACTAAACCGTGGCCTAAAAGTGGCCTGAAATGGGTCCAAATAATCTGCTTTTATGATCCAAAAGTGTAGTTTATTTTGTTGTACTGTAAATTTAATTGTTGGTTTTCATGTCTCTTCAAATTGTAAGTCACCCTGAGTCACTCATGTAAACTGGGCTGCCATAAAAATATTTTTAAAAAATAAATAAAATATGTCTCCCTTGTACATTATCACTCAAGGCAGTTTAAACAAACAGCAGCATTGTTGCTAAACTCACAGTAAGGTGTAAAATGTAAATTAAGCTCTTCCACACCCTCCTAGTCACAGTGAAAGATTTGGGAAGCGGGGGAGGGGTGGACAGAGAGAAAGGGGCTGGGCTGGCTATTGAAAGAGGTCGCAGTGTCAGGTGGAGCCTGATATGATTCTACTAATTCAAGCCATAAACTCAGTCCCTTAAAATTACTAATCCACAGTGAAGACCAAACAAGCTAGCTTTTGGACCTGGGATTTGGGAATGTTTGCCACAAGCTCATGGTTGCAGAGATGTGTGCCTTCTTTCCCCCTGCCCCAAGAATGTTCCATCCCTTTTCTTGGAATTATGGAATAACAAAAAAGGAAGTGACTGGCCATGGGTTTGGTGCTCTGGGCCCACACCAACGTGGTATCTAAGCTGCTGCTTGAAGTGCTGTGAATAATTTGTTTGGGAAACAGGTATTCAGATACATGCATTGCTATTCTGGAGTTGGGAGGCAATCTGGACCTATAACTCTTTGTGTCAGGCATAGATTAATGTGTGATGTGGCATTAACTCTACCTGCTTTCTAAAATGTAAAAGCACTATGTAATGACAGCTGATAATATTAGAAGCATGAAACACTAAAGATTTATGAATTCTGTATTTCCCAGGAGCAATTATATTCCCTGCTTCATTTTGTCACCTTAGCAGATGAAAATGAAATAGGAGTGTTTTTATAGGTGCTAAACATTTCTAGTTAATCTCCTGTGATCCTTCTCTTCTTTCCTTTGTGCTCAGGATTCCAAAAGCCAAGCAGACAAGCAACATCAGGCAATCTTGGGCAGTTTACTTTTCAGCAGCCCCAAAGCTAATTAGGCCAGATCAGATTAGTACGTAGAGGGTAGACCAGCTGGAGAGCCCAGAATTGCAGACTAGACAAGGAAATTGAAAAACAACATTCTGGAACAAGTAACTGGCCAACCATTTCTATATTATTGTCCTGAAAACTACATCTCCATGTGGCCAATAGCTCTTTCAAAGACAGGAGTGGTGTTGAAACACATTAACATAAGAATGTTAACCTATGCAAGATAATTCATGTTTTTCTTTGCAGAAAGTTTGGATTTTGTATCTCAAGCACAAATATGGAGATTGCCCCTGTGGCAGTGCTGGGGAATGTGAGGTCCTCCAGATGTTTTTGGACTACAATTCCCATTGTCCCTTATCATTTCTAGGCTCCTAGGAGTTGGAGTTAGACAATATCTGAAAGCCACATACTACTGTACTCATTCCTCAACTAGTGTGCCTGTTTGAGGGCCTAGCCAGACAAACGTTACCAGAAATTGGAACAACAGCCTTAATTTGCTTGTCAACATTTCAGAGTAGGCACAGAAATCACGTGGCTATAATCTTTCCCATGAAGGTTAATGTATTTGTGTTTAAATTTTACCAATGATCTCTATATGCCATCTGTACATTCATTTGTTTGTGAGTCAGATTACATCCTGCTTTTTATCAGGAGCTTAAGGTGCTATTTGTAGGATGCAGTTCTTCAATTCTTCAGCTCAGCTACAGCCCTGTGTGGTGGGTTAGGCTGAGAAAAAGCTTACACTGGGATCCTGAGTACGTGCAAGTTTTATGCACATCAGCAGCCTCTTTTGCCCTCTTTGGGGGGTGGGGGGTATAATATATTTCCTTTTTTAAGTTGATGTGCAGTGGTAGCAGAGCTGAACATGGGCATATTGTGTGGCCAGGCTTTGGGATAGTTATAGCACAGACCCAGCAATGCTACCTCAAAACCATTAACTCCAGCAGAAGCAGGTAGGCCTTAGCAGAAATGGCTAGAACAATAAGATTTTTTAATTGTGGAAACACTTTCAGCAAAAGAAACAGTGGAGGAGACTGTTCTGTAGTGCTGGGAGTTTTATGAGCTGTATGAATTTCAAAATCCTATATGTGCAATCCAGCAAGAGTCGCCTGATGGCGGCAGTTTAGAAATCTAATAAATAAATATGTCTTTAAATCTGAACAGAGTGAGTCTTCCCTTTTGAGTACAGCTATGCAGAGAAAAAGTCGCACTCCTGCTGATAAATCACATTTTAGTGCAAACAATGGTTAGGCATAACAGCGGGGGGAGCATGTCCATGTATTTATTTAGGCTAGAAGGTGTGTTTAATGCATGCAAGTAATAGAAGCATTAGCTCCTCTGTTTGTTTTTCTTCCTATCTTCATATTCAGTCCCATTAACTCTGTCAAATATTTTCTTAGTTTCTGACTGATTTTTAGCTAGGAATTGTACTGTGCCTACATTTTTCCCATTTGACTCACTGAACTGCTTATGTTTATGTATTGTCTCCAGGGCCGGAATCATAACATAGATCCAAGATACTTGTCACACTGTTACATATGATAGTTTTCAGTTTGTTTCATATTCTCAGTTTAAGCACGAACAATATAAAATGTGTAGTATCTATAATGAAAACCAAAACATGAAGCAAACAGAGAGCGGGCAGGGGACATAGAGGATAATTATTAGCAGTAATGCAAACAAAATATACCAGTGATATTTTAAATGTGACAACATGAAAGAAAAGTGTAAGAAAGTTTACTCGATAGTTAATTTCTACCCACTCAATATGGGTAGGAGCAAGCCAAATACAAGATTGTGCTATCAGGTCTTCGGACAAAAGGATTGTTTTTAATTCATATAAATATTTAAGTATCTAATCAATATTTATTATATTGTTTGTGGCAGTATTCAGAGATTTTAGCATTTATCTGAATGTTTGAAACTGGGCAGCCTGTAACAAAATGACACTTCCAAGAAGATAAATAAAATACTGAATATAAAGAATAAAGAGGTAATATGCAAAAGTAATTATTGGTAAATTTGGTAGTGCAGCTGGAGTAGTATGAGGACTGCAAAAGGGAGCGGAGGCCTTCAAATACTCTGCTCCTGTTCTAAGTGCTGAGTAAACAATACAGCCATATTCCTGGCCTTTATTGAGATAAACACCTTATTTCATAAAACATCTTACTGCTTGTGTTAGCAAGGCAATCTTTTAGTCTGGCTACTGTTTTTACTGATTCAGTTTTAAATAAAACTTTATAACCATAATTTCTTCTAATGCATATTTCCCTTTATTCACATTTTGGTCTCTGCCCTGATCTATCCAAAACTTATACTTTTTTAAAGCCATCTCTGCTGCTTTCTAATTTTGTATCTTTCCAGCTTTCTTCATCCAACTCCGTCCATCCATCCATCCATCCATCCATCCAGACTCCTATCCATCCATCTCTCTCCTGCTTTCACTCCATCCATCCTTCAGTTTCTCAGCCTTTCTCTCCATCCATCTTCCTTCCTTATCCTTCTCTTTACTTATTCATTTCTTCCTATTCCATCCCTCTATCTACCACACCTTCTTTAGCCACCCTCCTTTCTCTCTCTTGCCATTCTTTTGTCTGTGCATCCATCTATCCGTCCATCTCACTCTATTTATTCCAATTCTCTTCCACCACTCTCTGCTGGAAGAGAATTGGAATATTGTCATATTCTGTCCTGTCTTTCCATCCACCTCTTTCTCTTTCCTTCACCCCATCCCAATCCTTCATTTGCTTTCTCTCTCATCCTAGTACTTCTACTCTCTATCTCCCTATCAGATTAGTACTAGCCTGGATAGATTTTTCTTCATTGGTTGCAGGGTTTGCAAAACAATCAGAATTGTTTAATATCAGAATGGAAATTTAAATTGCAATTTGAATTTCAGTCATTTTCAGTTTCTTGACGTGTGTGTGTGTGAGAGAGAGAGAGAGAGAGAGCGACTTGTGATATTCCATTTTGATTAGTTGGGTCTCTGTAAAGTACTCCAAACACAATAACCTGATTGTGTAACTGGATCCATATTATTGGATCTAAAATAACCATAGAGAGCCAGTTTGGTGTAGTGGTTAAGGCACCAGGCTAGAAACTGGAAGACTGTGAATTCTAGCCCCCTCCCACCCACCCCCCTTAGGCACAAAGCCAGCTGGGTGACTTTGGGCCAGTCACTTACTCTAGGAAGGAAACAATGGCAAACCACTTCTGAAAGCATGCCCAGAAAACTGCAAAAACTAGTCCAGGCAGTTGGCAGGAGTCAACACTGACTCAAATACACACACATTAAAAAAAACCTTACTGGTCTGTGGGACATTTCTGGGGTGCCTCCCCACGCATGGCTAGGATGGTGAGCCCAGTGGAGGGGAGGCAGGCAAAGATGATGACAACAGTCAGCAGGAGGGGTGGTCATAAATGCAGGTGGTCTCAAATTTTTATCACGTGATCATGGGGGCGCTGCAATGATTGTAAGTCTGAGGACCAGTCACAAGTCCGTTTTTTCAGCACTAGCATAACTTTGAACAGTTGCTGAATGAATGGGCGTTAAGCAAGGACTACCTATAACTAAGTTCTTCATGATTAGGAAACCTGGAGAAACTATTAGCATAAGAATGAAACAGAGTTAATGCATTTATTGATGCAAATGCTTTTTTCCCCATATGACAAAATATTTGAGCATCTGATTCACCATCCTTTTCAGAACACTTTAGAGCAACTTACTTTGTTTTAAATCAAATTGTGAGTCTCATTGTAATGTACCAAATTATCAGCAGACCAACAGCAGGGATGGATTAATTTACAAATTTTACTTTTTCCCATATTCAGATGGTTTAATGCTCAACATTTTTGAGCCATTTCTGAAGAAATCTGAAACCCTGACTGAGTTTCTCTTTACAAAGCAAATAAATGAAATCTCCCATCCACACCAGCCAAATTCAGTAGTTATAGCTATTCCTACTACAAAGTGGTCCACTTCTCCCTGGTTGCTATACATAGCATGAAAATCTTCAGGGGGTGCTTCACTTCAATGAAAGTTGGTGCAAACTATCCTTTCAAAGCAACTTTGCAAAGTGCTGTTCCTCCCCTTCTAAAAGCAGAGAACATGAGATTCTGCATATACTCAACAGCAAATTCTCTAATTCTGTCTAAGAAGCGATATGCTTCTCTCCTTCTTCAATGAGGCAGAGTACATTGCTTCCACAGTGCAAAGCACTACTGGGGCAAATCACACACTTTTTGCACAGCCTTATACGTATAACCAATAAAGTGAAGGCAAATGCTCCCCTAAGTCAAGCTTCCCACCTGATCACCACATAGACCAGTCCATGTAGTTTTCTTGGCAACAGTATGGAAGTGGGTTTCCATGACGTTCTTCCAAGCTGTTTTTTCAACTTCCCAATTTTGTCTATAGCCCTGGGCTTGTTTCATTGGTTTTTTGGGGTGACCCCATCCAGTTACTAACTAGGTCCAACCCTGTTTAACTTCAGAACACAGACACGGTTAATTAGGTGCTGCCATCTGTTGTGACATTACAAAAGATTAAGAACAGTGAAACAAATAAATCAAGTACCTAGAATGTCTTTCTTTGCTTTTTCAGCAGCATAGACAAAATTGCCCACCTGATCATTATCAGGCAAGAAAAATCACTGTCTCCTTCAGGAAGTTCTCACAGTATCCAAGCTTGACATTTTTTAACCTGAGAAATGAGCACCAAGATGGTGAGGGACTGGAAACCAAGTTCTATGAGGAACAGTTAAAGGAACTGGGGATGTTTAGCCTGCAGAAAAGAAGAGCAAGAGGAGACACAATGGCAGATATTTAAAGGGTTGTCATATAGCAGACTTGCTATCTATCACCAACCAAGGTAGAACCAGAAGCAGTGAGTTGAAACTACAGGAAAGGAAGTAGAACAAGGCTAGATGTTAGGGGAAAAAATTGACAGTAACAGTTGTCAATTAGTGCCCTTCAATGGAGGTCTTCAAGCAAAGGCTGGATCTGCCTGAAATGCTTTAGCAGTTCCTGCATTAAATAGGAAGATAGACTAGATGACCTCTGAGGTCAATTCACGCTCCATCCATCTATAATTCTATGCCTTCCTCTTTTCCTTCTAATAGAATTTTTTTTTATTGCACCTTCAGTATCTAATTTCACAGGATTTCCCATAAAACTGAAGAGGTGATGTATAGGAGTACAGAGATAACCTTGAAGAAGAAATGCAAGAATGGTTAAGTAAGCATCAACATAGCCCTAGGAAATAAGGTAGTGTGTGTGTGTGTGTGTGTGTGTGTGTGTGTGTGTGAGAGAGAGAGAGAGAGAGAGAGAGAGAGATCCCCCTGCCTTGATTACCTTTGGTATAAGAGGAGAAAGAGGTTCCAGTATCTACAAATCCAGTCTGATTAGGGGTGTCAATTCAGTTAGAGGATCATTTAGTCTTTTTGCCAGTATTGCCATGCAGACCTTATGATCTGTATTAAATAGCAAAATAGGTCTATATGACTCCAAACGAGCCAGGTCATTTCTCTTTTTATAAATCAAATAAATTAAAGCATCTTCCTTCCAGGAAGAAGAAAGTACTTGATGTTGAATCTCATTCATTATTTGAGCTAAACAGTTTCCTGGAAGGTCATATTTTATATCTCAGAAAATCCATCTGGTACTGGAGATTTGTTCAGTTGCAATTTTTGTATTGCTTCTTTTATTTCCTCTGTATTAGCTGGTTTATGAAGAGCTTCCTTTTGTTGTTCTGTGAATTTTTAAAATCTCCCATTGTTACTAGTGCACACCTTCAACTTCTGTGGCATCAGGAAATTAGTCAGGTTGCTTGGAGGATTTGTTCTGGGGTTTGATCACCTGGTTGCATCCACCATTTTGACATCAATGACTATGGGCACTTCTGATCTGTAGTATAAGTTAAGTTGTTTAATTTAATATTCCAATGTCAAGGCCACCTGACTTAGCAATGACTCTAGGTGGCTTACAATGAAGTAAAATTTAAAAATATATGTCAAAGAAAAGAAGATAAGCTTGAGTAGAATACCAACCCTTAACATGAAAAACCAAAAAATACCTAAATAAAAACCCAAAGGGGTTCAACCAGCCACCCACCCCAACGTCTAAGAGAACAACCAGGTTTACAACAATTTGCAAAAAATCAATAGGCTGGGAACAGTACAGATCTCCAGAGAGATATAATTCTAGAGGGCAAGCATGCTTCCTGGATCCCATAAGATGACATTGCTTAAACAACAGGACCCAGAGTGTGTCCATCCTGGCTGATCTCATCGGACAGGCCAAGACAGGTTTTCTGTGCCAGCACTGCTGGCTGCCAGCCAACAAGATAGCAGGCTAGATGTCTGCCAC